>NC_091268.1:25928125-26240500 GCF_042477335.2 Ovis canadensis
TCGTGTCTGACTTTGTGCGACCCCATAGACAGCAGCCCACCAGGCTCCCTCGTCCCTGGGATTCTCCAGGCAAGAACATTGGAGTGGGTTGCCATTTCCTGGAACACTAGTCTCTCATAACTTTCCGTGACTGCTCCTCCACATTATAAAGGGCTCAGCTGGGGTGTCGTGTGTGCAGGGAGACTTTCCACGACCGCCCTGGCAGACGTGGACCTCCAGCTTCCTCCTGGTCTCTTCACTTCATCTGGTTTTTCTTCCTAGTGTGACTCTCTAACACCTTCTCCTCTGTTAGTTTACTTAGGAACCATTTGTTTCTTCCTAATAGCATTTTCATTCCATGAGAAGATGGCTCTTTTATACCACTGAACTCCTGTGTCCCCAGCACTTAGAACACTGCCTGGCACCCAGTAGAAGTTCAGCAAATGTCGAGTGGGTCAGCATGTGCACTTGCTCATCCTCTGAGCTTCTGTATCCCCATGTGCGATTCAGGGATCCTAATACCTGGCTGGTAGGGTGGTCATGAAAATTACAGGACGCAGTGCATTCAGAGGACTCAGTTTGGTGCCTGGTGTACAGGAAGTGCTCAGCACATGGGCACGGTTGTTAGCAACTGGGTGGCCCTGGCATGACTTGGATGAAACCCTGACCATCTCGCTCTATCTTTAAAAACGATGTTAATCTGTCTATTTATTTGGCTATGCCGGGTCTTAGCTGCAACATGCAGGATCTTTTTGTTGTGGCATGTGAGATCCAGTTCCCTGGTTGAACCCGGGCCCCCTATACTGGGAGCCAGTGGACCACCAGGGAAGTCCCCACACTGACTTCCCTTGTGATCCTAAATTTGGGTCTCCTGTGAAGCAATTGTGTTCAGTGTCTGGGGTATCATAACACGTAGCCACATCTCTGGATTGGAGTCACTGGGCCCCCTGTGGAGCATCAGATGTGGTTCTGACAGTGTTCCACCTGGGCCTTTGAAGTGGCCTAGCATGCGTCTGTGCTCAGTTGCTCAGCTGTGTCTGATTCTGTGCAACCCCGTGGACTGTAGCCCACCAGGATCCTCTGTCCATGGGATTCTCCAGGCAAGAATACTGGAGTGGGTGGCCATTTCCTACTCCAGGGGATCTTCCTGACCCAGGGATCGAACCCGCCTCTCCTGCATCTCCTGGATTGTCAGGCAGATTCTTTACCACTGAGCCACCTGGGAAGACAGAATTGGCCTTGCCCCACACCCTCTTAAATGGGAGTTTGGTGTATGACATGTGTATTGTTTGGAAATGCTTTTGACTGTAAGTAACCACCCAGTGTACAGGGCTTGAACAAATGGAATGATTTGTTCTGTGACAGCTCTGAGATTTCTAGTTTGGTTCAGCAGCAAAATGACATCAGGGCTGGTGTCTTTGTGATTCTCTTGGGCTTCCCTGCAGATGCTGCTCTGGCTTCCCCCAATGTGTTTAGGATGCAGGCATGAGGGATGCAAGCAGGAATGAAGCCATTAGCATCTGTCCTTTTTCCCCCAGGCCCCTCCCAGCGCTCTTCTGCTTACATCTCATCAGCTGGAACTTCTTAAGGTCAGCCTTAAAAGAGAGGCTGAGTAATTAGGTTTTTCATGGGAAAATGACGTTAGAGATGATGGTGAGGTCAGCTCACCAGCAGTGCCTGCTGTGCTAGGAAACCTATGTTTTAAGTTAGACTATTGCTTCTCAACTGGGGGCAGTTTTGTTCCCCAGAGGATATCTGGCAGAATCCGGAGATTTTTGTTGCCACAACTAGGGGTGTGTGTGTGTGTGTGTGTGTGTGTGTGTGTGTGTGTGCGCGCGTGCGTGTGCGTGCGCGTGCATGCACACTAATGGTATCTCGTGGGTAGAGGCCAGGGATGCTGCCAGACATCTTAACAGTTCACAGGGCGGTTGCAGAGAGTTATCTGATCCACATGTCAGTGACACCAAGGTTGAGAAACCCTTAAGTTAGATCATTCCAGAAACATCATCCAGATTTGGGAAACACTAGTTTAGTTGCTTTCCTGTGATGTAGTGACAGGAAAGGGGTCAGACCTCATTGTATTGGTGCAGATTATTGATACCTGGTCTTGTTATTGATTTTATTAAAGAGAAAGTTGATGCTGGCTGAGAACAGCCAAGTGGTGCATGTCAGAGTCTTAGTAGAAGGCGAATGTCAAACAGACCTAATCAAGCCCCTTGCCTTCTAGGAACACAGAACAATGACATGAAAAGACAGTTTCTGCTGGAGCGACTGCTGGATGCAGTGAAACAGGTAAGAAGGAAGCACACGTTGGACTTTGAGCTCAAGTCATAGTGTTAGATGATGAACGTAGAAGTCATTTCTGCCCTTCTGTCTACACAGACCTACTTCTGCCTTGAATCTGGGAGGCTCTGTGAGGCTAACCATTTCCCCCAGCAAGTAACAGTGATCAGAGATGGGGACAGAGGGGCTCCTGTGTGATGATATCCTAAAGCCCCCGGAGGACCCACCCCCATCCTTCAGTGATGTCCCTTTGAGAAGGGCATTAATGTGGGTTTCAAAGTCTTATTTCCAAGCAGTTATTTTTGTTTGTTTTTGCTGCGTTGCATGGCTTGTAGTAAAATGCAGGAACTAAAATCCCCAGATTGAACCCAGGCCCTTGGCAGTGAGAGCAGGGTCCTGACCGCTGGACCGCTGGGGAATTTCCAAAGCAGACCTGGGTTCAATCCCTGGATTGGGAAAATCCCCTGGAGAAGGGAAGGGCTACCCGCTCCAGTATTCCGGCCTGGAGAATGCCGTGGACTGCAGTCCATGGGGTTGCAAAAAGTCGGACACGACTGAGTGACTTTCACTTTCTAAGGGTGCTGCAGTGCTGGTTGGGAGTCAGGGCCCCTGTGAGCACAAGGACAGAAATCAGGCCGTGCTCAGGGTTGAATGGCATCTCCAGATGGGCTCTGCTTGGTTTGGCTGACGCTGAATTGGTGCCTGGCTTTTGGCTGGGTGTGGAAGCGGGTGTTGACACAAGGTTGGCATCAGGCTGTCTGCTTATAACTACCCGACAGGCCGCGTTCCTTGCACGTTCATCTTGTGTCTGGTGCTCTGCTGAGTGCTTTCCATCGAATCCTTCCAGCCACCCTGTGAGATAGTTCTTGCAATTATTGCCATTTTACAGATGAAGGAATGAAGAACTGAAGCTCAGGTCCAATAACTTGCTGCCCGTGTCATAGTTAATAAGCAGCAGAGCTGGGATCCAGCCCTAGGAATTCACGTTTCAGAAGGGGTGACTGGCGGTTACCAGCGTGTCATCACAATATAGGGAGATAAGTATGTCCTTTAATGGGAGTACCTCTTAAGGGTTGATGTGAGCTCAGAGAATTTAGCATCTGTCCAAGCCTCGAGGCATCCAGTCGTGGCAGAAAGGACGCAGACTCAGGGGTAGCTGTGTTGGAAGGCCAGCTTTGTCTCCTGACAGCTGTGTGTGCTGGGGCAACTTACCCAGCCTCTCTGAGCATCCTTCTTCTCTTTAATTGGGTCCCCATCTCTATAGGGCTGTGGAGGGAATTGCTTAAAGGGGTAGAGGGCCGTGGCCAGTGCTTGGTCCCCGATAAATGCAGAGCTGACATTATTAGTTTTTTTTCTTTCTTTGTTCCAGAAATGGAACGCAAAATAAGATGAAGAGTTAACTCCAACCACTTCAAATGTAGCAGTTAAACAGAAATAACTTGGATCTTCCACCCAGAGCTATGATTACCATTTGGGAGAGTGAAAGTGTTGTATATATGCCTTTAAAAAACCAACTTTAGTTATTACAGTGCTTGGCAAATAGTAATTTCTCAATACGTAAAATTTAATAGTTTGCTACTGCTGCTGCTGCTAAGTCTCTTCAGTTGTGTCCGACTCTGTGTGACTCTGTAGATGGCAGCCCATCAGGCTCTGTCGTCCCTGGGATTCTCCAGGCAAGAACACTGGAGTGGGCTGCCATTTCCTTCTCCAATGCATGAAAGAGAAAAGTGAAAGTGAAGTCGCTCAGTCGTGTCCGACTCTTAGCGACCCCATGGACTGCAGCCTTCCAGGCTCCTCCATCCATGGATTTTCCAGGCAAGAGTACTGGAGTGGGGTGCCATTGCCTTCTCCGATTTAATAGTTTAGTTTTCTTTAATATCTTGAGTGTTGAGATTGAAACCCTATTCAATTTAGGATTAATTGGACTGGGTAACCTGCTAGTTTTTACTTCATGTTTACTATGTGTATCTTTTCATATGCATGTGGAATACACTATGATTTCTTAGCTTCATTAAGAAATTAAAATTTCTTCAAGTTGGAAAGAAAAAAAATAAAAACCAACTTTATTAAGGTGTGATTTGCATACAATAAAAATGCCAATTTTAAATGTGCAGTTCTGTGAGTTTTGAGCGAAGTATCATTTAGATTTCTATATACATACACACACACCCCCCTGCACACATATGTGATAATAAATTTAGGAATCTGGTAAACCTGCTACCCACAGTGGAGGCTCTGTACCTTTGAAAGAGAGTAGTGGAGAGTGGTAATGGCTGCTCAATATTGTGAATTGAGTTGCATGACTGAAAATGGTTGAAATGGTAAATCTTATGTTATCTACATTTCAGCACCGTTAAAGAAAAAAAAAAAAGAAAGTTTGCTTTTGTTTCCACCCTCCCTGGGTGAATTGTCATTTGGCACAACCAGAGGGCTTGTTTGAAGCTTGATTTCTGCTGTCATAACTTCACAGCAGCCATAACAACTCTGGGCCCTGTCAGAAGGGACCGTCATCATCACAGATTTGTGGCAGTTTTAATTATTGCCTGTTAAGAGCTCTGCGTTATTGACAGGCAGCTGCTGACAGATAGAAGCAGCTTCCTAGAGACTCTGCAGGCGGCTTCTGTTTTCCTCTTAGCGCTGTCTTTGCGTAGGGCTCCCTTCTGTACAAGCGAGAGGTAGAAGGGCTTCCTCCTTCAAATGGCGGCTGGAAGGCTGGGGTGCTCGCCATCCCACTTCTTGGGCTGACCCCCAGGGCTCAGGGATGCCCTGATTCGGCCACCAGGGTTTCTGGCCCTGGGTCACCCCAGACCCCAAAGGCTCCTGGGGGTGGTTTTGTGTGTCCATCCCAATGGCTGATCTCAGCGACTCTTTTTTCCCTGCAGTGCCAGATCCGCTTCGGAGGGAGAAAGGAGATCGCCTCAGATTCCGACAGCAGGTAAATAATGTAGCCTCTGAAGCCCATTACCCTCAAGGCCAAAAAGGTAGCCAGAGATTCACCAGCTTTTATATTCTGCCACTGCAGCCAAGTGGGGCGGTGATTACGTTACCAAGTTTGAGTTTGGACAGCAAGCCAATAATTGAGAGACGAGTTGTTGGGGCAGAGAATAATGGCTTGATTCAGAAAACCAGCTAACCAAAAGATGCTGGGCTTGTGTCTCCAAAGAACTGTCTTGCCTGAGTTAGCATTCAGGCCCCTTTTATAATAAAAGGGGAGGGGATAAAGTCAGACACTGCTGGTTCCCATTGGCCTCCAAAGGGATGTGTTAATTTCTCCTTCCTGTAGTCATTCCCTGGTGGTCCTGGTCAGGAGGTTTTCTATGAGCTAAACCAAAGTATTTTAGCTTAATGCTCATTAGCTGGGAAGCAGGGTTCCCAGAAATGGGCCATTATGTGTAATTTAAACTTCTAGGTAACATCCTTTTAGTGATTAACTTGTAATAGAATGCAAAAATTCTTCTCTGTCACAATTACATTTGGTGGGGGTGGGGGGCAGTGTAGATCTAGTCAGTGACTACTTGTCTAAAGTACTCCCAGCTCCCTGTCATCCTCTTTCTAGGAATCTTCTCTGAGGGAATTACTTGAAATGCCTTTCCACGTGAAGTTATTTTCACAGTAATTTATAATGATGAAAACTCAGACATCTGAAGGCTCAACAAGTGGGAAGTGGTGAATAATGAAGCATAGTGCATCAGTAGTTTGAAATGTTCTATAGCCCATTACACTGATGTCCATACAGAATTTGTTATAAGCAGAAAAATGCAAATCTAGGAATTTAAAAGAAATATATTTAGTAAAAATTAAAAGAGCAGCATTCAGAGTTAATATGGATGCAGAGTATTAAACGACTCTGGCAAAAAAAACATACCAAAATGTAAACAGAGATCATGTTGAGGTTAAGACTATTGGGATTCTGTATCCTTTCTGTTACTTTGTCACATTTTATACTGTGATCATGTGTCCCTTTTATAATTAGAAAGAGTCCTAAAAATGGCCATTGACCTTCATGACCCAGGAAAGGCTGACATGACTGAATAAGCTTGTATAAGAGATACACGCATTTGCTGGAAATGCGCAGTGACGTTCAAGGCTGCTTTGTGCTCTGCAGCTAGGGAAGAGCAGGAGGAACATTCCTGAAAAGGAAGAGATGGGAGGGAACTCACTGCTCAGCACTCGTCTCAGTCTGGAGACGTGTGTGTTCCCTCTGACCCTGACCTACCCAGCCCAGCCAGTTCCTACTCTGTCCCTCCAACCCTTGCTCTTCTGTTGGCACTTTACCAGCCATGAGCAGAGCATGCAGCGCTACCTTTACGTGGATTTATGGGGACTGTTTGAAACCAGTGCAGATTTAAAATTCTACCCCTCACCCCTACAGTCTCTGCCTCTTCTTTGCCCAGTTTTTCTCCACAGCACCGACTAATGACTGTATATTGTGCTTTGTAAATTTCTTAGTTCATTTCTTCCAGTTTCCCCATACCATAATGTCCACTCTGCAGGCAGAGAGGTTTGGTTGTCTTGTTCAAGGTGCATCCTCAGCCTGGAAGCATCTAGAAGTTGTTTAGGGAGATCCGTTGTCTGGTTGATTGTGTGCCTGGCTTCCTACCACATATGGCCAAGGGTGTAAAGATCTGTGAGCTTGGAGGGCAAAGGGGCAGCTTCTCCATTTCTTTCTGAGTATTTTGCACAGACGTTCTGTGCCTGTCACTCCTGAGGTTCTCTACATGTTTGTGGCATTAGATCATTAAATTGATTGATTGCTTCAGTTCTTCCTGAGGACCTACTATGGGGCTGCGTCTCCATCAGTGCAGGGGTCCTCCTTTTGGGACCAGGGTTACCTGCATGAGAACGGGAGTCTTTGATCTCCTGAACTAGGAGGAAGATGTGTGTGTGTGTGTTTATGGGTGCGTGGTATATGTAGTCAGGAGTTCTTTATCATTTTTTTAAATAATTATGCTTTTTATTTCCTTAGAGAAGCCATCTCTGAATGTTAGATGAACATGTTCTTATATAGTAGAGCTTACCATTATAACTTTCATTCTGTAAACTGTTGTTTATAGTGGAATTTACGAAGTTAATTCCTCCTGTGGTATTAATAACCATGGTTTCCGGCTTCCAGCAAGACCCTGCTCCATCATGATAATGATGGTTACCGTCTCTGACTGTTCCTGCCGCTCCTTGTTTGTGTCGACTCTTAGTCTCAGGGCAGCCCCAGGAGGAGCATAATTCTTTCTTCACAGATGAGAAAACAGAAGCCCGGAGAGGGAAGCTAATACAGCCTCGGTGTACCGTCTCAGCAGTGTTAGGGTTGAAGGTTGGACCCTCGTTTCTTGGGCTCCAAAATCTGTTTTTTCCGTGTTATATCACATTTAGCAATTGCATCAGTTGTGAGCTCGGTTAAATTTTTTTTTCCCCCCCAAAAGGTTCCTTCTCAATATCTGAGTCTTAGTCCCCTCTTGCCATGTGTCTGGCTAAAGGTGGCACCACCTTTGTGTAGGGAAGGCCACATCATTGTCCTTATTTGGTGAGAAAGTCTAACCTCGAGGGAAAGTCAGTAACTGTTTTAAAGCCACTGTCTTGAGGTCTGAAAAGAAAGGTGATTCGCCTCTCTCCGCATCCTTTCAGACAGCCTGGCACCAGGATGGATCTCAAATCCATTGGCTTCTCTCCAGACCCCCAGCTGTCGCCCATCACCGTCACCCCGCGGCTCACAGGGTGACCGCCGTGGACCTTCCCCCGTCTCCTTTCTTTCCCTGCCTCCTCTGCATCCAGCGGGCTCTGCAGAAGCAGATTCCTGTCTATCACCCCTCCACGGAAAACCTTCCACCGCCTTCTCTTTGCTCTTGGGCAGGCGACCCACATGCTGCATGACCTGAAGGGCCCCCTAGCTCTCCCCTGGCTCTGTGCCCTGCCACTCTGGCCTGGCCTTTTCTGGTTTTTGTTTTTTGTTCTTAAAGCCTTTCAGTCATTTTTCAGGGAAGCCGTCCAGGTCCCTGATATGAATCCTCCACACCCTTCTCCAGCCCTGGCCGCCTGGGCTGTTTCCTTGCTCTGTACCAGGGACTGGCAGACTCTTGCTGTTAAGGCTCGGATTTGTCCTCAGGCTGTACTGTGCTGACCTGGCTCTGTACCGTTCGAGGCTATAAACCTCTGTGGGATGACTGCATTACATCTGTCTGCTCAACTAGATGACCAGCTGGAGAGAAGCCTGGTTTGTTCACGCTGCTTCCACGGTACCTGACACACATAAGTGCTTGTGTGTGTGTGTGTGTGTGTGTGTGTGTGTGCTGAGTTTCTTCAGTCGTGTCTGACTCTGCAACCCTATGGATTGTAGTCTGCCAGCCTTCTCTGTCCATGGAATTCTCCAGGCAAGAATCTTGGAGTTGCCATGCCCTCCTCCAGGGGATCTTCCTGACCCAGGGTTCGAACGTGCGTCTCCTGCATTGGCAGGTGGGTTCTTTCTCCCTGAGCCACCAGGGAAGCCCAACAGTGAGTTACTGAGTGCCTGCTTGGTGTAACATTCTGTGCTTGGCACTGGGGCTTCCTGAGTATTTCTCACATGTTTCTGCCCTGAGATGACTCCGTGTCCACCAGGGAATATAGTCCAGTGAGGCAGCGATGACAGAATGTGGCACTGAGGTGACATCTTAGGGGCTGTTGGATGCCCTGCACAGCCGGGCTTTGAATGCTGTCCCTCCCCTTTCCAGCTTTGTCTCTCACCTCTCTAAGTTCAGGAGTTAGATCCACTGTCATACTGTGATTTATAATAAGAAATATGCATTATTGCCCGTTGCTTCTGGTACTACGCTCTTAAAACCCCTGAAATTTCCAAAGCAATGAGAGCCAGTAAGGTATCTTTTGTAATGTTAATATAGTGACTTTGGAAAGCACTCAAGGTTGGGGGCTGGCTGCCAGGAGGACCAACCACATGATTAAGGGGTTGGAACTTTCAGTTCTATCTCACGACCACCGGGGAGGGGAGAGGGGCTGGAGATGGAGTTCAGTTGCCAGTGGCCAATGACTTAACCAATTAAATCTGTATAATGAAGTCTCCATAAAAATCCTGGGGTTTAGAGAGCCTCTGGGTCAGTGAGCGCTTACAGGTGCAAGGAGAGCCGGCCCCTGGGGGAGTGGGTCTCTGGGGGCGGGGCCGCTGGGGGGAGTGGCCCACTGGAAGCCCTGTGCTCTCTTCCGGTGTCTTTCTTCTATCTGGCTGTTCCTGAGTTACATCCTTTAGAATAAACCGGCAATCTAGTAAATAAAAGGTTTCTCTCAGTGCTGGGAGCTGCTCTAGCAAATTAATTGAACCCAAGGAGGAGGTCATGGGAACCCCTGAGATACATAACTGGTCAGTCAGAAGCGCAGGTGACAGTCTGGACTTGTGATTGGCTTCTGAAGTGGTGGTTGGGGCAGAAGGTGCTACTCTGTCTAGGGCCCACAGTGCTGGCTTTGCACTTGCAACAGTGATTTTTCCCTTTAAAAGAGCTTTATACATGTGGAAAAAGTGAGTCGGACTCCAGACAAGTAAATAATAGAAACATCTTCAGGCCTTCCCTGGCAGCCCAGTGGCTAACACTTCCCCTTCCACTGCAGAGGGTGAGGGCTTAATTCCTGGTCGGCGAGCTAAGATCCCACATGTCTCACGGCCAAAAAAACAAAACATGAAATAGAAGCGGTGTTGCAACAAATTCACTAAAGACTTTAAAAATGGTCCAGATCCCCCCCAAAAAAAACCAGGGAAAGAAAAAGAAAAACCCTCACAAATGACAGAAGTGGCCGAGGTCTCCGTGAATGACTGAAGTTGCGGAAAGAGAGAGCTGGCCAGAGCTCCACTATGTTCAGTACTCTTTGGCTAAAATCCCGATTGCAGAGCACGTCTGTGTCTGTGTCTGTGTGAGAGATGTGTTTGGTTTTGCAAGATGACACGGCAAGGTGCAGCAGCCCTCGCATGAAGTATAAAACAACGCCGACAGGAGGCAGATGACAGTCGGGCCTCGTTTTTTCCCCTCGGGTTTTGTCCTCGGTAAACCTCTCGGGAGGAAGAGGTGGTGGTCATAAGGCTCCATCCTGCACTCATTTCTCCTCTGTTGGCCTTGTTCTCCTGCTCTGTTTTCTCCTAAGGACAAGGACACATTCTTGTGCTTCATTAAGCTGATTGCTCATTCCATCAGTCACACTGGCCTGTGGGGAGGCAGTAACATATCTTTTGAATAGTTTGCCTTCTAGAAAGAATGGCCTGAGAACTAGCTGATGCTGAAGGTCTTTGAAGATACATACGCCGGTGCTCCACAGGTGCATCTTCTTCCCATGTGGGATTATGGAACATGCTAACGTTTCCCGTGGAATTAGAAAGAGCAGCCCAAACCAGGGGGCAGCAGCGTGAGCGTGGGATATAGAGCTCAGAGCTTGAATCCTGGTGTTGCCAGTTTGCGGTTGTGTTGGACAAGTTTCTGACTTCCTTGTGCCTCAGTGTTCTCATCTGTAAATGGGGAGAGTAGTGATAATATTCACTCCATAGAGCTGTGAGTTAGTTCATGTGCAGCCCTTAGGTTAGTGCCTGGCAGCTAGTAAGCTTCTAGCAACTGTTAGCTGTTCGGCTTCCCTGGTGGCTCAGATGGTAAGGAATCTGCCTGCAATGCAGGAGACCCAGGGTTGATCCCTGGGTCAGGAAGATTCCCTGGAGGAGGGAATGGCTACCTATTCCAGTATTCTTGCCTGGGAAATTCCATGGACAGAGGAACCTGGTGGGCTACAGTCCACGGGGTCCGAAAGACTTGGACATGACTGAGCAACTAACACTTTTACTTTCAGTTTTCACTGCCATTATAATTTTCTGTGAAGTGTCTTGACACTTGGTAAATATTCTCTGCACATGGGTCTCTCCTGTTGTAGGTGGCAATGAGTTGGCTTTGGGTGTTTGTAGATTTTGTGACTTGTTCTTGTGACTTTGTCAGAAGGAATCAGAGGGAAGCATTCTCCTTCTAAAACATGCCAGGGAAGAGTTCTTGTTTTGGTGATTTTTCTTTGTTGTTATTCAGTCACTCAGTCATGTCCAACTCTTTTGCCACGTCGTGGACTGTAGCCCACCAGGCTCCTCTGTCCGTGGGATTTCCCAGGCAAGAATACTGGAGTGGGTTGCCATTTCCTTCTCCAGGGGATCTTCCAACCCAGGAATTGAATCTGCATCTTGTGCACTGGCAGGTGGATTCTTCACTGAGCCACCTGAGATTTTTCTTTACCTGTTAAGGAATTCGAAACTGTGTTGAACTTTTTAGGAAGCGAAAGAACGAAACCAGCTGCCCTTTGCTGTTCCCCAATGTTATTTCCGAGACACCATTGAAAACTGTCCTGTGTGTTCCTCTGGACACTTATGAAACTGAATGGCTTTTTCACATTCCTTTTCCTCTTTTAAATGTCTCTGGATGTTCGTCTTGTGTTTTTTTTTTTTTTTTTTAAATGTTCAGTTCGTCACAGATTTACCAGCCTCTTAGTGGTTTGAGGTGTTGACCGGGTATTCTAATTCTCATCCTGGCAAAACCCCCTGGGGTTCGTTAATTGGATTTCTTATCTCCGCTGCCTGAGCCCTTGCTTTCCACCTTGAGGCTCTAGCAGTGGATAGTTCCATATTGCATTTGCTTTCATTTTACTCTGTGGATCAAATTAATTGATTTCTTTTTGGGGAAAGATTATTTTTAGCAAATGGGGGGGCCCTAGGGCATTTAGCAAATCTGAGCACATTTCCATCTGAATTTTAATAAATATTTGTGTCTTTATATTGGTAATTGTCGAGAGCAGTGCTTGGCCCATAGGGAATCACGCGTCAGCACGGTCATCACCGTCATCGCCACCATCCTGGTGTGGAGAGAGGCCTTGAGCATGAAGGGTGAGCTTTGGAGTCAGGCATACTTACCTTCATGCTCACGCGGTCCACAGATCACCAGTCGTACCTGTGGGTTAAGTCAGGTGGTACTAGTGGTAAAGAACCTGCCTGACGGTGCAGGAGACGTAGGAGACCCAGGTTCGATCCCTGGGTCAGGAAGATTCCCTGGAAGAGGGCAGAGCAACCCAGTCCAGTACTCTTGCCTGGAGAATCCCATGGATAGAGGAGCCTGGCAGGCTACAGTCCATAGGGTTGCAAAGAGACACAATTGAAGCCTCTTAGCATGCACACACATGGCATCTCTAGACCTTTCTTGCAGCATCTGTAAAATTAGATGATGAGGGTTTTCCTGGTGGCTCAGTGGTGAAGAATCTGCCTGCCAATGCAGGAGACTCAGCTTCAGTCCCTAGTCCACGAAGATCCCACATGCCGTGGAACAGCTAAGCCAGTGCTCCATCCTGTTGAGCCTGTGCCCTAGAGACCACACTCCACAATAAGAGAAGCCACCTCAGTGAGAGTTCACAGACCACAGCTAGAGAGTGGCTCCTGTTCATGGCAACTCGAGAAAAGCCCTCGCAGCAATAAGGACCCAGCATAGCCAAAAATAAATAAAGAGATAAGTAAAATAGAATAGATAAACAGATCATTAAAAAAATTAGATGGTGATCGTGGACCCAACTTCCTGGAATTGAAGTGAGGATTAGATATAATAGTGTTTGCTCGACACACCCAGTGAGAACTTAGTAAGTGCAATACATTTTCTTCCTGTGACTAGACATACCAGTATTTTGGCTAATTTGGAAACTGAAGGCTAGAATGATTCTCGTTAATTCCTTCATTCAGCAGATACTTATTTATAGTCACTGAGTCGGCATTGGTGCTGCAAGCTGGATGAGATGGTTGACGTTCTGAAGGAACTCAGAGCTGAGCCTGGGCAGTGGGCGTGTAAATTGCACACAGTCATGGTGGCCTGTAGTAATAATTACGTAGTGTAGACTTGAGAGGTGAGTACAGGGTCTTCAGTTGTCAGATGGGCAGGATGGGGCTTCCAGGCAGCAGGAATAGCAAATGCACAGGCGTGAGAGAAGGTCTTGGGGTTGGGATGGTGTGTTGCTTGTGCCGGAAGTTTGGCTGGAAAGTCAATAGATTCTTGACTTGCTGTCATAGGGAAGCATTTGAACTTTATCCAATAGAGTGTTATTTTTTTAAGCTATGGCTATTTGTATAAGATTTTCACAATTTTTGCCACTCCCCTGTACTGTTTGTGCCAGAGATTGGCTCGAGGTGGAATTTTAAGGCCTCCCTTTTTCTACTCAGATCTTGTCAGTGAAATCAAAGATTGATGGCTGCTGAAATATTTTTCTTGACATAGTAAAATGATTAACCTGAAAACGTCATTTTGTGGTCCCCCTAAAATCGTCATGTAACCCGAGCAGAATGTGGCAAGAAGGAAAATGATGTCAGGTTTGCATTTCAGGAGGGTGGCTTCTGATCAGCAGGCCAGGAAGGTGGGCCAGGGAGATGGGGTCAGGGTTACAGTGAGAGAGGGGCTGCTCTGCACAGCGGACGAGGAAGCTGGATAGAGCTGGTGGGCCAGGGAGATGGGGTCAGGGTTACAGTGAGAGAGGGGCTGCTCTGCACAGCGGACGAGGGAGCTGGATAGAGCTGGCAGTGCTGGGAGAAGGGACAGAAAGCTTAGGGGGGCTGCTCTGCACAGCGGACGAGGAAGCTGGATAGACCTGGCGGTGCTGGGAGAAGGGACAGAAAGCTTAGGGGGGCTGCTCTGCACAGTGGACGAGGAAGCTGAATAGAGCTGGTGGTGCTGGGAGAAGGGACAGAAAGCTTAGGGTGAGCCTGGATGAGACTGACTGGCCGGGGGATGAGAACTAAACGCTCTGGCTCTAAGGTATGGCCAGAAATCAGAACAAATGTATATTGTTTTAGATTTTGTTTATTTTTTAAAAAAACTATTTTTTTTGGCTCTAATAATAGGCTGCAAATTTTATTCTGAGCCGCCTTTGCTTTCCCAAAGATTTATCTATACTGCGGGATGGTTTGCATCTTACCTGTTTCTTTGTTTCTTATTGGAGATAGTTGCTTTACAATGCTGTGTGAGTTTCAGGTGTCAGGCAAACTGATTCAGTTTTGTGAATATATGTTGTTTGTTGTTTTGTCTCCAAATTGTGTCCGACTCTTGGCAACTGCGTGGACTGTAACCTGCCGCCAGGCTCCTCTGTCCAGAGGATTTCCCAGGCAAGGATACTGAAGTGGGTTGCCATTTCCTTCTCCAGGGGATCTTCCCGACCCCAGGATTGAACCTGCATCTCCTGTACTGGCAGGCGATTCTTTACCACCGAGTCACCAGGGAAGTCTATCTATCTATCTACTCTTTTTTAGGTCCTTTTGCCATTTAGGTCATTACAGAAATATTGAGTAGAGTTCCCTGTGCTATACAATAGGTCCTTATTATTATTTCATGTAGAGTAATATAGACACCAGTTCCAATCTATCCTCCCCCACAACCCCCCACCTGCCCCCGCCCAATAATTGTAAGTTTGTTTCCTCCATCTGTGACTGTATTCTTTGTTGAAAGGAAACTTTTGGTGGGGAGTTTTCTTTCTTCCAGGTTATGGACTCTGACCAAACTGGGAGATCCATTGGCTGCTGGACCTGATGTCACGTCTCTGCTTCCTGATTTCCCGTTTACTCGGTCCTTCTGCACTGAGCGTCTCTTGGCTTTCTCCACCCTCTTTTTCCCTTTCGATTTGTCAGCTCCCTAGACTGATGCCTTCTCAGCTTTCACCTCCCATCCCTGACTTTGAAGCTCCTCATCTGCCAGAAGAATCCCAAGTGCAAGCCTGTGTTTGCATCTGGACCAAAGCTTGAGGGTCTGTCTGCCCCAGAGAAGACAGTTGCTGTGTTTTTATGTGTGTGTATTTAAATTAATAAATTAATGTTTATTTATTTGTTTGGCTACACTGAGTCCCACCAGGGAGGTTCCTATAGTTGTTTTGTGTTTCTTTTTTTTTTTCCGGCCAAGCTGTGCAGCTTGTGACATCCTAGTTCCCCAACCAAGGACTGTACCCACGCTGCCTGTATTGGAAGTGCAGAGTCTTAACCACTGGACCACCTGGGAAATCCAGTTACTGTATTTATTTTAGTAACTTTAAAAAATGGTCAGAAATGATTTAACTCATTTAAAAATAGGTTATTTTTTCGATTTCCGGTTCCTCTGGTAGAATATCCGTCTGATTTCTTTTGACATGCCCATCTGCCATCCTCAGGCCTAATAGTATCTTGAAAACTGTTGGCTTGTGAGTTTTCACTGTTACCAAGCTTGCATTTTTTTCCAGTTCTTTGTTACCTGCTTTTTTTTTTTTTTTTCCTCCCCCTCTTTTTTTCTATCCCATCTCTTCTTCCTCCCTCTGGGTAACTTATGTTAATGATTAAGAATCATTTGTTGTGTGTATTTCTCCACAGTCTTAGAAATAAAATACGAATATGTATACACACACACGTACACAGGTTTTATTGCCATTGTCTTCCACAAATTCAATTATATATAATGTTCTGCATCTGTATTTTCTCTCTTGGCACTATCCTGTCAAATCCTTTCCAAGTTAAGAGTTCTGAAAATTCTTCTTAAAAAGCTGCACTAAATTGTATTATGTGAAATGTACCAACAGTTGCCTACGAAGTAATACTGACTTTATGTCCAGTTTTTACTACTTTGGACAGTGAGACAGTAGGCATCCTTGAGCATCTTTTCTCATGTATTGAGGGTTTTATTTGTTTGACAGAGATTTCCGGGAGCTGAGTTGCTGGGCCAAAGAGAATGTGTTTATTTTTAACAGTTGTGGCCAGGTATCTTTCTAAAAAACTTCTACTGGTAGTGCGTGAAACTACCCTTTTCTTCCTTTCTAATAATAGTTTTGAGTGTTTTTGAAGTTTTGTCAGTCTGAACGGTGAAAAGAGGTGGCTCACTTGTCATTGTAACTTGCTTCTGTTGATTGCCAGTGAATTTCAGTTTTTTATTTTTTTAACATTTGTTGGCTATTTGACTTTGCTCTTTTGTGCAGAGGAGCTTCATATTCTTTGCCCTGTTTTCCGTTGGATTAGTTGTCCCCTTATCAGTTTGTGAGAGCTCTTTGTCTATTACAGTAATTAATTAACCTTTCACCTGTTTTTTGCATTGCAAATATTTTTCAGATCTGTCCATTATCTTTGTAAGTACAGATAATAGTATCTATTATAATACTACATTGAAATAAAAAAAAGTATTTTTGGCTGTTCTGGGCCTTCATTACTGCATGTGGGCTTTCTGTAGTTGCGGTGAGCGGGCTTCTCATTGCAGTGGGTTTTCTTGTTGCGGAGCGCAGGCTCTGTGTGCTCGGGCTTTAGTAGTTGTGGCGCCCAGGCTTAGTTGCCCCAAGGCACGTGGAATCTTCCTGCCCCAGGGATCGAACCTGTGTCCCTTGCATTGGCAGGCAGATTCTCAACCACTGGACCACCAGGGAAGTCCTTGAATTTTTTACACAATTAAATGTCTCTTTATTGGTCCATATATTAACCTGCCAGTTTCTGGGTTTTCAGTGTTTTATGATCTTCCTCGACGTTAGAGAGTGTGTGTGGTCTTTTACATTTTCCTGTAAGATTTTTATTGTTTACAGTTAAGCCTTTGATCCTTCTGGGATTTATCTTTGTATAGTTCCTGGGATAAAATTAAAACCAGTTTCAGTTTCTTCTAGACAGATGCTACCGTTCTCAGAGATCTTTTTGGCTCTTTACTCCTGGTCTGCTGTTTACTTGCGTCCCATTTACCTAGCACAGAGAGAGGACGCTCTGGGCCAAAGCAGGGAGGACTGATTGAGAGCACCGCGCTGATTTGGTTCACTGGCCCATGGACCCCTGGCTCAGCAAGGAGCGGGCGAGAACTTCGCATGTTGGCGCTGCCATGCTGTGGGTGAGGAGCCCAGCCTCACCTCCCAGCCCTCATTACCCTTCTCTAGATGTGCTGGCCTGAGTTTCCAAGGATGCTTCCATCCTCTCACATAGTGTAGGTGATGTGAATAACTGAGGCCCACTCCTCTTCCTCTTCCTCCTCCTTCAGACAGGAATCCTACCATTTCTATTACTCTGTAACTTCATTTTAAAAAGAAACAAACACCTGGGCATGTATTGTGGACCTTGTTCCAGGTCACCGGGTAACATAATGGTGCAGCCTGCCGTCAGTGGCTTCTTAGTAAAGAACAGCGAGTGTCAGCTTTCACTGGGTAGTTCCATCGACTGTGAGCACACCTGGATTTCCGAGGCCTTAAAATGTGGGGAGAAAGGTGCTGCTTAGGTTGTTTAGATTTGGCATCTCATTCTTTTAAAATTTCTACCTAGTATTTGGTAGTGTGGCGGTCCTGTAACTTATTAGTGTTTTCCTGTTAAGGGGCGTTCAGGCTGTGTCTAGTTTTGTTTCTGCTTTTACTGTTATAACAGTGCCACAATAGAGATGTTTGTGTATATGTCTATCTTTGCCTTCTCGTGCTTTTATATTTGTTTATTTTGGCTTTTAATTGTGAGATGATTATGGAGGCACAGGCAATTGTAAGAAATAGATCCCATTTATCTTTTACTCAGTTTTCTCCGGTGGTCTTACCTTGTAAGATTCTTGGGTGGTAGGTATTTCAAATTTTGCTAGTTTCACTTGTGTGTGTGTGTATTTAGCTCTGTGCAGTTTTATCACTCTGTAGGTTCACGTGTCCCCACCATAGTCGAGATACAGAATAACTTAATCACCACAGGGTACCTCCTGTTTTTTTTTCTGTTCTTTTTTTTTAACCATACCCACCTTCCTCCTGTCCCCTCCCTCCCTATCCCGAACTCCTGGCCACTACCACTCTCTCCTCCAGTTCTATAATTTTGTCATTCTAAGAATGTTATGTAAATAGAATCATGCAGTGTGTAACCTTTTGGGACTGGCTTTTTTTTTTTTTTTTTTTTTGCCAATCAGGGTAATTTCTTGAGATTCATCTGGACTGTTGCATGTATAAATAGTGTGTGCTTCTTTTTATTGCCAAGTAGTATTCTGTGGCCTGGATGCCCCACAGTCTGTTTATTCCCTGAAGGATGTCTGGGTTGTCAGTTTTTCGCTAGTGCAAATGATGCTTCTGGAGACATTTATGTACAGGCTATTGCTGTGAACCTAAGCTTCCATTTCTCTGAGATAAGTGCTCCAGAACACAGTTTCTGGGTTGTGTGACATTCGCATGTTCGGTTTTATAAGAAACTGCCAACCCTTTTCCATGTTGACTATGCCATTTACATTCCCTCCAGCAACGTGTGAGTGATCCAGTTCCTCTGCCTTCTTGTTGTCTTTTAATATTCTTGTGGTTTCCTGTTTTAGCCATCCTGTAGGTGTGTAGGCGCATCTCACTGTAGTGTTAACGTGCATTTCTGTAACGGCAAATGACGTTGAACATATTTTCATGTTCTTGGACATGTGTATCCTCTTTGGTGAAGTGTCTGTTCATGGTTTTTGCTCATTTCTAATTAGTAGTGCTTTTATTTTTATAGGATAAATTCCTAGAAGTAGGATTGCTGATTCAAAGGGTCTGTGCTTAGTTGCTGTCCAACTCTTGGTGACCACATAGACTATAGCCTGCCAGGTTCCTCTGTCCATGGGATTTCCCAGGCAAGGATACTGGAGTGGGTTGCTATTTCCTTCTCCAAAGGATCTTCCCGACCCAGGAATTGAAGCTGCATCTTCTGTGTCTCCTGCATTGCAGGCCGGTTCGTTACCCACTGAGCCATCTGGGACAAAAGGTGTAGGCTTTTAAAAAAAATTATATTGCCTGGTCTCTTTGTAGAGAGATGTAGCAATTCACATTCATATTCCTATCAACAGGACCCACTTGTTTGTACTTTTGCTAGATCTGTGACTGGTTTTAAATCGATAGCCCCCAGTTGGTATCTTAGTATAGATCTGTGACTGGTTTTAAATCTATAGTCCCCAGTTGGTATCTTAGTTTTGCAGCATTGAGATTGAATATTTTTTCTGTGTGTGTTTGTTGGGCAACTGTATTTCCTCCTTTCATGGTGTATTTGTTCATCTTCTTTAATAGTTTTTTTTTATTTTTGGAGTTGCTTGTCTTGTCCATCTGTAGAAACTCTCCAGGTACTCTGGCCTTTAATTTTTTTCCAGTTATGTGCATTGTAAATGTTTTCTCTAGTCTATCATTTATTGCTTTACCATATTTATCATATCTTTTGCTATGTTGAAATTTAAAACTCTTTTGTGGTTAATTCTATAAACCTTTAAAGTTCTGCTTTGAGAGTATCCTGTCCTGCAGTTCTCCTGTATTTTTCTCTATAATTTTTTACAGGTTTATTTTTCTTGTTGGTGTTGTTCAGTTGCTAATTGTGTCCAACTCTTTGCTACCCCATGGACCGCAGCATGCCAGCTTCCCTGTCCTTCCCTGTCTCTCGGATTTTGCTTAAGTTCATGTCCATTGAGTTGGTGATGCTACTTAACCATCTCATCCTCTGCTGTCCTCTTCTTCTTTTGCCTTCAGTCTTTCCCAGCAGCAGAGTCTTTTCCAATGACTCAGCTCTTTGCATCAGGTGGCCAAAGTGTTATTTTTCTGCACTTATATATATTTTCTTGATCTTGACGCACACTTATATATTTTCTTGATCTTTATGCATGTGGAATTTAGTTCTGTGGTTGTTTGAGACAAAAGTTTATTCTTAATTTTCTTTCAGCCCTGTAGCTACTTGTGTCAGTGACACTGTTAAGTAGCTCATTCTTGCCCATCTGAATTGAAGTACTTCCATTATTATATATAAAATGTTTCCATATTTATTTGGATTTTGGGGGGCAGGGAGGTTCTCTATACTGCTCTATTAATGCTTATCACTGTACCCAGAACTACACTGGACCAAATTCTTCCTGTGATTAGTATTGGAATTGTATTAAATGTATATGTTAATTTGGGAAGAATTGACATTTTTATTTAAATGAACCTTCCCATTTAGGATAGCAATGTTTCTATTTATTTTGATCTTTATACCTTTTAAGAATATTGTGGTTTTATTCATGTAAGACATGTATCTTTCTTATTAAAAATATGATTTATTTTACTTTTGTTACTATTGTGAATGTTGTTCCCCTCCACCATTTTGTTGACTTAAAAAAATCAGCTTTTAATGTTACTGTTTCTTTTATTGCAACTTTTAAAATTTGCTGGTTAAAAACATTTTTATATCTTTTTGTAGGTCTCCTTTTTTTGGCTTAACTTTATAATCTATGCTTTTAAACAATGCTATTTCAAATTCTCTGCAAATAATGATTGCATGAGTTTTTTTTTTCCTCAGTATAACTTTGATGCCATATTTTTTCATTCTTTGTAGCTCAGGGTAGCAATGTTTCTGGTTCTTGAGACATGAATACTTTTTAAATGCAAAAAAAAGAAGCTAAGTGAGAAAAACATAGAGGTAAGAAAGACATCCCCAGTAATTATTTTACCAAGTTGCTGTTAATTTTTTACATAATTCCCTTCAATTTTTTTTAGCATAGTTGAAAACATACTTAATATACAGTTGCATACCCTGCTTATGTTTCATTTCATATTATAAACCTGTTGGCTTATCATTATAAACTCTTGATAAATATTTTAAAGGCTAAATGGCATTCAATTATATGTTGTATTACCATTTAACCAATTCCCCAAATGTCAAATCTTTATGTATTTTTAACTTTCCACAGTTGTAAAGGATGTTTTGAATGTTTTCATTCTGAAATCTTTATCTGACTTGTAGATTACAGTTGAGGATTGATTGGTGCTAGTAAAATTCAGCCAGAAAGGATGTGCACTTTTCTGAAAATTTGTAACACACAAATGTAGGGCATGGCCCATTTCAAATGACTGTCATGTGGTGATGGCCTTGCTGTAGCAAGGCTGGTTGATTGCACTGTCTTAAATCTGAGATGTGGCTAATGCTGTTAATGGCTGGTTTTTATGGGTATAATCGACTGTTCTAGGTGACTTTGGAGCTTTCCACATGAGGACAGTCCAGTCCATTTTCACTATTGTACTTGCTTTTCACCAAAACATTCCAGTAAAGCTATAACATAGTGAAAGGATCTGTTTGAAGTTACGCCCTCTGTCACCAGGTTAATTTGATGTGGTTCTTAAAAGGCAGCTTTTATTACTGATCCTGTCTGTCTCAAATTCACCATAAATGTCTCATAGTTGCCATAAAAAAGTACAGGATTCTTAGGATTCTTATTAAAGATTAATGTGACAGGTTAAGCAGTCTTGAAATATAGGACGCAGCTCAGGAAAACCAGTGCCTGCAGAATTTTAGCAGTAAAGCAGTTAAGCTCGTGCAAAGTCCAGCTGTGCTGCTGGTGGTGGGAGACAGTTTTAGCAGGAGAAGGTTATTTCAGTTTTAGCAGGAGAAGGTTATTTCATTTTCCACTCGTTAACTCCTTCACTCCTTCACTGAGCACCCTGAGGGCAGGTTTTATTATTATTTTTTTAACTTAATTGAAGTCTAATTTACTTCCCATAAAAATCTACTCCTTGTACATGTACAATGCAGTGAATTTTTAAAAGTAAATTTATAGAGTTGTGCAGTCATCACCCCAGTTCAGTTTCAGAGCATTTTCATTACCCCAAAGAGTTTCTTTATGCCAGTTTACAGTTAATCCCTGATTCCAGCCTTAGGCGAGCACTAATGTAATGGCCAAAAAGTTCTTTTGGGTTTTTCCATAAGTTGTTAGAGAAAGGCTACCCACTCCAGTATTCGGGCCTGGAGAATTCCATGGACTGCAGTCCATGGGGTCGCAAAGAGCTGGGACACTACTGAGTCACTTTCACTTTCACATAAGAGGTTTTGGCCAACCCAACACTTGCAGTTTCTGTATATTTACCTTTTCTTGGCATTTCATGGAGTCATGCAGTGTGTGGCTTTTGGGCCTGATCTCTTTCCTTTAGCATAATGCTTTCAAGGCTCGTCGTTGTTGTAGCGTGTGTCAGTACTTTTTTCCTTTTTATTGCTGAATAGTATTCCATTGTATCAATATAGGGGCTTCCCAGGTAGCGCTAGTGGTAAAGAACCTGCCTGCCAGTGCAGGAAACTTAAGAGACACAGGTTCGATCCCTGGGTATGGAAGATCCCCTGGAGGAGGGCATGGCCACCCACTCCAGTGTTCTTACCTGGAGAATCCCATCGGTAGAGGAGCCTGGTGGGCTGCAGTCCATAGGGTCGCACAGAGTCGGACACGACTGAAGCAATTTAACACACACACACACACACACGCGTGTATCAACATGCCACATTTTATTTATCACTCATCTGGTAAACAGCTGCAGACATAAAAACTTGAAGTGATTTTCTTGGCTGGTGCTTTTTAAAAAAAATTAAAACATCCACTGTTTTAAGTGCCCCGCTTAATTAAAAACATGGCCAATTCATTAACTCAGATAGATGTGAGAAAATGCTGTGGAGGCAGCCAGTCCTTCCCCCAACCCTCAACATGGATCTCAGAGAACACTCAGTGGAGAGCATCCTGGAAAATAGGAGAGACTGAGCTGAGAAAACAGCTCCATGAAAGCAGGTGCCCTGTTCTGCAGGAAGTATCATCTTGCCCTCAGTCAGATGAGAAGAAATGGAACAGCTTCAGGTGACATGATTATAAGTATCCATAGCACGCCCACTACAAGATGAAGGGTGTAGATTCCTGTGGTTGGACAAGTGTGTTCTCTTTGGTTCCCTAGTCATAACTGACCTGGATTCCACCTTATACAAGATCTCCAGAGATGCCCCTCTTAGCTAAGTAGACGTCAAGTCCATGTTCTGAGTTCTTCGAGGGGAGGGACAGTTCTGGTCACATACATTGCAGAAGCCGGGTGTCTTGCCAGGTGCTGGAGCAACTAAGATGATGGAGGCGTGATCTTGGCTGTCAGGGAACTTGAGTTAGCCAGAGGAGACAGCGGTGGAGAGCAGATTGTTCACAGAGAGATTGGCCAAGTGCTGCAGCCTGAGGAAGCACTCAGGAAGGCTTCCTGGAGGAGGGGCTCCTTGAGCTAAGTCTTGAATGACCTGTAGATATAAGCTCAGGTCAAATGGGGAGGGTGAGAAATAGAATGGCCTTCAGTAAGGCAGACATTTTGTAATAAACTAATTATAGGACTACCGCCCACCTTGGTTTTCTGCTGTGTTGGTTTGATTGTGACCTAGGTGCATCTGGAAGGTAATACTGCTGACATAAACCAAACCTCAGGGGGTGGGTTAATGCTGTTCCCTTGCATTCCATTCCCCTTAGAGGCCAGGTGTTATTATAGAGTTGGTGGGGCAGTTATTGACTTGTGCATTGGAGCCAAACAACCTGACTAGGATTGTGGAGTTAATCATTGTATTTGCTGATGATTCATTTAAAGATAGAGGCTGTGGTTTAATATGGAGACCTCTAAACACAGACCAAGGTTCCCCCTCCCCCTCCTCACCCCACTGCCCCGAGACAGGGCCCTGGGTCAGGCTCCGCTTTATCATGTCTCTGTTTTGGTTTCTGTGGGATTTAACTTTGGTGGGTGTCCTAGCTTTGCAGGGAGCCCTCAGGAGTGTGCCTCTGTGGATGCACAGACAGACGAGCACATGCATATCTAATGTCTGAGTGGCATCTCCCCAGCGAGGAGGGTTGTTTCAATGTGGGGGAGTGTTCTGGGGCCGAGGTTCCTCACCCTTTTACAAACCCGCTGAAAAAGCAAATACGGAGCACACGCTGTGTGCCAGGCACTGCGTGAACTAGCTGCAGGGGAGCCAGGAGGACCAGCAGGAGTTGGAAGCCAGAAGGTGTAGGTGAGGACACATGTTAGGTTTGGGATGCAAGAAGGGACTCCTTCCTTTGGAGGGCTAACTTTGATCATTGGCAGTAGTAGCCTGGAAGGCTGGGATGGATTAGTGATGTCTGCCACAGGCACAGACTAGAGAGTCAGTGTACATGTGCTGTGTATTTGCTGATACTGTGTTAGGGTTTCCTGGAATAGACAGAACACTCGAGTAAAGGTGGCGTATGGGAGAAGGTGAACTTTTGTCTTAGAATAAAGCCTGTTTGTTGTGGTACAGAGTGTAGTGGGAACTACCTTGGATAGCATGGGGGTGGGTAGGTCTGGAGTACGGATATTACTGTTAATTATGTACTTATTATGTGCTCTTTAGGGTCTCTAAGCCTGAGTTTCCTGACATGTAAAATGCAGGTAATAATACCTGCCCCAATCATATCATCCTGGGAGTAGCTAGTGAAATCATGGATGTAAAAATGTTTACCACCCAGAGCGTGATGAATACTTGGAGTATAATTACTACATGTGTGGGGGTGGGTGGGGCAGGAAATGCCTGCAGTTAGGCAGGCATGAGCCAGGTGGTGGTGGCCTCGGGATCTTTGCACTGCACCCCTCTGCCCAGCCTGCTGCCTCTTGTCGCGTCTAGGTCATGACTCTAAGGTACCTCCTTTCAGGCCACAGCATCTAAGCCTGTTCTTGCCTTGGCTCTATCTACCACCTCATCTTGTTTTATTTTCTTCAGAGTGCTCGTCAGCTGATGGGATCTGGTTGGCTTATTTGTGAATCTCTTCCTGCTAGAACCTTATCTGTCTGACTCCCACCTTTGTATCCTCAGAGTCTAGCACAGTTCCTGGCACCTGGGACAAGTTCTGGATTTCTTAACGTTTGTTGCCTGAGTGAATGGAAGACTTTCTGAGGTCCACAGATCCAGTCGGGCTGGGGGCCCAGGAGCCCTGGGAGGACTGTTAAGAGTCCAGTGTGGTTATGGTGACCTCATCTCTGTGAACGTGTTCCTGAATCTCCCATTTCTTTGGTTATTGAGAAATAAATTCAATTAAATGCACAGTAATTGTAACAATTGAAAATTCCATCAACTCCAGATCTGCCTTCAACAATGTAATCTCTTAACAACAAAATAAAGAACTAAGAATCAGAATTCATATTATTTCTTTAGGGTATGTGGCCATGAAATTATACAGTGTTTTCAATTTGGCAGACCTGCGAATTCAATCTCTTAGAAGATAATCTTGTTTCATAAAGGACATGATATGAATTAGAGTTGAAACTTGTGAATTGGATACAAATTAACACCCAACCCCTCCCTGCACACAACTGATTTGTTTTTAAATTGTTTTGTTTTTTTTTTCTCCCCCACCCCCGCTGGCTGGCACCAATTCCATTTCCCCTTGTCTCTTGTGAATCGTTACTGTGCTTTCACCAGTCTGATGAACAGGGGCTGGACTGCATGGGGCTGCCCTGAGTTAACCTGAAAGGAGCATAGATGGGGAAAGCTAGTGAGGAGTCACTTACATGTCAGTTACCTGCCTGTAAATCCTGGCATCTAAAAATGTGTTCCTTCACTCGCTCCCCCGGGAGATGCTGACACCACCCTGGTTGTTTTTCTCCCTTCCCAGGGTGGACTGATGAGTCACTGGTTCTCTTGCAGGGTAACCTGTCTGTGTGCCCAGTTTGAAGCCGTCCTGCAGCACGGCTTGAAGAGGAGTCGAGGGTTAGCACTCACGGCGGCCGCGATCAAACAGGCAGCAGGCTTTGCCAGCAAAACCGAAACAGGTACTGCTCAGCCGGGTGAACTCCAGAGCATATCCCTTCCTCTCTGCCCTTTTAATTTTTATTTATTTTTTAGTAACAAGCAAGGCAGTCATTGTGCGGGACTGCTGGGGGCGGGAGGCCCGTGGTGATGCGGAAATCCACGGTAAGGAGGTCTCACTCGCAGTCAGTACCTGTGTTGTCTGGCATGTTAATTGAAAGGAAGCCACCGTTTGTGCAGAATTCTCAGAGCCACGTGTTGGTGGTCTCAAGGGACTCCAGGGGGGGGCCTGCTGCTGAGGTGCTTATTTCCCCAGTGTAGTGTAGCAATTGCTGAGAAGTGAATAATCTGTTCTGATTTGATGCACAAGGATGGCACGGCATTTCATAATTAAATCTGTCTTTAGTAACAGTGACAAGAATCAGGCAGATCTCTGAGCTTAGAATTCTGCCACCATCCATTTTAAAGTTGTCACAGCATTTTGCTTGTCCTGTGCTCTTGTGTCTTTGAATGACAGGAATGATGCTTGTAATAATAACTCTTAGCACCCATGGGTACTTACTGTCAGCCTGGCAGGTTGTTAGCCTTTCGCATAATTTAACTCGCTCAATTCACAGGACAGTCCTGTGAGTGCTCGGGACCTTTGTCTGTGTTCTCTGCAGTGCAGCCATCATTTGTTCAGTGGTTTGCTTTGGATCTGAACTTTTTTTGGTCTTCTTTCTTAATTTATTTATTTTTAGTTGAAGGACAGTTGCAATGCTGGTTTCTGCCTGGATCTGAACTATTTTGTTTTTAATATTTATTTATTTATTTGGCTGTGCCTGGTCTCAGTTGTGGCATGTGGGATCCAGCTCCCCGACCAGGGATCGAACCCAGGACCCACCTGCATTGGGAGCGCTGAGTCTTAGCCACTGGACCACCAGGGAAGTCCCTGGATCTGAACTTTGAAGTGTATCAAGTTGTATAAACTGCCCCCCCGCCCCGATTTTGAAGAGCAGATTCTTTAAGACCCTGCTTGTGGGTGCCACCTTGAATTCCTGAATCTTTCTGCTGGGACGTTAGTGTCCCTGCTGAATGAAATGTGTTAACTTTTGCTGGTCCAACTCCTTTCACATCGAGAAATCAGACCTGGCCATGTTTGGTAGAGCCGTCTGGAAATTCTCTGCCGACTGCCTTTCCCTCTCACCCAAGTTGGCATATCTCCCTTCCCCTTTCTCTCAGCCCTCCAGCAAGTCTTTGATCCTGTTCATCTCACCAGCTGCTCTTTTTCAAAAATGAATGTGGTTCCTCTTGGGCCTGCAAGAAGGATTCCTGTCACCATTGATTTTTCTTCCACCTTCCTGGGTCACAGTGGGCCAGTTCAGAGAAGAGCCAGCTTCATGGGCCTCAGTCTTTGTAGAAACTGCAGCTAGCTGCCTTGGCCTCCTTGAATGTCAGCCTCAATAGGCTCCGTGGCACTTAAAAAGAAAAAAAATTTGTCTGAGCCAGATCTTAGTTGTGGCACGTAACATCCTTGATCTTCGTTGCAGCATGCAGACTCTTAGTTGGGACATGCGGGATCTACTTCCTTGACTGGGACTGAACCTGGGCCCCGTACCTTCGGAGTGCAGAGTCTTAGCCACTGGACCACCGGGGAAGTCCCTTGGTGGCATCGTATGTCGAGGACGCTTCCCTGAGCTCTGTGTGGAGGTGGTTTAGGGCTGATTGATGGCTATTTGAGGACATGGCTTCTCCGAGAGTCCCCTCCAGCTTGCTGGCCCCTCTTTCTTTTTATTTCCTTCTTACTGTCTATGGGGAGCTACCTTGGAGAAACTGGTGTGGAACAGACCACAAGGCTATGGACAGTTCCTGGGCATGGCAGAGGCAACCATGGCTTTGGAGTCAAACTCCGAGGGTAAGCCTGGCATGACCCTGGGAAAATGCCCCTCCTTGCCTTCCATTTTCACTTGTAAAGACAGAGCGTCTCTCTCCCTAGGGGGTTGTCAGGCGGATTCACAAGATAACCTCATTGAAGCACCTGCTTCATTTCAGAGACATGCGCACCCCCTCCAATTGTTTAACCAGTTACCTTCTCCTAAACACCCTTTACACGTCTAATCTCTTTCTCCACCTCACCCCTTCTTGAGGCTCTGACCTTTTGACCGTGAAGAATGGCTCTTTCTATTCCCATCCAGACTAGAATTCCTGTCTTTTTGTTACTGGCCCTGATGATCACAGAAATACCTACACATTTGCGAGGCATCACCAGCCTTCGCATTCTCACTGTTTCCCTGCATCTTAGCATGATTTCTACCCTTGCGTCTTGGAGACGCTGATGAGCGAGTGACCTCTGGCTTTGTTTCTACTGGGGAGTGTGTGCTGCACCGTCTCCTGGCCGGTTAGAAGTAAAGCAAAGACCAGACTAGCTTCACCCCTGAGTGGCTGCCAGGGGCTTCTGTCATCATTGTCGGCAGCAGTAATTAACCATTCACAGGTGCAGGATGGGCCTTGGCTGATTAAAACCTCTTTCCTGCCATTGAATGTTTGATTAAAAACCTCATGGGGGTGGGCAGGTGTTTTTTCAGCTGCTAAGAGTTGGGAAGGATCAGATAAATGGCTTTTTATGGTTGTTCTTAAAGCCATTGGAATGGCCTTGCCAGGCAGAATGGAGAAAAGGAAATCCTAAGAGATGGATCAGACAGAAATGAGCCTTGTCCAGCTCCCTCGTCCCTCCTGGCTGCGGGGCTGGGCCCTCTGTGTAGCTTAGTGATCGGGAAGCAGGGTTGAAATCCCCTCTCCACGACTTGTCACACACAAGCTCTCTGGGACATCTTCTCTCTGAGCTTCTGTTTCCTCTGTGTAAAATAAAGACCGTAGCAGGATCTGCCTCGTAGGGTTGTGGCAGGGGCTTGAGGCATTGGTATTGATCTGCCTGAACTGGTGCATGGTGATAACGTTCCAGTTACTTTCCAGCGTAGGTGCTGGTGTCCTCGCTTTTCAAATGATGACACTGAGTCTCAAGTTAGTTAATAAGTTGCCTAAGTTCCCATCTACAGCTGGTAGATGGCAGAGCTGAGGATTCCAGCCCAGGTCAGACCCGTGTCAAATTCCTGGCTCTTGCCTGCTCCCCGCCTCCAGGGGCAGCCAGCCTGATGCCCTTTATTGCTCCTCTGTGGACCTCTCCAGCTCCACTAACTGAATTGAAAGTGACAGGAGAGAGTGAATAATGGTGAATTAATCCACAAGGCTGTTGCATTAGCTCTGTTTCTAAATGAAGAGAGAAAAGCTGAACTTCAGCGTAATGATTGAACAAAATGACATTGTTGGAAATCACAATAATGGGATAATACTGAGAGTCTACCAGGGGCATGCCTGCTGCGTTTGGTTCTCGGGGTTTAGGCTGCATGTAGGGCTGAATTTGGAAGTCGGTGCCCTCACAGGGTGTGATTTTTAATTGATTTGTTATGATACTACTTATTTTGTGTATGTTCTGGTTTCTTGGCCCCTGAAGCACATGGGATCTAGGCTCCCTGACTGGGCTCGAATCTGCACCACCTGCATCGGAAGGTGAAGCCTTACCCTGGACTGCCAGGGAAATCCTTTGTAGAGTGTGTTTAAAAATTTGTTTTTAAGATTCCAACATTGAATGATTATGAGATCTTATGTGGAGATACGGATTTGTAGGTGTTCTTGAACTTGGGGACCTGCGACTCTGGGCCCATGTTGACAGTTGACCCCTTGGGGGCCCCGCACCCCTGCCCTCTGTCGGTGGGCCAGAACTGCTTCATCCACCACAGTCTGCACCCCTCCCTGGGGCCCCTGAGCCTCGAGATGGCATGTTGGCTGCCACTGATTGTGGTCCTGTTAGCACTGTTCCCCCCTCCTTATCAGGAATTCAGCAGTTTTCAAGAGTAAGCCACGCCCAGGTTGGAAGCCACTGAAGCCAGTTTCTGGAGTGTCGGAGCCGTCGTTCGTGTCGGATTTGTCCAGCTTTATCACTGCTTTCAGGGCGGGGATTTGTTAACCTTCTCGCCGGCCTGTAGCCAAAAGTCCGCTATTTCTTGTTTTTGTTTTCCTTTTGAATCCGCTCTTGTCTTTGCACGGTATCTGGTTATTTTCGACTGAATGCCAGATGTTGTGTGTGAACAAGGGTAGAGATACTTTGAAGTTCGGGATGGTGCTCTCTTTCTTCAGAGAGGGTTTACTGCTGCTTCTCAGACAGTTAGGGCAGAGGGAGACCCACTTAGTCCAGTCAAGGGTCAAGCCGGTTCACACCTGGGCTTTAGTATTTATGATGGCCCATGTATTTCCAGGGTGTAGTTTTTTGGGGTTTCCAGCTTATATCAGCTTGCCGGAGCTGCCATGGCAAATCTGCACACTGTGGGTGGTTCAAGACCACAGAGAGATAATTTACCTTTTCACAGCCTGGAGGCCAGGAGTCCAAAATCCAGGTGTCCTCAGGGTTGCTTCTGGAAGGTTCTGGGGGAGGGTATGTTCCTGGCATGCAGTGCTTGTCGGCAGCCCCTTTGTCACTCCCGCCGCCGCCTCAGTCTTCACATGGCCTTGTTTCCCTCGTGTCCACATCCCTCCGTGTCCCCTCCTCTCCTTAGGTGGACTCCGGTTGTATCAGACTAGGCGCCCTCCCCGCTCCCTGGCTGCAGTATGACCGCCTCTCAACTAATGACATCGCCTAGAGCCTTCCCCCAAATAGTCACGTTCTGGGGCTCCGCGTGGACTTGAATTCTGGGGGGGACGTAGTTGACGTGCTTACCAGTGCCCCTCTGCTTCTGCAGGTCCTGACCTCTGTTTTCTTTCCTTCTTCTGTTTTCTTTTTTAAGACTGTGGGAATTCTGAAAGCTCCTCTTAAGTTCTCACCAGAGTTGCTCTGTAGTTGGAAAAAGCCTCAGAGCAAAACCTGGCTCTCCATGTAGTTAGGACTCATGTCTGTAGACGTCCCTTCTCTTTGGGATCTGAGTTCCTCATGTCTTTCCTGTCTTTGCAGAGCTCCCAGGACTTCAGTTTTGTTTTGGTTCTTTTTAAAAACAAGTCTGGCTTTTGCAGTTGCTGCTGTTTTTCTGGGGAAGTTGGTCTGGTTCAAGCGAATCTCCCATAGCTGACGGTATGTCCTTAAATGGTGCTTCCACTGTGTGCCTTTTCCCGTGGCCCAGTGTGCCTTATCTGTGCATGACCATTCTCAATTACCTTCATACCAGTCAGGTACCAGGATTTCTCCTGGGATCAGCTGTAGTCTGGGAAAGGGTGTTTGCAGGCAGTTTTCCTTAGTTTTGTGATGACTTTAATCCCTAGCTATATATTGCATATCTCCCTTTCCCTAGTTTGCTGTCTGTTAGGTGTTTTTGTCTTGTTGGTTTTTTAATTGATTTTTATTGGAGTATAATTGCTTTACAATATTGGATTAGTTTCTTCTGTACGCAGAGTGAATCAGCTATACATATTCATATAATGCGTCGTTTTTAGACTTCCTTCCCTTTTAGGTCACCACAGAGAATTGAGTAGAGTCCCCTGTGTTACACAGTAGGTTCTCGTAAGTTATCTCTTTTATTATATATAGTAGTGTATATTTGTCAATCCCAGTCTCCCAATTCATCCCACCCCCTCCCTGCTTTGATATCCATACATTTGTTCTCTATATCTGTCTCTATATGTGCTTTGCAAATAAGTTCATCTATACCATTTTCCTAGATTCCACATATAAGCGTGAATTTCGACACTTGTTTTTCTTGCTGACATACTTCACTCTGTATGACAGTCTCTAGGTCTGTCCACGTCTCTGCAGATGGTACTGTGTAGTTCTCTTTTATGGTTGAGCAGTAGTCCGTTCTCTGTAGGTACCACGTCATCTTTATCCACTCCTCTGCCGGTGGACATTTCAGTTGCTTCCATGTCTTGGCTGTTGTAAACCATGCTGCAGTGAGTGTTGGGGCGCATGTGTCTTTTGAATTATGGTTTTCTCCCAGTATGTACCCAGTAGTGGGATTACTGGGTCATATGGTAGTTCTGTTTTTCGTTTTTTAAGGAACCTCTCTAGTGTTCTCCATAGTGGCTGTAACCAATTTACATTCCCACCAACAGGGTTGGAGGGGTTGCTTTCCTCCATATCCCCTCCAGCATTTATTGTTTGTAGATTTTTTTGATAATAGCCATTCTGACCGGTGTGTCTTTTGTTTGTTTTTGATTTTGGCTTAGCATTCAGATTTCTCTTTGTTTTTGACTTGGGGAGTTTTTCCCCATTTCACCCCCTATTAGTAACCCCTGTTAGTAAGGTAAGCATTACTCTAAGCATTACTCTACACTGCCAGCTGAGCTGTGTCTTGGTGGGCATCCCAAACTGTGATCCCTTTGAATAGACTCTCCAGTGAGTTGGGTTACACAGGACCCAGAGAAACTTGGAATAAGGTCACTTGATGTGTCTCGTTTAGAATTCAGACCCCAGAAATAAGAGCCTGCCGTGCCTGGTAGAGTCGTTTCCTCTGACTTTGACAAGTGACTGGGTTTATTTGCTCAGACTGTTGATTTGCTGGTGATGAGATAGGAACCTGTGTTTTCTGAGTCTGGTCCTGCAGTTTGTTTAACTTTTGCATTGCAGTTACGCAAGTGAGCATGAATAATTAAAACAGACGGTGGTAATTCCCCACCCTGCAGTCCCTTCTTTCTTGCTAATGTAATTTGTTCTAACGTTGGGTGGCCACCAGCTTCTGCCCTGAGGCGGGCTGCAGGGGGAGTGAATCTGGGTCCGATCAGGCCAGCTGTAATGAATTCCATGCTGGCAGTAGTTGACTTAGGAGTAGGCCTGAGATGCAGTCCTGACCAAAGCGAAGGAAAGAGAGGTCTGCCAAGAGGCTTCTGAGCAGGCCTCTTGCCATTCAAATGAAGACACAGAAAGGCTTATCTTATGGCCGTGGGCTGTTGTGTGAGACCTGTGTGATGTTTGGAGCTGTGGCAGTGATCTTATGACCATGAGGATGGAACAAGTCTGAAGACGAAAGTCAGTACACTCAGGATGGGAGCTCAGAACGATGGGAAATACCTGGCCCCTGATAATGTCACTGCACTACCGAATCAACCAACCCTGGACTTAGTGTTACGTGAGATAATTAATTCTGTAATATTTTAAGGCACTTTAAATTGGATTTCTTTTTACTCATATCCAAAATCATCCTAACTTAAATGAGAGAGAAAAGCAAGACAACTTAAGAAAAGTCAGAGCCTGTGTGCCGGAAATGGGAGGAATGATGTGATTAGCACGTTCAAACACATTCATCCTAGAAATGACACCTGGGTGTTTTCCGCTCCTTTCCTTGAACCACAGGCCTGGCTTTCTTAGTGTTTGCTGGTGACTCATGCTGAGCAGCTCTGTGACCTAGGGGGTTTGTTAGGCTGTTTGTGCTCATTTTTCTATTTTATTGTTGAAATGATTATGCAGACTGAATGACAGCATCCTCATTTTACATATGAAAAAAAAATTAGGCTCAAAGAAATGAAATAATTTTATTAATGGACCAGAGCCAAAAGTGGCAGAGCTGGAGTTTCTATTCAGGCCTCCATGATTGTGATTCTGAAGCTCCTGACTTTAAACAAAGCTCTCCTGACTTCTAAATAAAGCTCCTGACTTTATTTATTTGGTTGCTCGTGGTCCTAGTCGCGGCATGTGGGATCTAGTTCCCCCACCAGGGATGGAACCTGGGCCCGTTGCATTGGGAACCTGAAGTCCTAGCCACTGGACCACAGAGAATTCCCTGAAGCTCCTGATTTTATTCTTAATGGCATATTGTTTCCAGAAAGAGCACTCTCTGAAATATCACAATCACCCAGTTTGAACTTGTGAGTAAATTAAGCAGTAAGTGTTGAGTAAGTTAGGATCACTCAGTGTAGAGGTCAGCAGACCCCGTCCCACCTCCTGCTTTTGTAAATGGAGTTCTGTTGGAACACAGTCACAAACATTCATGTGTCTACTGTCTGTGGGTGCTTTTAGGCGAAAGTTGTGACTGAGGCCATGTGGCCCATAAAGTCTTAAGCAGATATTAGCGAGTTCTTTACAGAAAAAGCGTGCCAAGTCCTGTCTTCGAGAACAAAGGTCAGAGGATGCCACCAAAACCTGTTGCCACACTGTGTTCAGATGTCCGTGGTCCATCTACCCCACTAGATGGTGTGCACTGGGCGTGCCAGGCACCGTGTCTGTTTCACTTCCTCCTGACTTCCCAGCTCTTGGCATGGTGTCTAGAAGTATATGGGTTCTTCAATAAAATTATGCTCAATAAATATCCTCTGGTGGGAAGGCAGCGCATTGTTCAGTGTGCACAGTACTGTGCTTCGTGATTCCTGAGGCACCTCGGGCCGTGGCCACTCTTGAGTCGCTTCCTTTTGCTGGTTCATAGCCTGTGCCTCTGACTGTGCTCTCATGTGTTAGAAGGAACCTCTTTTAATCCCATTCACGAGGGCGCCACCCTCATCACCAAAGTCCACTCAAAGCCCCATATCCTAATATCATCATCTTTGGGGGTTAGAATTTCAACAGATGAATTTTGAGGGGACCCACTCAATTATAAAAGTGGCATTTCAATGCAGTTACCCTGGAATTTGATGTTCTTGTAGATCACCATCAGGTTATGTGTCGGCAGGCTGTTACAAGGTGATGGGCCTGATTCTGAACACACCAGAGGCTCATTTATTACCGAGATGCCCGTCTTATAAAACTTAAATGTAATTTTCCTTATCTGCTCAGCAGCCTTTGTCACCTCCGACCTTGACACTTCGTCTTCTCTCTTCTGTAATGCCAGGGCCCAGCCTCGTGGCGCACTTGCTACTTCTCTGCAGACCCTCCCTGGCATGTCACCCTCACCCTCAGACATTAAATATTACTTATCCTTGGATTGGGCTTCCCAGAATCTGCCTGCCAAGGCAGGAGACAGAAGAGACTCAGGTTTGATCCCTGGGTTGGGAAGGTCCCCTGGAGGAGGGCATGGCCACCCACTCCAGTACTCTTGCCTAGAGACTCCCATGGACAGAGGAGCCTGGTAGGCTACAGTCCGTGGGGTCGCAAAGAGTCCGACATGACTGAAGTGACTTAGCATGTATGTATCCTTGGATTCTGTTGTTGACTCTTGTTTCTACACATTCTGTCTGAATTTCTTGGTGAAAATTGCTCTCTCTGTGTTGATTAAGTTGTGTCTCCCACAGGTCAACTCCGGGTCTTTCTCCCGAGTGTCTCCGTTTGAATGTACAAAGGCTTGTGAAAAAGTCTGCATGACTGAGTCGTCATCCCTCCCCTCACCCCCGTGTTTGCTCCTGTGTTCCCTGCTTAGTACACGGCTCTGCCCTTCACCCAGGTCCCCTGGCCAGCCCTCGGGCTTCCTCCCAGCCTCCTCCTCCCCTGCAACTGCTCAAACTTCTATTTTTTCTCTCTCTCTTTTAAAAATTGTCATAAAGTTCAGTCGCTCAGTCATGCCGACTTTTTGTGACCCCGTAGACTGCAGCATGCCAGGCTTCCCTGTCCATCACCAACTCCCGGAGCTTGCTCAAACTCATGTCCATTAAGTCGGTGATGCCATCCAACCATCTCATCCTTTGTTGTCCCCTTCTGCTCCGCCTTCAGTCTTTCCCAGCATGAGGATCTTTTCCAATCTGTCAGTTCTTCGCGTCAGATGGCCAAAGTATTGGAGCTTTAGCTTCAGCATGAGTCCTTCCAGTGAATATTCAGGACTGATTTCCTTTAGGATGGACTGGTTTTATCTCCTTGAAAAGATCAAAAAAGTATCCACACCATTGAAACGTCCATTTTAACCTTTTTTAAGTGTACAGGTAAAAGGCATTGAGTGCATTCACATTATACAGCCATCACCACCGTCCGTCTTCAGAACCTTTTCATCTTCCCAAATTGGAATCCTACCCCCATTAAGTAACAGCTCTCCATGTACCCTCCCACTAGCCCCTGGCAACCACCAATCTATGTCTCTATGAATTTGATGACTTTAGGTCCTTCATATGAGTAAAGTCATGTAGTATTTGTCCTTTTGTATTTGGCTTATTTCACTTAGCATAATGTCTCCAAGGTTCATGCATTTGTAGCATGTGTCAGAATTTTCTCCTCTTTTAAGGTTAGGTGATAATCCATTGCATGGATAGACCACACTGTGTTTATCCACTTGTCTGTCGATGGGTTACTTCTGCTTATTGGCTACTGTGAAAAGTGCAGCCGCGAACATGGGTGTACAAATAATTGTTCCAGCTCCTGCTTTCAGTTCTTTTGGGTGCCCACTCGGAAGCAGAAGGCTGGATCACATGGTAATTCTGCGTTTACTTTTCCGAAGAGCCGCCATACTGTTTCCACACTGGATGTTTCTTTTAAAATTCCCACCAGCAATGCACAAGAGTGCCAGTCTCTCCATAATACATAAGAGTTCCAATTTCTCCACGTCTTTACCAACATTGTTACTTGTGTGTTTGTATTTTAAAATTTTGTTACATAAATTAACCTATCTATTATGGGCTAAAAGTGAAAGTATTAGTTGCTCAGTTGTGTCTGATTCTTTGTGCCCCCATGGACTGTAGCCAACTAAGCTCCTCCGTCCATGGAATCCTCCTGGGAAGAATTCTTCCTCATGGGAAGAATACTGGAGTGGGTTGCCATTTCCTTCTTCAGGGGATCTTCCTGACCCAAGGATGGAACCCACCGTCTTTTGCGTCTCCTGTATTGGCAGCCGGGTCCTTTACCACTAGCGCCACCTGGGAAGCTAGCACCACTATCCAGTGGTGGTGCTTCTCCTGGTCCTCAGTTCCTTCGGGCTTCTTTCTGATGCAGCCTTCACTGTGGCGGCAGAGCTGGTGGTGAAGGTCCAGGCACCACCAGCTGCTGTTCTCACACAGGAACCGCAGTGCCAAGTGCCCACGGCTCGTCTCTTCTTGGTTTTGCCGCAGAAGGAGCAGGTGTGCTTGGCATGCTGGCTTCGGTTTTCTTCACCGTTTTCTTGAGGGAGGCATCATAATGGGTCCCATATTTGCTCATGATTCTGACCTCCTTGGTGCATTTCGCCAGGTTGCCACCACTTACATCTGAGCCCAAGAGCTATTTGTGTTCTTTCTGATGACAGCCATTCTGCCAGCTGCCAGGTGCTATCTCATGGTGGTTTTGATCTCTTCTCTCTTGAAGTTTCAGATATCTCTCAAAGTCATTCACGAGCTGCCCACCAGTTCAGCCTGACAGTGCCCCTCCTCTTGGTTCCTGCTGCCCGCCCCGCCCTCCCGTAGTCCTGAGTCCTCCTCTTGACAAACCTCAGTATGATGCCACCTGGTTTCTTGTCTCCCTTTCTCAGTGGTCTGGGGCTGGGTCCATTCTTGCTCACATTGCAGCCCCAGTGTACTAGAAGGACCTGGCCGTAGAAAGACTGCATTCAGAATGATGACTGGAGGACCCAGACTTCAGGTCTTGCTGCTCATTCTCCTGGGGTGCCAAGCCCTGCCCCTTCTGTCTGTGCATCTTCACAGTCGAAAGCATGTGGTATTAGTATACCTCCAACTCTAAAATTAGAGAAACCAACTCCCGTGATCCTTGGTGGGGATTTTTGAAAATGGTTGATTGCATTTAAATCAAATCTCAGTTTATATTTTACTTCACCACGTCACCTTGGGTAACAATTTCATTTCTGTAGAAAATTATTTGTGGAGGAAGCTGCCTGTGCCAGAAGAGCCCCGGGCCCATCCTTTTGATCGTGAGGGGAAGTCCACCCTCCCCACCCTTCCATCCCTGTCATGTTTTCAGTTCCCTGTTTTTATTTCTCTGTTGAATTCGCAAACTTGCAAATCGGCTAGGTCTGGTGAAAGAGACATTGGGAGGATGTTTGCTGAAGGGGCAGAGAAGATGTCCAGATTGGCAATAAAAATGTTCAGCAGCTGGTGGGGAAATCCTGGCTTTAGGGAGGGAGCCAGTGTGCTGTCCCCATGGGTGAGGTGTTAACCAGTGAGATGCTAGATTCGGGCAATGTCCACAGAGTCCTGGGGAGGGTCCTTGACCGCTGGGGTGGCTGAGGGCTTGGGCCAGTGGCCACTTAGAAAGGGGAACAAAACCATTTCAGGATATTAGGATCTGGGGCTTCCCAGGTGGCGCTAGTGGTAAAGAACCCGCCTGCTAATGCAAGAGTCGTAAGAAAGACGGGTTTGATTCCTGGGTCGGGAAGATCCCCTGGAGAAGGGAATGGCTACCCACTCCAATATTCTTGTCTGAAGAATCCCATGGACAGAGGGGCCTGGCAGGCTACAGACAATGGGGTCACAAAGAGCTGGACAGGACTGATAGACTTAGCACGCCCATATTAAGATCTGCTGTAACCAGACTGGTGTCTCTTGGCCGGAGGGGACCTCTGGCTGTTTCAGAGGTGTTTAATCTTGATGTCCTGTATGTTAAGTCTCAGACTCAGAGACTTCCCTGGTGGTCCAGAGGCTGGGAATCTGCCTTCCAGTGCAGGGGATGTGGGTTCGATCCCTGGTTGGGGAATTAAGATCTGACATGCCACAACCACAGAGAAGGAAATGGCAGCCCTCTCCAGTATTCTTGCCTAGAGAGTCCTGTGGACAGAGGAGCCTGGTGGGCTGCCGTCTGTGGGGTCGCACAGAGTTGAACACGACTGAAGCGACTTAGCAGCAGCAGCATACCATAACTAAGACCTGATGCTGCCAAGTAAATAATTTTTTTTTTTCCAAAAGGCTCAAACTTGGGCTCAGAGTTGTCAGTTTCGAGTTATTATCCAGCCTATTGGTTCCGTGGGTCCTTCACCCTGTCAGCGTGAAAATGGCTCTTGCACGGAGGATGGATTACACCCCTAGAGGCAAACGGGGCACAGGTTTGGGAAGCGCTGGAGGAGGTTCCCACTGGGAGCATGAAGGAGGTGCCGCGTGGACCCCTGTGTCACGTGGACGAGGGCCAGCTGTGCCGGGCTGAGGTGTTAGAGCTGGGAACCAGACGCCAGCTGCTCCCAGGACCGGACAGCCCCCAGAGGTGAGTGAGGAGGGCGCCAGGAAGAGGCGGCACCTGTTAGGCATGTGGCCCCTGTAGAGCAAGCTGGGACGTGTGGTCCGTCTGTGGGCTCAGGTGGAAGCGAGGACAGAGTTAGTTGAGCCTGCAGCAGTCTGCCATGGTGGAGGTTTTCCTCTTCTCTATAGAGTACTCAGATGGGGACATTAGAATAGAGCCCAAAGGAAGGGAAGGAGTTAGCCATCCTGTTATTGGGAGAAGGAATCCCAGGCGGTTCAACAAGTTCAGTGTATGGCAAAAACCACCACAATGTTGTAATTAGCCTCCAATTAAAATTTAAAAAAAAGAAATTTTCTTGCCTGAAAGACAGACACACACACACACACACACACGCACACACACACACAGACACACACACACACACACACACAGAATCCTGCAGAATTCAGTCATGTGTTTGCTCTCCAGTTGACTCCCTGCCCTTCCCTTCAAGCTGTTTCCCAGGCCCCCTCACCCATCCTTTCAGTAGGAGGTGGTGATGCGGGGGCCAGGTGAGAGGACAGGGAGGCAGCTTGATTGGGGGGGCATCTCTAGCAGTGACAGTGCTTCCTGTGGTCCGTGGAGGTCCCCTTCTGCTGCCGGTCAGGCCTTCCTCTTGTTTGCCTCCTTTACCCCTTGGTCCCTCTGCCACAGTCCAGCCGGTACCCACAGCCACGGTAGCGTCACCTGGCACCACCTTTGGTTCCTCTGGCTCTAGGGTTGGGTCCTTTTTTGTTTTGGCCACAACACATGGCATGCAGGATCTTCCCCGACCAGGAATCAAACCCATGTCCCCCCGCACTGGCTGTGCTCCCCCACATTGGGAGCATGGAGTTCTTAACCACTGGACCACCCGAGAAGTCCAAAATGGTTTGGATGTCTGACGTCAGTTGTCTCTGGGTTCCCTCGGTATCTCCTATTTGCTTTTTGGCTTCCACGGTCTCTGTAACAGTTGTCTTATGTGAAGTTCCTTCAGTGGGCTAGCTCTTGTGGTTTCTGTTTTTGTGGCTGGGTGGGCCCTGGGATGGAGCAAGCTTGGCTTGTTGGAAGAATGGCCAGGAGCCCCGGGGGATTGTCGCAGGGTGAGTGACAGCGAGAGTGTGATGAGGTGAGGCGGAGAGGGAGGCGGAGCAGGCAGCCAGGTCCCGTCTGGGCAGTAAGTGCCAATTCCCTCCTTTCCTTGCTTTATTCCTGTAATTTCCGTTCACCCCCACCAAGATAATTGGCACTTGTTCTTTAGAGTCAGTAGGGATATTTACGTTTAAATCTGCTGAAGTCTTCAAAAGCAATCTCAGATCATTGTGTATTTATTTATTCTTTAAAAATGCATCAAGTTCTGAATTATGCGCTTTAAAATGCTGAATTTTATATTCAGTGAATTTTACTACAATTGAAAAAAAAAACCAAAAACAGGACAGTGGCTAAGTTGCCTTTACTGGCAAGTTTGTTTTCCTAACTGAAAGGGAATTTAATAGCAGAGTTAATTTCAATTTCAGAATGTAAAATGGTATAGCTGCTGTGGAAAATGGTTTGATGGTTTCTCGAAAAATTAGCATAGATTTACCAAACAATCCTGCAATTCTATTCCTAGATGCAGACCTAAAAAACTGAAAGCAGGGAGTCACAAATATTCATAGCAGGATTATTCACAAGAGCCAAAACAAAGAAACAAGAACCCAAACATGCATCCATCGACAGGTGAATGGTAACAAAGTGTGGTGTTTACTCTGTGTGTATGTTTGCGCTCAGCCACTCAGTCATGTCTGACTCTTGCAACCCCATGGACTGTGTCCCACCAGGCTCCTCTGTCCATGGGATTTTCCAGGCAAGAATACTGGAGTGGGCTGCCATTCCCTTCTCCAGGGGATCTTTCCAACCCAGGAATCAAACCTGTATCGCCTGCATTGGCAGGCAGACTCTTTACGATGGCGCCATCTGGGAAGCCCATACTATTTATAATGAAATATTATTCAGTCATAAGAAGACATGCTGCTACTTACTATAACATGGATGAGTGTTAAAAACATACCAAGTGAAAGTTGTCAGACACAAGCGATCACATGTTGTGTGATTCCACTTACACGTAGACTCTAGAATAGTCAAATTCATGGAGAAAGTGTGTGGAATAGAGGTTTACGGGGGGCGGGATGTGGGAGGGGAGGATGGGGAGAGAGGTAGTGTTTAATGGCTGTGAGGTTTCTGTTTCGATGGTGAAAAAGTTCTGGAAATGGAGAGTGGTGGTAGTTGCATGACTCTGTGAATGTACTTCATTCACACACTGAATCACACACTTGAAATGGTTAAAGTGGTAAATTTTATTATGTATGTTTTGCCACAATTTGAGAGAGCGAAAAAAAGTTTCTCGTTTACATATTTGTATGGGTCTTTCTCATGTGTTCCTTGTGGGCAAAGCCCAGGCCCTGTGCTCCAGTCCCAGGAGGCGGCCCTGTGGCTGATCGACTCATGGACAAGTGAGAAAGCCACGGCCCCTCGTTGGAAGCTCGGCTTTGCCAGCGCACTTGTGTCTCGTCGTCAGGCTCGCCGAGGTGTGCCTGGGCTTTGAGGACACCTGTGGTCACCCAGGTCTCAGACGGAAATGTGGAAGCACTTGGCTTGCCTTTTGTTCCTGGGATGGTTGATACTGTGTATGGCTGATTCTGTTGTTGGTTTCCTACTGAAAGATCCATCCCTCTTTTCTTCTTTGGCTTATCATAGCCCTGATTGTGCTTGGGGCTGTGGAGTGTCCTTCTCTAGGTCAAAGCTCATGAGCGGTTTAGCCAGTCTTGACATGTTCTTCACGCTCTTGTGTGCATTTATCCTTGTCTGAAAAAAAACGGGGTAATAGAGCTGGCTTTATCTTAACCTCTTTCTTCTGTTCCCGTTGTGAATGCGAGGCCCAGAATGGCCACCTGATGCGAAGAGCCGACTCACTGGAAAAGACCCTGATGCTGGGAAGGATTGGGAGCAAGAGGAGGAGGGGGCGACAGAGGATGAAGTGGCTGGGTGGCATCACCGACTCAATGGGCATGAGTTTGAGCAAACTCCGGGAGATAGTGAAGGACAGGGAAGCCTGGCGTGCTGCAGTCCATGGGGTCGCAGAGAGTCGGACACGACTGAGCGACTGAACGATAGTGGAGTGGTGGCAGTGCCCTGAGACAGTGAGGTGAAGGCCAGGAGGGTGGGTGTTCTGCCATGACAGAGCCTTCCCACCGGCTGTCTGTACCTCCAGACTGAACGTGTCTTTTGTTGTTTTCAGGGAGCCCAGCTCCTTGTCTTTGTGTTTTCTGTTTCTTGTTGAGCAGTGCTTTGTTTGTTTATTTTTTATTTTAATATAATTTTTAAGGTTTTTGGTCATACCCCATAGCATGTGGACCTTAGTTCCTCGACCAGGGGTTGAACTCGCACGCCCTACATTGGAAGGCAGAGTCTTGACCACTGGACTGCTGCAAGAGGCCCTGTTTCTTGTTTAATTTTGAAGGATATCTCCCCGCCCCCAGAGCCTGCCATCTTGTGGGTCCCCCTGAAGTGACTGTCAGGTGATTGAAGAACATGCTCCCTGCATTAGGCTTCTTCTGGTTGCAAGTGACAGCCAGACCCGCAGACAGCCCGAAGCAGAAAAGGGCACTTCCTGACTGGAGTATAGGAAAACTAGGGGTGGAGCCGGATCCAGGGGCTCCGCATCCCCCACGTCTGTCCCTGGGTCTCTCTCGTCACCACTTCTCTGGGTTGGCCTCTCTCCCAGGTGGACCACTCTACATGAGAGGGGGTACAGTGGCTCCAGAAAGCTCCAGATTGACATGGCTATGAAGAGTTCCTACCTCTAGCACAGAAGTTGGCAAACTTCTTCCTTAAGGGATCGAATAGTGAGTACAGTACTTTAGGCTTTGTGGGCTGTAAGTTTTTATAACAGCTCTGCCTTTGTAGTAGGAACGCAGCCACAGACGACTTGTAAACACATGCACACAACTGCATTCCAATAAAATTTATTTGCACACACAGTGATGGGGCTGCTGAATCTGGCCCTTTGGTGGTTGTTTTCTGACTTCGCTCTGAAAAGAGACAAAGCCTGTCTTCTAGCGGTTCAGGTAGAGTCGTGGAGAGGGCCCACTGGTCCAGGGCTGGGACCAGGGTGAGGCCAGGGGAATACTCACTTTAGGCAGAGAATTGCAGGGAGTTCCAAAAACCCTCAGCAATCAAGATCAATCATATTTTTATATAATATTAAAAAATTAAAAACACAGAAAAGACTCTATCACACGAAGGTCACACAAAAGTCATACAAAATGTCAAACAGGGCCAGAACGAGGGGGCGCTGAGTAAGGCGATTTGAGGTGCCCACCCTGCTGTGGCCAGGTGGCTGCTCAGCCTGGGTCACCTGCCGAGCCCTGTGCGAGACAGTAGTTGTTAGTGCTAAGGGCACATTATAGAGAACCAAACGGAACACAGATCCCCTGGGAAAGAGAGGCACAGGGGCCAGAAGAAAGGACAAGGCTTGCTGTTTGCCTGTCTTGGCCATGAAGTACTTCATATACACATGCTTTATTTCTTCAATTTTTTCCCCCTCATCTCAAACCTCAAAGGTAGGTAGTTATCCCCATTTTACAGATGAGGAAAATGAAGGAAAGAATAAGCTGCCCAGGGTCACACAAGGCCTGAACTAGAATTTGAGCCAGGGTTTTTGTCCGCCAAAGTGCATTCTTTGAATTGGCATCAGTTAGTGTTAAAACTTTGCAAAAATCCTCTGTCATCCTCTGTCAGCAGGGACCCCCAGATAGCTCACCTTAGTGCTCCCCTCCTGGCTCTTGTTCTTGTCAGCAGATGGCTTTCAGGAGCTGGGAGAACCAGAAGCCCTCACCCCCTTTTGGAATCCGCCTCTGGTTTGAAGCAGTAAGCAATCAGTGTATGCGCCCCAATTAAATTATGGACACTGCAGGTGTTAAGTGGCAGGTGAGCTGCGCTTTAAATAGACCACGTTAATTCTGGCAGTGGGAGCGGAGCCCTGCTGGGCTATTGATGATCAGCAGCCGCATCACTCAGGCGAGCTTTAGAAGGGTTCCGGAGCGGTAAGCAATTTAGAAATGGAAAGGTGAAAACACACCTTCAAGTGTTTCATGAATTTTCAAGGTCAGAGGGAGGTGACTGCAGTTTTCAGAAGAGACAGATGCAGGTGAGAGTCTCTGGACTGAAGTTGTGCTGGATGTAGGGATGGTTGTCTGGTGGGTTACAATGCAAGTTATTGGCTGCCTGGCCGGCTGGCCCCGAGTGATACTCTCAGCAAATGTCCTGTCTTGGTTTCTGAGAGAGGCTTCAAGTAGAAGCTTTCCTTTGCTTTATTCTATCTTTATGTACAGACACTGACTCAGAGTAATTTCATGCAACACTTTGCTGCCTAGCCCAATTTTTTTTAAAAGAAAAAATTTTAACTTTTAAATAGGAAACATGTTAAAAGAAAAGTTATGCATTTGTGTGGTTTGGACTGATCTAATGGGTTTCAGGGGACTTTCCTGGTGGTCCAGTGGCTGAGACTCCATGCTGGCAATGCAGGGGGTACAGGTTCGATCTCTGGTCAGGGAACTAGATCCCACATGCTGCAAGTGAGTTAAAATTTTAAAGAAGTAACTAGTGGGTTTCAGAAGGGGGTTGGTTTGGCATCTGGGGATTGAGAGAAGGCATTCTCAGTGATCCACTTGGCCGGTGGTTTTACCAGTCCTTCTTGGGATGTTTCTTTGAAATGATTTCAGAGATTGACTTGATCCACAAATGCACATACACACTTGTACATATGTACACATTTAGATGCTGTGAAAAGAAAAAGGAAAAGAGGAAACAACCTGTATGCTCTCGGATAAGAAGGTAATTCTTCAGCAAACAGTGGTTGGCCACCATGGGCTGGACGTCACGCTCAGTGTTTTATCTCCGTTTTCTCCAGTTACCCCAGAAACCCTGGGGGAGTCTACACTTCGGGGCTTCTGTTAAGAGAGAGGGGTCTGAAGCTTAGCATGCTTGAGGGATCTGCCCAAAGGCATTCCCCCAAAGACCTCCTCACCTGTTGTCCTGCCCACGAGACCAGAAGCTTGTTAGGGACACGTCCTTCTTGTCTACCTGGGGGCCCATAGCTTTGCCCAGTTCATGGCTCCCAGGAAGAAGGCAGTCTGTGCTCCCTGAGGTGAATTGCAATCTTAGACTGAGCTTGTCAGCCTGGTGTCCAGTTTATGGAGATGTGCGTATTCACATCCTTCTAAAAGGAAGGTTCAAAGATCTTGTCACCTTCTCAGAGGGGTCAGTGAGTCTGTTTAGCTCCTGGGTTCGAATCCATCAAGCAATTGTGAACACGATCCTTTTCAAGGAGGCAGAGCCCCCCTCACTTTGCAAGATGGTGTGATGACATGGTTCACAGTGAGACAGCTCTGAGGTCCTGCTGTCCCACTTATAACTGTGTATCACTGGGCCAGTTACTTCACGTGGCTGGGTCTCAGCCTTGTCTTTGGCATGGAGACGGCCATGGTGGTTGAGAGGACTGAGATTAGATGAAAAGTGTGGAGTGCAGTGGCTGGTACATGCTTAATGCTCAGTAAGTAGCAGTGGCTGTTGCTGTTGTTGCTGTTACTATTATTGACAGCATTGAAAAGTATTGATAAACTACTATTAAGTAAAGAAAATTAGGTATATACTAGGATCACACCTATGAAAAAAATCTGTGTGTATGGACAAAAAAGGCAGGATGTGAAGTGATGTGATGACTATTTTATGGATAAAAACACACTTCCTAGCTTTCCCTTAAAGCCTTAAATCTGTTCCTATTATTAGACATACAGAAATCTCCCTGAAGGAACTAGAAATGAGGACGGTTAGTTATGCACAGGGATGTTCAAAGCACTACACAGGGAAAATTGGCATTGTATTATGTTCCCAGCAGTCATGAAATAAATTGTATTTTACTGGGGAGCCATCGAAAATCATGTTTCCGAAGATATTTAAATGTTATGGAGAAAATGTCCATGATCTAGACAAGGAAAGAAACAAGTCCAGATACAAAGCTACGTATGTGTGGTGTGTATATATATATATTTAAATGTACCCGTGTCCCCTGGAGGAGGGCATGGCAACCCACTCCAGTATTCTTGCCTGGAGAATCCCATGGACAGAGGAACCTGGTGAGCTACGGTCCATAGGGTCACAGAGAGTCAGACGTGACTGAAGTGACGGAGTGCGCACACACACACACACACAGCACACAGTATGACGATATGTTAATTTCTTACTGCTGCTCTAACAAATTGTTGCAAACTTTGTGGCTTACAACACGACGAATTAATTTTCCGACATTTATGGAGGGCAGAAGTCCAGAGTCAGTCTCACTGGGCTAAAGGCAAGGCGATGGCAGGGCTGGTGGCTTCTGGCGGCTCCCGGGCAGGATCTGTTCCTTGCCTCTTCTGGCTTCTGGCAGCTTCTGGCAGTTTCCAGCACCCCTGGGCTGCGGCTGCATCACTCCAGGCGCTGCTTCTCTGGTCATGCTGCTGCCTTCCCTTCTGCCTCAGATCTCCCTTCCTGTCCCTCTTTTCTTGTAAAACTTGTACCATTTATTTTTATATTTTTGGCTGTGCTGGGTGTTCGTTGCTGTGCACAGGCTTTCTCTAGTTGTGGAGCGCAGGGGCTACTCTGTGTTGTGGTGCATGGGATTCTCATTGCGGTGGGTTCTCTTGCTGTGGTTCCTGGGCTCTAGAGCACAGGCTCAGTGGTTGTGGCACACGGGCTTCTCATTGCCGTGGGTGCTTTTGTTGGGGGGCACGGGCTCTCGGGTGAGTGGGTTTCAGTAGCTGAAGCATGTGGGTCCACTGGTTTTGGTTCCCGGGCTCAATGGTTGTGGCGCACGGGCTTCTTATTGCTGTGGGTGCTTTTGTTGGGGGGCACGGGCTCTCGGGTGAGTGGGCTTGAGTAGCTGAAGCGTGTGGGTCCACTGGTTTTGGTTCCCGGGCTCAATGGTTGTGGCGCACGGGCTTCTTATTGCCGTGGGTGCTTTTGTTGGGGGGCACGGGCTCTCGGGTGAGTGGGCTTCAGTAGCTGAAGCATGTGGGTCCACTGGTTTTGGTTCCCAGGCTCAATGGTTGTGGCGCATGGGCTTAGTTGCTCCAAGGCATGTGGGATCTTCCCGGACCAGGGATCCAACCCATGTGTCCTGCATTGATTGACAGGTGGCTTCTTTACCCTGAGCCACCGGGGAAGCCCTCCCCCTACCTCTTTTAAAGATACCTGTGGTTATGTCAGGCCCAGAGAGACTATCCAGGGTAATCACCCCGTCTCAAGATCCTGAATTTAGTCACAGCTACAGAGTCCCTTGTGCCATGTAAGGTAAGATGTCCAGATTCCAGGGTTTATGATGTGGTTATCTTTGGGAGTCACGATTCAACTATCACAGATGTCAGTTTTGTAGAAAAAAACAAAGTGCAGGCAAAGAGATTGATTTGAAAATGTTAACAGTGATCACCTCTGGATGGTGATCAGGTCATTTTTTTTGTTTGTTTTTTTCCTGCACCAAGCAGCTTGTGGGATCTTAGGTTTCCTGACCAGGGATCGAACCCAGGCCACGGCAGTGAAAGCCCTGAATCCTAACCACTGGCCTGTCAGGGAATTCCCTGGGTAGGAGGGGTTATGTTTATTTTGGGTATACTCTCCGGTATCTTCCTTTTCCTTGCTAAGAAGTAACTCTTTTATCATCATCAACACGGCCCCTGGATGCTCCTCTGCACGCGATGTGCGTCCCACGGCGTGGTCCCCTGTCTCCACAGAGCCCGTGTTCTGGTTCTACGTGAAGGAGGTGCTCAGCAAGCACGAGCTACAGCGCTTCTACGCCCTGCGCCACATCGCCTCGGATGTGGGCCGCGGCCGCGCCTGGCTGCGCTGCGCCCTCAACGAGAACTCCCTGGAGCGCTACCTGCACATGCTCCTGGCTGACCGCGGCCGGCTCAGGTACCTGGGCAGGGCGGGGGAGCGGGTGCCCCCAGGGCAGGGGTGACCATCGCAGGATCTGCCTGCCTGCGTCCGGGACGGCCAGGTTCCCCTCTTCCAGCCCCAGCTTGTCTGGCTGGGCCGTTGGGCACAGTCCACCAGAGACCAGGTGAAGATGCCTGTCGGGCTCCGTCCACGCAGCAACTGCACGCAGCAGGCACTCAGTAGATGCCTGTTATTAATAAGGCCTGGGGTGTGGCGTGAGCTGTTGTCTTAGGACACGTGTGCCCCTCTTGGCAGAATTTTAGCTGTTGTCTTAGGACACGTGTGCCCCTCTTGGCAGAATTTTAGTCTCGGTTTCTTTCAGATTCAGGCTTTCTTGCTCTTTAGAAGTCGGGTGTTCAGTGCCCTGCCTCTTGCCGTGTATCTCCTGGCACACTCGGCACTGGATGGTTCTTCTGGCCTTTTTTCGTGTTTTTTTAAAGAGGTTTGTTGATCTCAAACTGATGGGAAGTAACGGGCGTTTTAAGTTGAGAGAAGTTGTTTGTTATTAGAAACAACCCCTCCCATCCTTTTGTTTTCTTTTTCTCTTGATCATACAGTTTATTCCATCAGTTAGTAGAGGCGCGGTTGCGCTGCCGTAACAAGCGTTTTGGAAACCTCAGTGGCTTGAGACCACTAGGTCTGTGCCTTCTGCCTGCTGCGTGTCTGTCGTGGGTTGAGGGTCTCATCTCAGAGACCCAGGCTGACAGAGGCACATCTCTGCATGTGCTTTCTGGACTGCCGAGGCAGACAGGGGGCTCTGGCTAAGGGAAACGCTGGCCCTCCAAGCTTCTGCCCACCGTGAAGCTTCACTTCCATGCATATTTTATTGGCCAGCAAGTCACACCGCCATGGGCTAGCTCAGCAGGGTGGGCGAGGTATGGTTATTCCACAGCGATAGGGAGAAGGCACTCGATATGTATCAGTGAGAGTGCAGGCGGCCACCTTCCCTTCAGGGACGTTTGATGGATGCTGTAGAACCCGCTGGGACAAGACTGAAATCACTCGCAAACTGCATAGACGAAGCCCTGCTGGCGTGTCGGTGTGTTTTCCTGTCATTGTGCCCGTGTGCCGATCTTTATGACTTCTCTCTCTGTCTCCCTCTCTCCACCCCTCCCTCCCTGTCCCTCTTCCTCCCTCCTTCTCTCACGTTATTATTTTCCCTCTGAGACGGGGGGACCAGACGTGTTGTTTTGTGTCATGTGATGGTCCACAGAGACAGTGATCAATTCCGCCCCGGCCCCTTGAGTAACTTCCACATCCAGCGGTGCCCAGGTCCTCAACAATGAAGTGTCACCTAATTCAGTAAGCTGGCATTTGTTCCATCAGTGCTGGGGCACATTCCTGTGATTTCCTACGTTGCTGTGCGTTCCCTGGCTCAGGTCTCCTCTGCTGTTTGTTCTGCTGCTCGAGGTCATCCTTCTTCCAATAGTTTAGGTGTTCCGATGTTGGGTGTTCCAGGCTTGTGCACTAAGGCTGTCAAAGATACCCTTGAAGTTCTCTTATTTGATGTGGCCTGTGATACAGCCTGTCCAGCTGTGTGTTCAGACCCTGTAGCGATGAAAAGGGAGGGATGGGGGCCAGGAAGACTGGCGATAGCAGTACCCACACGGTGCTTAGGACTACTCATGTCTGAGCTGGGAGGCTGTGCATGTCTGTGGGTACCTCTGAGCACTAACCAGCTTTCACGAAAGAAAACACACTCATGATTTTTGGTTTTCTGGCGGCTCAGCGGTAAAGAATTTGCCTGCCAATGCAGGATAGGCGGGTTCAGTCCCTGGATCAGGAAGATCCCCTGGTGAAGGAAATGGCAACCCAACTCCCGTATTCTTGCCTGGGAAATCCCACAGACAGAGGAGCCTGGTGGGCTGCATATAATCCACGGGGTCGCAAAAGAGTCAGACATAACTAAGCGACTAAACAATAGCTCATGTTTCTTAACAGTAGTTTTTTTTTTTTTTTTTTTGCGAAGCTCTTTCCAGCAGATTATTTACAAGTGCCATCTGCCATCCATATCCCCAGGTTCTGCATCTGTGGACTCAACCAGCCATGGATTGAGTGCTGTGTTTAAGACCTTTGGCTGGTTGAACCCACGGTGGCAGAATTCGCAGATTTGGAGAGCTACCTGTATGATGCTCTTGTATGTAAGCATCCTCAACTTTGGTATCCATAGTGGGTCCTGGAGCCAATCCCCCATGGATGCTGAGGGACAGGTGTCCTTCAGAGTCGTACTCTCAGTGTCAAGGTTGAATGCGACAGTGAGCAATAGATGGGAATCTGCTGTTAAGACTCACCGTCGTACTTTGCTGAATCATTAGCCTCTAAATCAGTGTGGGAAAACCAAGTTCATTTACATGCAAGAAAACTGGCTCCAGTCTAAAGAATCACAGTTTGGGGAATCAGAGGTCTGACTGCACTGCCAGCTTGAAGATACAGCCTGTGCTTCCACTGACTTCTTTGCTAGGTTGAGTCTGTTGACAATGATGTCTGTCTTTTCTTTCTCTGTTGGTTGTATTCAGTCATTTCAGCAGCTATGTATCCGATCTTTTGCTGAACTCCAGGTCACCCATCACTGCCCGTGCTTCAGTGAAATTGAATTTTGACTCCATTGGTTTAGAGTTCTCTGACCTGGTGGGGAAGTCAGAGATGAGGATATTTACTTGTTAAACAAGCTGGGGGTCGGCTAAAGAGCTGGGTCGTGGGGCTGGGAGAGCTGCCTTTGAGCCCAGGCTGTACCATTTATTGCTGAATGACCTTGGAAAATGAGATGTCCGATTGGCCTCTACAACTGCCGTTTAGGTCTGTGGGCTTTTTTAGCTTCCCAGCCCATTCCAGGGGGTAATTTGGGCTTTTGAGATTGCTGCCCAAACTGGTGTTACATACAGATGCCTCGGTTGAAGGGCCCAGGGAACTAAAATTTCATTCTGAAATCGTCTCTTCTTGTGTGTGTCCACTCGGGGGTTCCTGTGGGCTGGCTTGGATTTCCTGTCTTATTTCTTAGAAACGTTGCTTGAGGGAAAGTCACCACTGTCTGTCCCCTTTTCCTTTCTGTTTCATAAACAGTGTGTTTCCATCTCATGCCTGTCTTGGTACTCTCAGGCCCTAACGATCTCAGGGGACCCATGAGGAAGTTGTAGGGTATACATATTCAATCCTTTGTTTATAACCAAAAGACCCAGCAGCAGAGACCCTGCATGGCCACTTTGGCGTGGACAGGCACGAGCTTTCCAGGGAGCCGTATGAAGGAACTGTCTGGCTAACGGATGCTGAGAACGCCGGTTCAGAGCATTCCCTCTCTCTCTTTTCCATGTGCAGCACGTTTTATGAAGACTGGGCTTTTGTCATGGATGAAGAAAGGTCTAGCATGCTTCCCACCATGGCGGCTGGTAAGCTTGGCCAGGGTCAGGGGTGCGGGGCGGGGGGTCCTGTGAAGCTTGGTGAGCAGAGGAGCTGCCTGGGAGTGAATGTGTAACTCCACGGGGTGCTGTGGGTTCCCCGTCCCTCACTGAATGAAAGGGCCACTCATCACTCGCCACTATCCTTCCTTTAGTGGTGATGAACACTGAGGCCATTTATCTAGAATTGTGATACCCTGGCTGGGAAAGCGTGGGGTTGCAGGGTTTTGGCTGAGGCTTTGCAAGTGTGAGATAAAGATCCAGGGAACTGGGGGAGGAGACACGTCTTGGAAGCCTGGCTCTCCCTCCCTCTGGCAGGTGGCCTGAGGCAGATCCGTTGAGTTTTTTACCTTTACCTTCCACTTCTGCAAGGTGGGAATCCTGATGGCACTGCAGTCACATTGATAGGGTTGTGAACGAATCAGATGAGAGAGTCAGTATCTGATTTGTCCTGGTGAGAGCCCTGCCTTGATCCTAGTTGACGAAGTATAAAATTGTCTAACGTTTGACTCTCACTCAAAAGGGGAATGCAACAGAAGTGGGTACCTTGCTTCTTTCTTCCAAATCCTCTGTGGCCTCCCCTTTCTCTCTTTCCTGAAAGTTTTCACTGAGTCCCACCTACTGAGTTACATTAGGCTTGCCCATTGAAGAGGAAAAGTCAGATGACCTTGATGTTGTACATAGGTCATAGGAGACCAGTGCGCATTTTTGCCTGAAGATGTAATGGACATGATATTGGTGCACTTTTTTTTTTTTAATTGGAGGATAATTGCTTTACGGTGTTGTATTGGTTACTGCCATATGACAACGTGAATCAGCCATAATTTTATATATCCCCTCCTTCTTGATTGGAGAAGGAAATGGCAACCCACTCCAATATTCTTGCCTGGAGAATTCCATGGACAGAGGAGCCTGGTGGGCTCCAGTCCATGGGGTCGCAGAGAATCGGACATGACTGAGCGACTGTCACTCACTCCCTCCCTCCCTCTTGATCCTCCATCCCCCTCCTCCTATCCCACTCTGCTAGGTCATCACAGAATGCCAGGCTGGGCTTCCTGTGTTTTATAGCAGCTTCCTGCTAATTACCTATTTTGCACAATAGTGTGTATATGTCATTTTTTGATTGATTACCAAGCTGATTTTGGTGGGTGACGGTCTTTAATACTCTGTAAGAGATGCTGTTGTCCCTGTTTTATAGGTAAAGAAACTGAGGCTCAGAGAGGTCGTGAATGGCTTGACCAAGGTCTCAGAGCTACTGAGTGCCCAGGCAGTCTGACCCCAGAATTTAAGCCTTCCCCTCCCCATGACTGACTTCTTATTTGCATTTGTCTTCCTGACAGATAGGGAGAGACTTTGGAAGACTTAGCTCCCATGATAGTGGTGTCTCCTGACCCCAGTTTTGTGGGAGTTTTTTGTTTGTTTTTTTAAGTCACCGTTTGAGACAAGTGTGTACCCTCTTGTGTCCTCTAACGTCTGCAGCTTGTTTATTGTGTTGGAATGTGACTGTTGAATAGCAGACACTCCAGACTTTTCCCTTTTCGGGGGAGGGTAGGTCTGAACTCCATACTCTTCGCAATTAACATCGACAACAAGGACTTAAACGGACAGAGTAAGTTTGCTCCCACCGTCTCGGACCTCTTGAAGGAATCCACGCAGAATGTGACCTCCTTGCTGAAGGAATCCACGCAAGGAGTGAGCAGCCTTTTCAGGGAGATCACAGCGTCCTCGGCTGTCTCCATCCTCAGCAGAGCTGAGCAGGAGACCGACCCCCTGCCGGTGGTGTCCAAGCACGTTGGTGCTGGTGAGAGAGGACGGGCCGGGCGGGGTGGCGACTGGGGGTCGGGTGGGGATGAGATGAGAGCACCAGGGAAGTGGAATCCGATACACTGGTATTTTTCAGTTCACGCTTGTGTTTGTCTTTCTTACTCTTATTCACTCAGAAGGGTGCTGAGAGGCTTCCTGGGACGTGAAGATGACAGGGTAGCCAAGCCAACAGCTCAGTCAGAGCAAACCGAGAGGGAGGGCATGATGGTCACGTGAAGTCGGAGGAGGTTGCCCCTCCTGCCTTTGTCCCTGCGTCGTTCGTTTAATTATCCTTCTGATCAGTGGGATGGAAGCCCAGCGTAGGGTGCTATGGAGAACGTAGACTGTTGAGGGGGTGACGTTTAAGTGGAGGCCGGGGAAAGAGAGGAGGTGGTTGGCTTTGACTCTAGGCTCTGGGGAGGCAAAGGAAAGTGGATTCAGTTCTGATTAATTTCGTAAGAAGTTTTACAGTGCCCCTTGAACCTTCTGGGACATCCAGAAGGTTCCAGCAAAACAGGAAATTTTGGGTATAAGGGCTTAATCCTGATATTCTCAAATCCCTTAAATAAGTCAGTAATCATGATCTTCCCTTTGGAGTTATTAATGATGGGGAAGCTCAGAATTCTGTGAAGTCTTTGGTATACACTGGCTTTCTCCTTTTTTTTTTTAAATTATTAAATAATTTTTTTTGGCTGTGCTGCAGAACACGTGGGGTCTTAGTTCCCTGACCAGGGATCGAACCTATGCCCCGTGCACTGGAAGTGCAGAGTCTTAACCACTGGACCACCAGGCGGGCCCACCCTCTCCTTCTTGAGCAGAGATCTCATGCAAATGACATGGACTGTTGGTGACTGTACCAGAGATGCTGGGATTTGTACACCCAAAGGAGTATCTTTTCCATCCATTTTGGGAACTCTGCTTTTGACATTGTCTCCAAGTTGTGACACACTGGTGATACATCACCATGTCACACCTTAGTGGATGGATTTGTCTTTTTGGAATTGGCTCCAAAGTGCTTCACACCCAAGGTTGATGATTAAGATGAGTGAACAAGCTGGCTCACCTAAGTGCTAGGCACCAAGGCAGTCTTGACTTCTGTTTCAGTTTGTCTTTGCTGTGTAACAAACAGCTCCAGAATGTAGTAGCTTAAAACAGACAACCTCAGTTTATTCCTTTTTTGTGAGTCTGTGGGTTGGCGGGATGGTTCTACTGGTTTCACCTGGGCTCCCTCATGGGGCTGCATTCAGCTGATGACTGAGCTGGAAGGTCCAAGGTGGCCCCACTCACGCATCTGGAGTTGGTGCTGACTCTTGGCTGGGGCATCTCAGTTTCCCCTATGTTAGCCTCTTGTCCTCCAATAAGGTAGACTGGCTTCTTCTGTGGTAGTTTCAGGGCATTATTGCATGAGGGTAATGCCTCAGCTCTAGAACTCACACATTTGTTATTTCTGCCACCTTCTGTTCTTAAAAACACAGCACTAAGCTGGCCTAGCGTCAAGAGGGTGGAGAAGTAGGTACCACCCATGATGGGAGCAGTCCTGCTGAAAAGGGGCATCTTGCAGGGTTGGGAGAAACTGGGGCTGTTGAACAATCAGTTATTATCCCTAAACTGATTTTCTTGGTCTCATCTCCCAGCCATGAGAGTGTTTTCCAGAGTGAACGGGTAAAAATCATTTCAATTATGATTCATCTTTTGAATCAAAGTGCTTGGAAAGATTGCTTAGAAGGAATGGTTGTAATGTGTGCTCTGTGACGTATTTCAAACCAGAAGTAGAGGTCTGTATCCATTTTGCTTGGTCTTGCATAGACAGATTCCACCCCCTTCCCAAGGATTAAAAAAAAAAGATCTGAGTTTATCTTCAATTTTTTTTTTGAGTAGAATAGTAAGAGATTTTCCACAGTCTAGAGGCAGGATGGGTCAATCATCGCTTTTTCTTATCTCATATCTTTTGCCAGATGCCAAATGTAAACGGGAGCGGAAGAAGAAAAAGAAGGTGACCAACATCATCTCATTTGATGACGAGGAAGATGAGCAGAGCTCTGGGGATGTTTTTAAGAAGATCCCTGTGGCGGGGGAGAGCTCAGAGGAGAACTCCGACCGGTCCTCGATCAATATCCTGTCGGCCTTCGAAAGCCCCTTTGGGCCAAACTCTAACGGAAGTCAGGGCAGCAACTCTTGGAAAATTGATTCTCTGTCTCTGAACGGGGAGTTTGGGTACCAGAAGCTGGATGTGAAAAGCATTGATGATGAAGACGCAGACGAGAACGAGGAAGACGTGTACGGGAGCACGCCGGGAAGGAAACGTCCGGGCCACTTGGAGTCGCCAGAGAAGTAAGTTCCACCTGAGAGCTTCTACGAAAGGGTAGTAGGGGACTTCCCGGGTGGTCCAGCGGCTAAGACATCACCTTCCAGTGCAGGAGGTGTGGGTTCGATCCTTGGCCAGGGAGCTGAGATCCCATGTGCCCCAAGGTCAAAAAACCAAACGTGAAAAACAGAGGCAATATTGTGAGAAAGTCAATAAAGACTTTAAAATGGTCCGCATCTCAGGAATCTGCCTGCCAGCGCAGGTGACACGGGCGTGATCCCTGGTCTGGGAGGATTTCGCCTGCCTCGGAGCAGCTAAGCCCATGCACCACCAGTGCTGAGCCTGTGCCCTAGGGCCTGAGAGCTGCTAGCTGCAACTGAGCTGTTGGCTGCTGAGCCCGTGGACTGCAATGATTAAAGCCTGCACCCCCTGGCGCCCGTGCTCCGCAACAAGAGAAGCCACTGCAATGAGAGGCCCAGGCACCACAACTAGAGACAGTGCAGAGTAGCCCCTGCTACTAGAGAAAAAGCCCACGCAGCAACAAAGACCCAAGTAAATAAGTTAAAAAAAAAGATCCACAGCAAAAAAAAAAAAAAAAAATCAAACCTTAAAAAATGAAAAAAAAAAAAAAAGGTTGGGGGTGGTACACAGGCTGCTGGCTCTTTGTGCAGTTTTGGGTGATGTTAGACTGCAAATGTTTTATTTGTTTGCGGCATCTTTCGTTATTCAGATCTTGATTTTGGGGGAAGGAGCATGAACTTACTTTCTCCTGAGAACTAAGTGGAGGGAACCTATATATTATTGGAAGGTACTTACAGCGTTGGTGTCAAGATGTAAGACCTAAAATTCTTGCTTTGTGTTCATGTCTTTCATTTTATAACTTGAATTTTGCTCGCATGTCTTACTTGCCACCAGCCCAGGAAGTTCAGGAAAGAGGCAAGGTATTTTAGAGAACAGTCTCAGGCTGGTAATATCTGTGTTTATTTGCAGGGTAACTTGCCTGCACTTATTGCCTTAACACTGGGGCTGTAGTATGTTTATACCTTCAAGAGGGGCTTGATGCAGGTGAACGTGTGAAGCAGAAGAGCGAAGTCAGGAGATTGAACCTTAGAATCATGATGACCCGGGCTCTCATTTGCTAGCTCCGTGGCTTAGTTTAGACTAGGACGGACAAGTTTCTTCACCTCCCAGAGCCTCAGGCCTCCCCTGAGATCTGAGAGAACAACAGCACGTGCTTTGTCGAGTTGTTGTCCCGTCCGTGGGACCCTGCGAGTGAGGCCTTGGGCACTGGTGCTGGCACGTCGAGAAGGACAGCCCCGCAGCAGTGGCTGCTGTGGCGCTATAACCCTTGTAATCATTCCTGTCCTTGTTCTTACCCTCCTTCTTGACCGTGCTGGGTCTTCATTGCAGTGAGGGCTTGTCTCCAGCTGCAGAGAGCGGGGGCTGCTCTCACTTGAGGTGCACAGGTTTCTCACTGTGGTGCCTTCTCTTTTGCAAAGCATGGGCTCTGGAGAGTGGGCTCGGTAGTTGCGGCGCACGGGCTTAGCTGCCCCGTGGCCTGTGGGATCTTCCCAGACCAGGGATTGAACCCACTTCGCCTGCATTGACAGGTGGACTTTTAACCACTGAGCCACCAGGGAAGTCCTGCTCTTACTCTTGATGCTGAATCAGCTAGTGACCTCTTCACCCGAGCTCTGGAGTGTGCATGCGTCCTAGTCACGGCCGTCTTCAAAACCAGCTGCGAAAGTGCGCAGTGAAGAGACCGAGGCCCCATGGGGCGCCAAAGAGGCCAAGTGGCCTCCAGTCCTATGCTTGGCGTCTCCCTGTGTTGAGTCAGAGTTTTTCTTCTTTCTAGTGAGACTGCCTGTTTTTGTCTTCGATTTTTATTCTTATCCTCATTCACGTGCCTGCTTATGATAGGAGCGTTGCCTCTGTATCATCTAGGAGAGGCCAGATGCAGCAAGCTGCAGACATGCTGTATCCTAATACTTAGACTGGTCCCAGGGGTTCGTGGGTGTCACCCACTTGATGGATGGAAGAACCAGATTCTTTAATGCAGAGTTGAGATTTGTCAAAGCAATGGGCAAGACCAGGATTAAGGTTAGGTTGTGCTGGCTCCAGTTTTTTTCCTGCCCAAGGTTTTTCCTCCCCCTGCTGTATGTTAGGGAAGTCCCACTGTGGCATTGCTCTTGCCCATTGGGTATGGAGGATTTTGCACCTGGGTCCAGTCTTGTGAACCATGCTGTTAGAGTTCTCCAGAGAAACAGAACCGATAGCGTACGTGTGTGTGTTTCTGCATGTGTATGTTTGTATGTATTCATCTACAGAGATCTACTTTAAGAAAATTGGCTCATGTGATTGTGGAACTTAACAAGTCTAAAATCTGCAAGGTAGGCCTGCAAACTGGAGGCCCAGGGAAGGACTCAGTTCGAATCTGAAGACAGTCTGCTGACAGAATTTCTTCTTCTTTGGGGGGAGAACGTCTGTGTTTTTCTACTGAGGCTTTTAACTGATTAGGTGAGACCCCCCCCCCGACTTATGGAGGGTGATCTGCTTTACTTGCACTCTCCTGACTTACATTTTAATCTCATCTAACCAAATACCTTCCCAGAGACATCAAGAATGATGTTTGGTCAAATATTTGGGTACCGTGGCCTAGCCAGTTTGACACATAATGTTAACCATCACACCTGCCTATGGTTCTTCCCCTGGGCCTTTTAGGAAATGCCATTTGCATTTTCTGTCACTCTAGGCAAGCGCATCTCCCGAGTTGCTTCACTCCATGAGTTGGTTTTGTGGCCTCAGACAGTTTCTCTTTCTGCTGGACCAGCGCCAGTGAGGGGAGGCCAGCTTGTGAGCCGGGGCAGCCGCCGGCATTGTGATGTGTGAGCCACAAAACAGTGCAGCCTGACCTTTGCAGGCTTGGCCCTCCGATGCTGCTGGACCTCCTGTGGACTATGGACAGCTGCTCCCTGGCATAAAGAGGGGATCTCGAGCCAACATCCTGCAGAGCATCTTGGGGAAAGAGCAGTGATGAGATGGCCTACTGAGTAATGCTTTGATTTTGCTTCTAAGCTAGATTCATGTGAAAGGTCTGGGAACCTGGAGGGCCGAGACTTTGGAGTTTAATAGCGCGGCCAGGTTTGTGGGAGGAAAGGGGCCAGGCCGGGAGAAGCACGTGCTGGGTGGCAGTGGCCTCTGGCAAAGTCAAATGCTCTGATTGTTTTTCATTAATAGATGTGCTGTTGGCCAAATACTGGGTTTACACCTCCATGTGCCAGCAATTAAACCACTTCTTGGATGACTGAGGAAAGATCTTGTGCCTCCCACCTCAGTATTTATAAGTGGTTCAGTTCAGCTCAGTCACTCAGTTGTGTCTGACTCTTTGTGACCCCATGAATCGCAGCACTCCAGGCTTTCTTGTCCATCACCAACTCACGAAACTTGCACAAACTCATGTCCATCGAGTCAGTGATGCCATCCAACTATCTCATCTTCTGTTGACCCCTTCTCCTCCTGCCTTCAGTCTTTCCCAGCATCAGGGTCTTTTCCAAGGAGTCAGTTCTTCGCATCAGGTGGCCAAAGTACTAGAGCTTCAGCTTCGCATCAGTCCTTCCAGTGAATATTCAGGACTGGTTTCCTTTAGGATGGACTGGTTTGATATCTTTGCAGTCCAAGAGACTCTCAAGAGTCTTCTCCAACACTACAGTTCAAAAGCATCAATTCTGTGGTGCTCAGCTTTCTTTATAGTCCAACTCTCATATCCATACATGACTACTAAAAAAACCATAGCTTCGACTAGACCGGCCTTTGTCTTGTTTTGTTAAAAAGTTAAATGTCCTAAAATGGTCTTTGCTTACACACATAGATCTTCATGTTGTATACAATGAAAACAATAGAAACAGGAACTTTTCTGCTGGTCCAGTGGGTAAGGCCCTGTGCTCCCAAGGCAGGGAGCTCCCAATGCAGTGCTCAGCTTTCTTTATGGTCCAACTCTCACATCCATACATGACTACCGGAAAAACCATAGCTTTGACTAGATGGACCTTTGTCGGCAAAGTAATGTCTCTGCTATCTAGGTTGGTCATAGCTTTTCTTCCAGGGAGCAAGCGTCTTTTAATTTCATGGCTGTAGTCACCATCTGCAGTGATTTTGGAGCCTGAGAAATAAAGTCTGTCACTGTTTCTGTTGTTTCCCCATCTATTTGCCATGAAATGATGGGACTGGATACCATGATCTTCTTTTTTTGAATGTTGAGTTTTAAGCCAACTTTTTCACTCTCCTCTTTCACTTTCATCAAGAGGCTCTTTAGTTCTTCTTCACTTTCTGCCATAAGGGTTGTGTCATCTGCGTATCTGAGGTTATTGATATTTCTCCCGGCAGTCTTGATTCCAGCTTATGCTTCTTCCAGCCCAGCATTTCTCATGATGTACTCTGCATAGAAGTTAAATAAGCAGGGTGACAATATACAGCCTTGACGTACTCCTTTTCCTATTTGGAACCAGTCTATTGTTCCATGTCCAGTTCTAACTGTTGCTTCATGACCTGCATACAGATTTCTCAAGGGGCAGGTCAGGTGGTCTGGTATTCCCATCTCTTGAAGACTTTTCCACAGTTTGTTGTGATCCACACAGTCAAAGGCTTTGGCGTAGTCAATAAAGCAGAAAGTAGATGTTTTTCTGGAACTCTCTTACTTTTTCAATGATCCAGCAGATGTTGGCAATTTGATCTCTGGTTCCTTTGCCTTTTCTAAATCCAGCTTGAACATCTGGAAGTTCCTGGTTCATGTACTGTTGGAGCCTGGCTTGAAGAATTTTGAGCATTACTTTGCTAGTGTGTGCTGCTAAGTCACTTCAGTCGTGTCCGACTCTGTGTGACCCCATAGATGGCAGCCCACCAGGCTCCCCTGTCCCTGAGATTCTCCAGGGAAGAACACTGGAGTAGGTTGCCATTTCCTTCTCCAGTGCATGAAAGTGAAAAGTGAAAGTGAAGTCTCTCAGTCGTGTCCGACTCTTAGCAACCCCATGGACTGCAGCCTACCAGGTTCCTCCATCCATGGGATTTTCCAGGCTAGTGTGTGAGATGAGTGCAATTGTGCGGTAGTTTGAACATTGTTTGGCATTGCCCTTTGGGATTGGAATGAACACTGACCTTTTCCAGTCCTGTGGCCACTGCTGAGTTTTCCAAGTTCTCTGGCATATTGAATGCAGCACTTTCACAGCATCATCTTTCAGGATTTGAAGCAGCTCAACTGGAATTCCATCACCTCCACTAGTTTTGTTCATGGTGATGCTTTCTAAGGCCCACTTGACTTCACATTCCAGGATGTCTGGCTCTAGGTGAGTGATCATACCATTGTGATTATCTTGGTCATGAAGATCTTTTTTGTACAGTTCTGTGTATTCTTGCCACCTCTTCTTAATATCTTCTGCTTCTGTTAGGTCCATACCATTTCTGTCCTTTATCGAGCCCATCTTTGCATGAAATGTTCCCTTGGTATCTCTAATTTTCTTGAAGAGATCTCTAGTCTCTCCCATTGTATTGTTTCCTCTATTTCTTTGCACTGATCACTGAGGAAGTCTTTCTTATTTCTCCTTGCTATTCTTTGGAACTCTGCATTCAGATGGGTGTATCTTTCCTTTCTCTCCTTTGCCTTTAGCTTCTCTTCTTTCCTCAGCTGTTTGTAAGGCCTCCTCAGACAACCATTTTGCCTTTTTGCATTTCTTTTTCTTGAGGATGGTCTTGATCACTGCCTCCTGTACAATGTAACGAACCTCCGTCCTTAGTTCTTAAGACACTATATCAGATCTAATCCCTTGAATCTATTTGTCAGTTCTGCTGTGTAACTGTCAGGGATTTGGTTTAGGTGGATTTGATTGATAGGTGGTAGCTTTTCTTGTTTTTGACTGTGCTGCGTGGCATTTGGGATCCTTGACCAGGGACTGAACCCATTCCTGCAGTGGAAGCGCAGGCTTAACCACTGGACTGCCAGGGAAACCCCTGATTATTTTTCTTAAGAAAGAATAATGCCTTTATTATAAAAAGGGGTTTTCCTGTCACTTTATATGTGCTGCATGAAACCAACAGGGAAGTGCGGTGAAAACATAATTCGAAAAGAACTACAAGCCTGAAAAAAGCTGCATTTAAATAGCAATTATGTAGACGCAGAGTGAAACCAGACCCTGCACTTTGCCATCATCTTCATCACATTTGAAAAAGAGAATTAGGTGGAGGGCGGGCCTGGGTGAGTGCCCTGCCAGGACGGCTGGCTGTCTGTGCCCTCCACGGTCAGCATCTGCCAGACACACAGTAGGCATTAACTCGTACAATGATCAGGCCAACCCTCGCTCACATCATCCTGACCGAGCATCGGCCGCGTCCACAGCCTCTGGGGAGAAAGTGTGACACAACGTCAGGAGCCTTAAAAATGTTCCGTTGCTGTTCTTCAGTCACGCAGTCGTGTCCGACTCTCTGCGGCCCATGGACCGCAGCACTCCAGGCTTTTCTGTCCTTCACCATCTCCACGTCCACTGAGTCGGTGATGCCATCCAACCATCTCATCCTCTGTCGTCCCCTTCTCCTCTTGCCCTCAATGTTTAGTCCCCTTGACTTAGTGCTGTGCTGAGGACGGAAAGCTGTGCTGAGGACGGGTCTCAGGACAAAGGCTGTTGCCTCCAGATGACAACGTGCTGATTTAGAGACAGTGCAGGGGACCTGACCAAAAGGTGCAGGCACAGAGGAACCACTCACAGTGAACAGCGGAGTATTTCATAGTTCAGATCTGAAATCTTAAGGTTCAGGATCTTAAGCATCTTAAATGGCATCTGAGAGTATCCACATAGTGTGAGGATGAACTTATACATTGAATGAAAAAAGGAAATTATAAAAACCTATATTTAGTTGTGTTACAACCTCTTAAAGAGAAGTATGCAAGTCAAGAAAAAGACACTGAGGTGATCGTGTCCAGGTCAGTCATGTTTTGGATAATGTGCCTTTGGGTATGTTATTTTCCCTTTCCTCTTTGGGCTTCTCTGGTGGCTCAGATGGTGAAGAGTTTGCCTGCAATGCAGGAGACCTGGGTCCCATCCCTGAGTCAAGAAGATCCTCTGGAGAAGGGAATGGCAGCCCACTCCAGTGTTCTTGCCTGAAGGATCTCTTGGACAGAGGAGCCTAGCGGGCTGTCGTCTCTCGGGTCACAAAGAGTCAGACACGACTAAGCAACTAACACTACCCTCCTCTTCGTGGCATTTTCTAGTTTTTTTTTTTTTTTTAAAGTATCTTCTCTAATGAAAAGCAACACCCATTCTAGTGTTGGCATTGTATTCTGAATTGGTCTCTGCCTCAGGAATGACTTCAGTGTAATCCCTTTTTGAGATGGGGGTCCCTTGCCCACTTTTATGTGGATCCGAACCTCAGCTGGTGGGGCCTGACTTCACCTTGCGCTCTGCATGTGTAGTTGGAAAGTGGCAAGATGTATGTCCCCTTAGAAACAGCAGAGTAGCGTAGAAACATACCTACTGCCATATGTAAGCGAGATAGCCAGTGGGAATTGGCTGTATGACACAGGAATCTCAACCTGGTGCTCGCTGACAACCTAGAGGGATGAATTGCGGTGGGAGGTGGGAGGGAGGTTCATGAGGGAGGGACCATATATATTACCCATGGCCATTTCATGTTGATGTGTGGCAGAAACCAGCACAACATTGTAAAGCAGTTATTCTCCAGTTAAAAATAGATAAATTAAAAAAATTGCCAAAGTAAAGATTCAACAACAAGAAAAAGCAGCAGCGGGAAACCCCACCCGCCTGGAGCCGGCACAGCAGCCGAGAGAGGACTGTGGTTTCGTAGCCGTGTCCCGAGGGGCACCCTGGCTGCCTCTGGGCGTCTGTCTGGGAGCCCCCCTGGTTGCCAGCTGCTGGATCGAAGCCCCGAGCAGGCAGGCAGTTCTTTACCGATTTAGAGGCAGAGCCACGTTCACCCCAGCACCCAGCTCTGCTGCGGGGCACACAGGCAGGGCGCTTCCTCTCCCATGCCTCACGGAGTGCCTTACCTGCAGGCCTGAGTCACAGAGCTGGCGAAAGTCTGTTAAGGTCACTTCTCCCTGTGTGTCTTGCTGAATGTCACATGTGGAGAATGGCTACAGGACAGGCCTTAAAGGAAGAGTCGGCAGGGACTTCCCTGATGGCAGAGTGGTTAAGAATCTGCCTGCTAGTGCGGGGGACACAGGTTCGATCCCTGGTCCAGGAAGATCCCACACGCCATGGAGCAACTAAGCCCCGTGCCCAGCAACTACTGAAGCCCTAGCGCCCTAGAGCCCATGCTCTGCCGCGAGAAGCCACCATGTGGGCAGCCCGGCCCCTCAGTGGGGCATAGCCCCCACTCACCACAGCTAGAGAAATCCCACACATAGCAATGAAGACGCAGTGTAGCCATAAATAAAGAAATAACATTTTTAAAAAGTTTTAAAAAAGAGCTGGCAAACTAGCCTGTTGGCCAAATCTACCCCCAGGCCAAGAATGGCTGTTAAATTTTTTAAAGCTTTGTAAACCAATCAAAAAAAAAAAAGTATACTGGATGAGATGGTTAGATAGCATCACCAGCTCAGTGGACATGAATTTGAGCAAACTCCAGGGGATGGTGAAGGACAGGGGAGCCTGGCGTGCTGCAGTCCATGGGGTTGCAAAGAATTGGACACAGCTACTGAACAGCCACAATGGCCACAGAGCCTAAAGTGTTGACTGTCTGGTCCTTTTCAAAAAATTTTTGTTAATCTCTGCTCCATATGAAAGAAATATATACATCGTGTATCGTGATGGGCAGTGGCCAGGAGACTCATAGTAACTGGATCTGGAAGACCTGGGCTGAATTCTACCAGCCTTGGTCCTGGCCAGGTGATAGACTTGGACCAATCGCCTGATCTCTCTGAGTTGTTTTTGTCCCCTCTTTTTCCCTCCCCATCCTCTCCTTTTCCTTCCTCCTCCTCCTTCTCTCTGCCTCCCTCCCTCCATTAAGTAGCTATGACTATGGTCTTCTTTACATCTGATTTATGACATGAGTTTATAAACCTTCAAGTCCTGCACAGATGCATCTTGGTATTTATCAGTGTTGGCTTCTTGCCCAGAAGTAGATGCTGCAGTGGGCAGATACTTTCTCAAACCCATGTAACCGAACCAGCTTGGCGTTACAAAGGTCGAACAGGCTAGTTTGGCAATGGTGGGTAAGGTGACACTGTAACAGATCATATGAGCCTGGTTAATATTCGAGCTGACCCCCTTTCTTGGAAGTGGCCCAGACACAGTCTGGTCTGGTTCTGTCCTTTTACTCCTGAGGGTTTGAGAACCAGTGAGGCAGAGGGACACTGGCTCAAGCTTATTGCAGAACCCAGAGCCCATGGGGCCTCCTCTCGCTTCAGCCCTGGCATGTGCCGCCCCCCACTTCCATCCCTGTTCCCCCCTCCACCTCCCCTCGTGGCCCCAGCGCTTCCCTCCCCACTCACTTCAAACCTCCCTTCTTCATAGAATCTTTCCACCAGCCAGCCCCATGGACCTGAGCTGCCGTTTCTCACTTTGTTGTGGGATCATATGTTTCATGTCAGGCTTCCCAGGTGGTGCTAGTGGCAGAGAATCCACCTGCCAGTGCAGGAGATGTAAGAGACGTGGGTTCGATCCCTGGGTCGGGAAGATCCCTCTGAGAAGGGTATGGCAACGCACTCCAGTATTCTTGCCTGGAGAATCCCTGGAGTCTGGTGGGTCACAGAGTCTGGTGGTCACAGAGTCAGACATGACTTACGTGACTTAGCACGCACGCACATACTTCATGTCTGCACCCCCCAGCAGACTGTAAGCTCCGTGAGAGCAGGGTGGACCTTGCTGGCTGGCTCTTCGCCAGCACAGTGTGTGTGTGCACGCGTGTGTATGCATGCACGTGTGTGTGTTCACTGCCTGGCAGGTAGGAGGGGCTCAGTACACATGGGCTGAGAGAGCGAGCGCAGGAGGGCCGGCTCCTGGCTCCCGCCCTGGCCTCTCATGTTCTCAGCCCCTCCCGGCCTGGGGGGTTCCCTGGGGGGGCTGGGTGGGGCCCTGACCCGCAGCTGTGTTCTCTCCCCCAGGCCACGGGATGGGGGCGCCTGCCTCTCCCAGATGCACAGCTGGGCCCCGCTGCAGGTGCTACATGGCCACGCCGAGGTGCTCTTCCCGGTCAGCGGCGTGGGCTCCTACGGGCCTGCAGGTGGGTATCTCCGGTTCCTCCCTGCCTCCCGCGCGGGCTGTGGCCAGAGCAGTGGCAGGAGAGGCTGGATCAGGGGTCACATCTGTGGGCAAGGGTGGGGGGAAGGGAGGCAGGGAGGCTGGGGCTCAGGGCAGGCAGCCCCTCTCAGCAGGGGAGCCCCAGTGGCTTTGGCTTGTCTCCTCGCTGAACCAGGGTATTTTGCGGAGCTCTTGCCTGAGGGGGTGTTGGCCTGTCACCCGGGAGCCCCCAGGCCCGCTTCCTTCTTATTGGTGATCTGTTGAACTTGCAGATTACAAACGGTGACCATTATTTTTGCCTTTCAGGAGGAGGGAGGTCAGAACCTTTAGCTCTAAAGACCCTCGCGCCCTTAGCAGCTGAGGGCTTGGGGGTCAAGGGAGTAAGCGTGCCGAAAAGTGGGCAAGCCTTTCTGGCCCGTTCCTTGTGACTTAGGGGGGCGCACGTGTGGTTTGTTATTATTTTCTTTAGCTAGAGCAGGTCGGGTGGTGGGTGTCTGGGTGAAGGTGGGAGTCGTGGCTGAGCCCGGTGCTCCCGGTGGGGTGGGTGTGCATGGCGCCTGGCATGGCGGAGCGCTGGGTCGTTCCGGTGCCCCTGCAGCCCCACCGTGTCGGCGAGGCCTCCCCGCACCCGCAGTGTGGGTGCCCCTCTTGCCCTCGTGGGCCCAGGTTTAGGAAGCCGTGGACGGTTGTGAATGGGGGCCCACCGGCTGCTCAGGAAGCTGTCGACGTTCTGAGCCTGATGACAGACGGTTGTCATGGTGCCGCGTGAGGAACAGAAACCCCCTCAGACTAGCTCGGGGAGGGCGGGCCCGTGCCCGGGTGCAGTCGAGGCTGGGGGGCGCGGCGGTCACCTCGAAGTTGCCGGGGGTAGGGGGGTGGGGGCGGGGCAGGTGGCCGCCCGCGAGGCGGTGTTGCTGGTGTGAGTGACCGCCGTCCGCCAGGCTGGTCTCCTCTCTGGGGAAGTGTGGACGGCGGCGATGAACTCGCGGTGCTCGTCAGGGTTAGCTGAGTCCCTCCTGACCGCAGCCCGCGAGGAAGGGGAGGCACTGTTCAGACGTGGGGCGGAGCTCCCCCGAGGGAGCCTGAGAGGAGAGGCCGGGCACGCAGGAGGGCCCGGGCAGGCGCCCTGCTGGCTTCGTACCCGTGGGGTGACGGGGGGCGTCCTGGGGCCCGGCCTGGCCTGCAGTCCTCCTGGTCCTGTGCCCCCCTTCCTGGAGGGGGTCTGCCCCTCTGCTCTCCCCGCTGGCCGCTCTGTGTTCCTTCAGCCTTCTCCCCCTCCCATCTGGTCTGTACCTGGCTGAGGTGCCAACAAAGCACCTTCTGTACCAACCAGAGCTTCTGTCTGGGTCTCGGGTGAAGCCCGGGGCGGGCCGGTCTGGGAGCCCCTGCCCTCCTTCCGCTCGAGTGACCAGCCTGGGTCCGAGCCCCCGCAGCCTGGGGACATGGTCACCTCGCCCTTGCCCGTGCAGGGGCAGTGCAGACTCGGGCGGAGTGTCTGAGAAGTGGGGGTGGCTGGCAGGAAGTAGGTGGTCCTCACGTGTGTCTAGGACCCCTGGAGGGTTTCCAGGGCTTGTTCACAGCATCTGAGTTGGGGTCCATGCTCCTTACTCTACTCCCCACCGACGGGCCTTTTGGCCGGGTTGTGAGCTGTCACTGGGCTGGCGTGTCAGGCTGCCCCTAGGGCTTGGCTGTGTGCTGTTCATGTTGGGGTTTAGTCACCAACCCCGGTGTTCTGGCTGGCCTCTGGGATCCACGCCGGGAGGCGTCCCCCGACCTGGCAGGTTTCTCTCAATCCCTCCTCCGGCTGTCAGCCTCGCAGACCCAGAGGCTCCATCTTGTCCCTGGTGAGTGGACCCCGAGCTCCAGCTGGTCTAGACCGTCCTCACCAGGGATGCTGGGTGTGAGCCCGTCTGCCAGCTTTTTGATTTACTATAGTAATGAAGCTGCCAGAAGTCTTGGAAGCTTGTGGCAGCGGGCACACCCGCTGTTGGTGGGAGCATTGCACGGGCAGGCGTGTTATTCTCAGGCTGCTCACAGATGCTAGAATCAGAGCTGGAGGAGCCGCGGCCCGGCGGGCGTGCCACTCAGATCCCGGCTCTGCGTAGCTCAGGGAACTCAGTGCTCTGTGGTGACCCAGAGGAGAAGCAAATCCAAAAAAAGAGGGAATATATATATATATGTATCTCAGATTCACTTTGCTGTGTAGTAGAAACTAACACAGCATTGTAAAGCAACTCTAATAGAAATTAAGAAGAATAAGAGGTGGGGGTGAGTGGAGTAGCTTCATGAGGACAGCGGGTGGAAGGGAAAGCGAGAGAATGCTTTTCCTCGTAGGATTCCCTTTTTCAACCCTTTAAGAGCCGGGAATCTTGAGCAGAGCTAGGTGAAAACGGACGAGGTCACAGGACAGATGGCTTAGGGAGCGGGACGGGCTCCCTTCCGTCCCCTGTCCCGACCCAGGCCTTGACACACCAGGACTTTGTCTGGCGCGCAGATGTTCTCCTGAGTGACATTGGCCTTGATGTCCCCCAGGGGCACGGATTTTGCCCTTTTTCCCAGAAAGAGACAAGAGCAAAAGCCAGTACATCTCTGAAGGCCCGTGCTGCCTCTTGCCTGTTGATAAGATGACTTATGGCCTTCCGTCTTCCAAATGCCTTTCCCGCTTGCTGCAGGGCTCTTGAGAGAGTGGCAGTCACGCGGTTGTGACAGGGACACTGCTGCCCCCGTGTGGCCATCTCCAGACATTGCAGGCGGGAGCCCTTTTTGTCTTACAGCTGATTTATTATTCTCCGGTTCTGAGGTTGTTTCTGGATATGGACTTCATGCATAATTCCAGGTGGCTCAAGATCAGAAAGGTTAATAAATAAAGTCATAGGGAATGTAGTCAGTACTATTGTAATAACCGTGGGTGACAGATAGTTGCTGGATTTATTGCGGTGATCAATATGTAATGTAATCAGTTTCTAATATAAATGCTGAATCGCCATGCTGTACACCTGGAACTGATAAGAGCATTGTGTGGGAGCCATACTTCAGGGAAGGGAAAAAAAAACTGAAGTGGGAGAACAGGGCCTCCAGCCAGTGACTGATGCCAAGTCTGAGATGACGGCTGAAAAAAATGAAATGGGCGGCAGATGAAAGTCCAGCGTACAGATGGGGAAGGCCTTGCATGTCAGTTAGCAGGCGAGTCAGTGTCTGCCCCGTGTCCTGTCTCATGGGGGAGCTGAGGGTGAGAGCAGAACCCTGACTGTCTCTGCGGCTGCTGTCTGTGCAGATGCCCCCCTCGGGAGCCTGGAGAACGGGATGGGACCCGAGGACCACATCCTCCCGGAGCCGGGACCCCGATACAGGTGAGCGTGCAGCCCCCACCCCTGGCTGCCTCTGGGGCCGGGCTGCCCTCTTCACAGCTCCGCCTTTCTTCTTTTTGAAAGTCCCTCTGATGGGCTTGAAGGGCAGGGCCTCACTTCACAGGGATTCAGTCCAGTGTTGGTCTGACATCCAAGGGCACCAAGTGGCCAAGGGTCTCAGGCCCGAGACCTGGTGTCGGTCACATTTCATTTGCTACCACCTTTACTTTCCTTCTTTGGGGCATGACTAGGTACTTCCACTGTCGTAATTTGCTTGATTTAATATTTGGCAATAAACCATTGGACAATTTTAGTATTACACTTTACAGTTTTAGTATTATGTAATATTTAAACCTGGGGAAGGAAATGGCACCCCACTGTAGTATTCTTGCCTGGAAAATCCCATAGACAGAGGAGCCCGGTGGGCTGCAGTCCATGGAACTGCAAAGAATCAGACAGCTGAGCACACACACACACATAATATTGGAACCCCTTTGGTATCAGGTATTTGTGAAGCGCCTAGGGCTTCTCCGGTGGCTCAGTGATAGAGAATCTGCCTGCAGTGCAGGAGACAAGGGTTCGATCTCTGGGTCAGGAAGATCCCCTGGAGGAGGAAATGGCAGCCCACTCCAGTATTCTTGCCTGGAGAATCGCTTGGACAGAGGAGCCTGGCGGGCTGCTGTCTGTAAAGTCGCACAGAGTCAGATGTGACTGAAGCGACTTAGCACACACGCACCACGTCAGGTTGTTTTTTTAAATCAAATCCAAGTTTCTCAAGGGAAAGCTGAGCTGTTCACAGTCATGGACGTTAGGTGGCGGAGCTGAGATGGACCCTGAGGAGCCCCTGCAGCCACTGCGATCTTCGCTGCCCTTACAGCGCTCTCCTTCCTCCTTGGCTTTAATTTGGTGTCTCTGAGATACAGTGTCTGCGTTTTCAACCTTGGCCCCCGGGTGTGGGCGCTGTTTCCCTCCACCCGTGCTTGGTGCTCCAGTCTCGCCCTGCTTTCAGAGAGGCGCTGCCTGTAGGAGGCTTGTACAAGTTAGTGCGGTGCCAGAAAGGGTTGGTGTCAACACGCAGGAAGCATCAGTCCTCCCAGTGAATATTCACGATTGACTTCCCTTAGGATTGACTGGTTTCATCCCCTTGCTGTCCAAGGGTCTCCCAAGAGTCTTCTCCATCACTGCAGTTTGAAGGCATCAGTTCTTTGGCGCTCAGCCTTCTTTATGGTCCAACTCTCACATCTATACACGACTACTGGAAAAACCATAGCTTTGACTGTATGGGCCACTGGGTATTCCCCTAGCTGTGAAGGATTATTTTTCCATGTTGCAAATTCTTGTCACTGTACAGTCAGTGCTCGTTATTTCTGGTGGTCGTGGTCTCTCAAGACGGAGCCATTGCTCCTGGGTCCGTAGGACTGTGTCTGGTCACAACATTTTGGTCAGTGGATCACTAGGGACCTTTGTTTTCTGTCTGCTCCTGTTTAAAGACATCTCATCTAACATCTGCTGTTGATTCACTGACAGGGAACTCATGACCAACAGCATTGTCAACATGTATGTGTGTGTGCTAAGTTGCTTCAGTCTTGTCTGACTCTTTTGCGAGCCCATGGACTGTAGCCCACCAGGCTCCTCTGTGCATGGGATTCTCCGGGCAAGAATACTGGAGCGGGTTGCCGTGCCTTCCTCCGGGGGATTTTCCCATACCAGGGATCCAGCCCGCATCTCCCGCATTGGCAGGCGGGTTCTTTAGCACACGGCACCATCAGGCTGAATAGAGGCTGCCTCACACAGGTTTCTTCCAAGAGGCACCGCACAGTCCTGTGTTTAGTAGCAACAGACAGCACTTTGGGCTTCCTAGGAGGTGCTAGTGTAAAGAACTTGCCTGCAATGCAGGAGATGTAAGAGACTTTTTGGTTCTATCCCTGGGTCAGGAAGATGCCCTGGAGGAGGAAATGGCAACCCACTCCAGTATTCTTGCCTGGAGAATAATCCCATGGACAGAGGAGCCTGCCTGGCTACAGTCCATGGGGTTGCAAAGAGTTGGACACGGCTGCAGCAACTGAGCACACGTACACGTGTACGTGTTCACACATGACCATCTCAGCCCCGAGAGTGTGGAGTTCTGGGGTTACAGGTAAACTTCAGGGAGTAGGCGAATGTCCAGATACGGAATCCACACAGAGAGGATGGACTGTGACCTCAAAGGGCCGCCTTCCCTTCCTTGGAGTCGGGAAACCTGAGTGAGCTCAGTGCCGGCTGCGTTTGTTTTGAATGTCGAGGTGGCGTGTTTTAAGTGGCTGACTCTTAACTTCCCTCTTCTTGCCTTTCCAGTGTGGAAGCGAGTCCTCCAGGCCAGGAGAGTCCTCTGAGCAGCCTGTTACCTTCTGCCTCGGTGCCAGAGTCCATGACAGTTAGTAAGTACTTTCTGGGCAGTGTCCGCCATCCCTGGCTGACCCTGGGGCCTGCACATCCTGGAGGCTGTGCCTTTGTGCTGGTTCTTGCATGACCGCGCACTTTACAGAGTCTGGGAGGAAGTCAGGGGTGTGGGTGCCTGGTTGTGGACTTGAATTGTGGTGTGTGGTCCTTAAGCTCCCTGAGCTGTGAAACCTGATACCTGGGTTCATGCATCATTTTGTTAAAGCAGGAGCCCCCAACCTTTATGCCCCTAGGGGCCAGTTTCATGGAAGACAATTTTTCCATTTACCCAGGGGCAGGGATGGTTTCTGGATGATTTAGGCGCTTTACCTTTATTATGCCACTGCAGACGTGACGGGAGGCGGAGCTCTGGCAGTTACGCACGTGATGGGCAGTGGCTGTGAATGCAGATGAAGGTTCTATCACTCACTGCCTTTCCCTTCTTGCTGTGTGGCCCGGTTCCCAGCAAGTCTTGAACTGGTACCAGCTCGGGGGTTGAGGATCCCTGCTATAAAGGACACAAAGGTGGAGCAGCAGGGAGGCTGAGGGATCCGTGTCCTTCACGGTTTCAGGGTTTGCCTCCTGCCAGGAGCTACAGAGGAGGTTTCTAGTTGGGTTTCCTTTGTATCCCTGGAGGAATCACTTTTGTACGTAAGGGAGAGTGTGTCTCTCAAAGATGGGTGAAGGTTGCTAATGATCAGGTGCAACATGTTGACAACCTTACCACTCAGAAAAGGTACAGCAATTAAGGTTAGGTTTCAGTCCAGTTCAGTCGCTCAGTCGTGTCCGACTCTTTGTGACCCCATGGACTGCAGCATGCCAGGCCTGTCCATCACCAACTCCCGGAGCTTGCTCAAACTCATGTCCATAGAGTCAGTGATACCATCCAACCATCTCATCCTCTGTCGTCCCCTTCTCCTCCTGCCTTCAGTCTTTCTCAGCATCTTTCTCAGAGTCTTTTCCAGTGAGTCAGTTCTTCACATTAGATGGCCAAGAAATTGGAGTTTCAGCTATAGCATCGGTCCTTTCAGTGAATATTCAGGACTGATTTCGTTTAGGATTGACTGTTTCGATCTCCTTCCAGTCCAGGGGACTCTCAAGAGTCTTCTCCAACACTACAGTTCAAAAGCATCAATTCTTCAGTGCTCAGCTTCCTTTATGGTCCAACTCTCACATCCATACATGACTACTGGAAAAACCATAGCTTTGACTAGACTGACCTTTGTTGGCAAAGTGATGTCTCTGCTTTTTAATATGCTGCCTAGATTGGTCATAGCTTTTCTTCCAGGGAGCAAATGTCTTTTAATTTCGAGGCTGCAGTCACCGTCTGCAGTGATTTTGGAGCCCAAGACAATAAAGTCTGTCACCTTTTCCATTGTTTCCCCATCTGTTTGCCATGAAGTGATGGGACCGGATGCCAAGATCTTTGTATTTTGAATGTTAGTTTTAAGCCAGCTTTTTCACTCTCCTCTTTCACTTTCATCAAGAGGCTCTTGATGAAAGGTTAGGTTTGAGTGGCTTTATATAATAAAGAATAAACCAACCAGCTGTGGCTTAACATGATAGAAATCACCTTTCTGTCCAGAGGTAGGTAGCCTGGGCCAGTGTGTGGCACCAGAGAGTAGGGCTTCTTCTGTCTTGCCTCATTGTCCAAAATGGCTGTGTTAGGTCCAGCCGTCTCATTCTCATCCCAGGTATCAGGAATGAGGAGAGGGCAAAGGAGAAACTTCCTCCATTTCCTTAGGTAGGATTCAGGAATCTGAACTTGGAAAAGAAATTACAACTTTTCCTCTAGCCTCTGACTGAAATTTAGTATTCAGTATTGCCTTCATTTTTTATTAATTTATTTTTAAAAAATTAATTAACTTTGTTCCTGCCTGTGCTGGGCCTTCTTGCTGCATGGAGATGTTCTCTCACTGTGACGCGCAGGCTCTAGAGAGTGGGCTTAGTGGTTGTGGTGCACAGCCTCAGTTACCCTGTGGCGGGTGGACTCTTCCTGGACCAGGGATTGAACCCATGCACCCTTCACTGGCAGGAGGATTCTTAACCACTGGACCACTTGGGAAATCCTTAATTTATTTATTTTTAGTTGAAGTTTTATTTACAATATTATTAGTTCCAGGTGTCGGAGAAGGCAATGGCATCCCACTCCAGTACTCTTGCCTGGAAAATCCCATGGATGGAGGAGCCTGGTAGGCTATAGTCCTTGGGGTCGCTAAGAGTCAGACACGACTGAGCGACTTCACTTTCTCTTTTTGCCTTCATGCATTGGAGAGGGAAGTGGCAACCCACTCCAGTGTTCTTGCCTGGAGAATCCCAGGGACGGGGGAGCCTGGTGGGCTGCCGTCTATGGGGTCGCACAGAGTCGGACACGCCTGAAGCAACTTAGCAGCAGCAGCAGTTCCAGGTGTACAACGCAGTGATTCAGCGTGTTTATGGGTTATGTTGGGTACAAAGCCACTGTGATGCGTTGGCTGTGGTCTCTGTGCCCCTGTAGTTTATTTTGCCCATCGTCGTTTGTACTTCTCACCTTCCCTCCATTTTGCCCCTTCCCATTGTCTCTCCCTCCTGGTAACTGCTCGTTTGTCCTCTGTATCCATGAGTCTGTTATTCATTTGCTGTGTTCTTTTGTTTGTTTTATTTTAAGATTCCACGTATAAGTGATATCATACAGTATTTATCCTTTTCTGTATAAGTGTGGTACCTTCTGAGTCCATCTCTGTTGCTTCTGATGGCAAAATTTCATTCTTTTTCATGGCTGAATAATATTCTTCTCTGTGTGTGTGTGTCTCTGTGTGTGTTTGTGTGTTTCTGTGTATCTTCTTCATCCACTCATCTGCTGATGGATGCTTAGATTGCATTTTCTTTAAGGTTGAAAGTAGCAGCGAATCATAGAAACCTTAGGAGTCTCAGTCATGCAAGCGATAGAAGTCACTGGCTCCTGTAACAGTGATATGAAAAAGATCTCACGATGTCACTGCTGCTTGGAAATAGAGTTTTTTTAATGAGAAAATGTAAAATCCTGTGTAGTAGTCTGTCACTTGTCTTTTTTACATTTTGGTAATTCTGTTTTAGTATAATCAGTTTCCTTTGTAATCTTGAGTGTTTTATGTTATGTATTTTAAAACATTTTTCAGAGAAGAGACCCATGGGCTTCATCACCAGACAATGCAGTGGGTCTCTGGCACAAAGAAGATGAACCTTTCCCCTCCCCCAAGCAGTAAGGACCCTTCCTAGAAAGCGCACACAGGTTCCCACTTGTGTGGCTGACATCCGTCCCAAGGCCTCCCCGACCACTCAGGAGACAACGTGTCCATCCCGTTTTCTCCCCAAAATAACCCCACGGCTAAGGAAGGAAGAGGGTTTCCCTGGTAGCTTAGCTGGTAAAGAATCTGCCTGCAATGCAGAAGACCCCGGGTTGATCCCCTGGGTTGGAAAGATCCCCTGGAAAAGGGAAAGGCTACCAACTCCAGTGTTTTTCTGTGGAGAGTTCCATGGACTGTATAGTCCATGGGGTCACAAAGAGACACGACTGAGTGACTTTCACTAAGGAAGAGTGGAGTCGGAGGGGCATCCAATGGTCTTTTATTTATTTAAAAAGAAATTTTTTATTTTTGACTGCGCCGGGCCTTAGGTGTGGCATGTGGGATCCATCTCTGACCAGAGATTGAGCCCAGGCCCCCCACATTAGCAGTGCGGCGTCCTAGCCACTGAACCACCAGGGAAGTCCTAGAAATGGAGTTTTATGTGATTCCTGCACTGGAGAGAGCCACTCTTGGCTGCCTTGAGTAGCAGGTAACTGAAAATAAAGACAATGAAGAGGAGCCAGCGCTAGTGGGTTGGCCCGGACATGGTTGCCTGTCTAAGGATGAGAATGGTGCCAGCACTATCTCAGTGCCAAAGGCAGGTGTTACTGTGTTTCCAGAAGTCAGCAGGATGAGTGGAAGCGGGCAGAGGCATTGTCTCTCTGCCTGTCAGACGCCTGTCTTCTCGGCCCCTGCGGTGCTGCTGTGGGTCACACCGTGACGGGGAGGGCTGAGCCCTTACTGTGGCGCCAGGTGCATCTGCTCTGAATCACACCAGTTTTCACCTCATTTGCATTTGTTTTGAAAACAATGATGACCCTGAGATTGAGGGCAGGAAGGCCAGACTTCCTTGGTGCCTCGGCCTGGGCTCCATTAGCAAGGATACGAATGCCTCAGTGCTCCGCACCCCGCCCGGCCCCGGGGCGCCCAGCAGTGTGCTCTCGCGTGGGCCTCCTGCACCCTGGGATGTGATCTCGCCATCTCAGACACGATGGGCTTTGTCAGCTACTCTTCAGGGTCAAGAGAGATCGTGGTCTGTGGGTCTGCCTCAGACATCTTCTGACTTTGAGGAAGATGCTGGCCCGTGTTTCAATAAGGACATGCCTCTGAATGCACTTGACTTATGCTGATGGCAGGGATCTAGACCGGTTTTTTATTTTTAGTTGTACGCTTTAAATAGAAAAAGGGCTTCCCTGGTGGCTCAGATGATAAAGAATTTGCCTGCAATGCAGGAGACCTGAGTTTGATCCCCGGGTCGGGAAGATCCCCTGGAGAAGGGAAAGGCACCTTCCCTTGGACAGAGTAGCCTGGCAGGCTACAGTCCAAGGGGTCGCAAAGGGTCGAACAGCTGAGCAACTGTCACTTTTTAAAACACAGTTTTACTTGTTTTTATTTTTGGCTGTGCTCGGCCGTCATCGCCTGCGAGAATGGCACTCTGGCTGTGGTGCTGGGCTTCTCGTTTCGGTGGCTTCTCCTGGTACGGGTCCCGGGCTCTGGAGCACAGGCTCAGTAGTTGTGGCACATGGGCTTAGTTGCTCCATGGCATATGGGATCTTCCTGGACCAGGGACAGAACCCCTGTCTCCTACACTGGCAGGTGGATTCTTTACCACTGAGTCCCCCGGGAAACCCAGCCCTACACTTTTCTAACAGTGTGAATCTGGTTTTCTTATTTGGTATCTTTGGCAAATCCAGAGCTTACAGCCTGCATCTCTGAAGAAAAGCTTCACTACATCCACATTTTGACCTTTGACACCCGGTAGCAGTGTGGATTGTGGGGGATAAGGGTGTGTATGGTGGGGGTTCTGTTTCTGCGGTGGTGGCTGTAAATTTCAGGGAACCTTCACAGAAATTCTTGTCTGTCCTGTGGGTGTTCCAGACGAGAGATCAGAACCCTTAGAAGTTTTGCCAGCGTGGGTGCTTTTGACTTGTACCCTCCCCATCTCGCCCCTGCCTCCTGTGTTATTGCAAAAAAAAAAAAAAAAAAAGAGAGCTAGCCTGTCTGGGTATCCAGGGAGTATTATTGTACTTTGCTAGGGTTGCTGTTAACCAAGTACCCCGCATTGACAGCGTAAACAGCAGAAGTGTGTTTCTCGTAGTTCTGGAGGCTGGAAGTCCCCTAGGACCCAGGCGCTGGCAGTCTGGTTTCTGGTGAGGCCTCTCTCTTGGCTTGGCGCCTTCTCTCTGTGAGCGTGCATCCCTGGGTCTCTTCTTCTCATAAAGAAGCTTTAATTGCCTCTTTAAAGTTCCTACCTCCAAATGTAATCAAAACACACGAATTTGAGAGAGACGAAATTCCCAGGTGGCCCAGCGGTTAAGAACCCACCTGCCAATGCAGGAGACTTGGGTTCGATCCCTGGGTGGGGAAGATCCCCTGGAGGAGGGCATGGCAGCTCACTCCGGTATTCGCGCCTGGAGAATCCCACGGACAGAGCAGCCTGGTGGGCCGCAGTCCACGGGGTCGCAGTCGGACACGACCGAAGGGACTGAGCGTGCACGCCCACACGTACGTATGTGCAGCAGCTTGGATTCCTCTCCAGAGGAGACGCTCAACTCTCACGAGCCCCAGAGGAGCCTGGCGGGGAGCCCCAACTCTGTCCCCTGGACGTTGCCCTGATGTCCCACCAGGCGACCCCCAGCCCGCGTTGTAGCCGCGTCACCCTGTCAGAGGGTCCTCCGCTGCCCACCCTGGCGCCCCAGTCTTGGACTTCCGGCCCCAGAACGGTGAGCAGTACATTTCTGTTGTTTATCAGCCGCCCAGTCTGCTGTGTCCTGTTATTGCTGCTCAAACGTACTGAGACCCTGAGGGTCAGTGAGGTCGTGACCCTGGCCGTGCTGAGCCCACGTCGCCTCTCGGCCTCCCAGTCCATCCTTCCCTGAACGCTCCCGCAGTCGCGGCTGACACCCGCTGTCCTGGGTTCATGTGCCACCTAGTGGATGGTCCGGGAACTCGCCCTGCAGTCTCTCCCCGCACCTCTCCACCGCTCCCTGCTCAGAACCCAGGGCCTCTGCCACTCTTCTTCCTGCAGATGGCTCTCGGAATTTCACCTGAAAAGTTTAAAGCGAAAGGCGTTCAGTCGTGTCCGACTCATGTGACTCCAGTCCATGGAATTCTCCAGGCCAGAACACTGGAGTGGGTAGCCTTTCCCCTCTCCAGGGGATCTTCCTAACCCAGGAACTGAACCCAGGTCGCCCACATTGCAGGTGGATTCTTTAGCAGCTGAGCCACCAGGAAAGCCCAAGAATGCTGGAGTGGGTAGCCTGTCCCTTCTCCAGCGGGTTTTCCCGACCCAGGAATTGAACCGGGAACCTCTTGCATTGCAAGCGGATTCCTTACCGACAGAGCTACCAGGGAAGCCAGAGGCGATCATTTTCACATCTTCCTGAAATAACAAATATTTAATTTAATTATTATTCAGATCCTTTTAACTCCCGTTCTCTTTTCTCCACCTTTATTTCAGAAATCTTTGTCTCTCTTTTATGGGATCAAAGTATGACCTTATTTTGAAGGGGTAAATAGAAAAAGAGTTTGCCTAATATACTGGAATGGACACAAAAGAAAATCGTATATTTTTGAAGTGAACCTGGATGCAAGAAATCCGTGTGGTTCACCTCTAAGGCCTTTAAAAATACCCAGCAGGACTTCTCATTCTACCCTGGAATTGGCACAATATAGCTTTCCACCTTGTCATCATTTGCTGTTGAAGCTGACTTATTCCAGACACCAAATTTTATGATGAATAAAATTCCATTTTCCGTTTTGCAGTTCCGTTTAACTTTTGGTATTCTTTTAAACTGAACTTGTGGCAACAGTGTTTCAACAGAATTTTAGATTAAATAGTCCTCAGATCCTAGTCTGGGGTCCATGAGGGTCCAGATGGGGGCGGTGGGCATGAGAGTAGCCGTGCAACAGCACCGTCACGATGGAGGTTGACCCAGGCCCCACGGGTGTTTCTGGAATAGCAGGCATCTCTGTTTTGGCCAGGTGTGCGTTAGTAAGCAGGGTTAGCTAATACTGAGGACTCGCAGGCAAGCGTGGTTCACGGGAATGGCAGAGGAGGGGCTCTTGGTGGTCAGTGATAATTATGATGATGATTGCTGCTAAGTTGCTAAGTCACTTCAGTTGTGTTTGACTTTGTGCGACTTCATAGATGGCAGCCCACCAGGCTCCCCCGTCCCTGGGACTCTCCAGGCAAGAACACTGGAGTGGGTTGCCATTTCCTTCTCCAATGCATGAAAGTGAAAAGTGAAAGGGAAGTCGCTCGGTCGCATATGACTCTTCGTGACCCCATGGACTGCAGCCTACCAGGCTCCTCCATCCATGGGATTTTCCAGGCAAGAGTACTGGAGTGGGGTGCCATTGCCTTCTCCAATGACGATGATTAATACTCATTAAATGGTATCACCTCAGTCAATGCCAGAAACACAGTCCATCACTCACCAGTTTCCTTCCACCCTCTGACAGGCTGGTTGAATGATGAAGAGCGCTTAACATATGATCTTCCCTCTTGGCAAATTTTTGAAGAGTGCTTTTCTGGATGAAAAAAAAAGTGCACTTTCCTTTTGTCCCTTTCTTTCTTCTTTCTCCCATTCTTCCACTATTTGATATATTTTTTCTTTTTGCACGTTCAGAACCTTTTTATGCCACTGCTGACCGACTGGTTGACAGATACAGCGATGCTCCTTGCTTGCACTTGGCAGAGCAAGAGACCAGAGTCTTGCCCTGGGGCTCAGCAGGCCGGTGGGAGGAGACATGTGGCGGGGTGCTGGGGGGCTCAGCAGGCTGATGGGAGGAGACACGGGGGGGGGCGAGTTCTGGGGGGCTCAGCAGGCCGGTGGGAGGAGACATGGGGGGGTGCTGGGGGGCTCAGCAGGCCAATGGGAGGAGACACGGGGGGGGTGCTGGGGGGCTCAGCAGGCTGGTGGGAGGAGACACGGTGGGGGAGTGCTGGGGGGCTCAGCAGGCCGGTGGGAGAAGACACGGGGGGGGGGTGGTTCTGGGGTCTCAGCAGGCCGGTGGGAGGAGACACGGGGTGGGGGGGTGCTGGGGGGCCCAGCAGGCCGGTGGGAGGAGACACAGGGGGGTTCTGGGGGGCTTAGCAGGCTGGTGGGAGGAGACACGGGTGGGGTTCTGGGGGGCTCAGCAGGCTGGTGGGAGGAGACATGCAGGGGGGATGCTGGGGGGCTCAGCAGGCCGGTGGGAGGAGACACGGGGGGGTGCTGGGGGAATCAGCAGGCCGGTGGGAGGAGACATGGCGGGGTGCTGGGGGAATCAGCAGGCTGGTGGGAGGAGACATGCAGGGGGGATGCTGGGGGGCTCAGCAGGCCGGTGGGAGGAGACACGGGGGGGTGCTGGGGGAATCAGCAGGCTGGTGGGAGGAGACATGCAGGGGGGATGCTGGGGGGCTCAGCAGGCTGGTGGGAGGAGACATGGGGGGGTGCTGTTTTCAGGTGTGTTACTCTGGAAGGTCTCTCTCTCGGGAGTCAGGCTGCAGGACGCGGCGCCGGGGCTGGGCTTGGGGGCACCTGGGCGGAGGTGAGGGGGTGAGCTGAGCCGGAGGGCCTGGGTTTTACCCCCAGCGCAGCAGCACGTCAGTGCGGGGTCTGAAGCAGGAACCACCTGACTCTCGCCACTCGTTCTTGCAGAGCGCAGACTGTTGAGCTGCGTGCCTGCCTTTCTCCTTCCTGGAGAAGGAGAGTGGTAAGAGGCAGCCCTTCCTCTCCCGAGTGGACCCTGAAGGGCCTCCCTTGTGCCTCGCAGTTGACTCTGCCATCCTCACTTTCTCAAGCACTGACAGTGCCTAGTGGGTGCCCTGAGTGCGGGGCGCTGACACCCATAGTCCAGACAGACGTGCTAAGGGCGACGGTGGGAGAGGCTTGGGGTAGCAGGCCATTCTGGAGCCTCTGTCCTGGGGTCAAGCCCCAGCTCCAGGAACTTCCCAGCCACGTTTCTCTTTCCTAAATATTTATTTGTTTGGCTTCACCGGGTCTTAGTTGTGACATACGAACTCCCAGTTGGTGGCACGCACCCCGACCAGGAATCAAACCTGGGCCGTCCACCTTGGGAGCACGGAGTCTCAGCCTCTGGACCACCAGGGAAGTCCCTTGGTTTCTTTTCCTTTTTCCCCGGACTCTCTGGGCCCTGGTTCCTCATTGGTAAAATGAAGATACTTACATTGGCTTGTCAGGGTCGATTGGAGGGTTAAATGCTCTAACATCCCAAGGCACAAAACCTGAGGCCTGAACCAGGCGTTTTATGGGGTCAGAGCCTTCTCCTGTGTGGAGAAGCTTCCATAGATGGTGAGCGTTGCTTATCTGGTTCTTCAGAGTCGGGTCATTGCCTGTGGAGGCTGAGGACCTGGCTGAGGACGGAGAACAGTGAGAGACTCAGTGAGACGTCCAGGGTCATCTCACCGTGTGCAGGCATCAGGCAGTGGTGTCACCCCAGGCCCCAGGGAGGCCAGCTCTTCCCAAAATTTTTTCTGGGGATCCTCTTTGGGGATCAGCTCTGAGTCCATTCAGTAGCCCCAAGGGTCCACACTCTAAATCCTGTTGTTGTGGTTTAGTCCCTAAGTCATGTCCAACTGTTTCACGATCCCCATGGATCGCCCAACAACCAGGCTCCTCTGTCCGTGGGATTTCCCAGGCAAGAATACTGCAGTGGGTTGTCATTTCCTCCTCCAAGGGATCTTCCCCACCCAGGGACAGAACTGGCATCTCCTGCATTGGCAGGCAGGTTCTTTACCACTGAGCCACCTGGGAAGCCCACGCTCTCAGCCTTAGTCAGAGCTAAACCTGTAGGATTCTTGACTCTGGTCTCCTGTTTCCATGCTGGTTGTTTCCAGATGATGCCTGCTAGGCTTCAGATACCAGATCCACCTGTAAGTTCGTACTTACTACTGGGGGCAACTAGAGATCTTCTTTCACGGAGGGCCTGGAAAAGATGAATAATGTAGGTGTCTCCCCGTGTATTTTCCAGCTGTGAACCAGGCTGTGTCTAAGCTGTCACTCAATTTTCCCAGCACTCCTGCAAAGTGGGGGTGTTGGCTTCATTTTGCAGTTGGAGAAGTGGAGGCTGTGGTGAAGGTAGGTCCCACTGCGAGGACTTGGGGGAGCCTGGGTTCCTCTCCCACTGCTGTTCCTGGACACTTGCAGCTTCTGGAACGCTCTGCCCTCAAGCAAAGCATTCAGGCCTGTTGAAATGACCCCATGGGAGAGGCTTCCCTTCTCTGGCTGCCCATCTGAGGGCCTGCTACCGTCACCCGCCTCTTAACACCCACCTTTTTGTCTGCCGGCTCCTCCAGTCCCGGTGCCTAAAACCCTGCCGGCCGTGTACTTGCTGCTCAAAGACACTTTAGTTGGGACTTCCCTGGTGGTACAGTGGGTGGGAATCTGCCTGCCAGTGCAGGGGACAGGGGTTTGATCCCTGGTCGGGAAGATCCTACATGCCGCGGAGCAGCTAAGCCCGTGCACCATGACTACTGAGCCTGCAGCTGCAACCACTGAAGCCTGTGCCCCATGGCCAGAGAGGCCACCGCGCCGAGACCCCGTGCACCACAGCTAGAGAGCAGCCCCTGCTCGCCATGACTAGAGGAAGCCCGCACAGCAGTGAAGACCCGGCACAGCCGAAAACAAACAAACAATAAAAGACACTTTAGTTGAAGGCGTAAAGGAAGGAAAGCACGGATGTGTATTCTCGTTCTAACACATGAAAAATCACAAAGGCTCTGAGGAATGAGCTGAAAGTGAGCTCCCCGAGCACAAGCATACACCTGTTCTCATCACCTTGGCAGTCCTCGCCTGGTCCTCGGGAAAAACCCTAGACTATGAAGCTGTCTGCGGAGTGGAGGAGTGCGTGACTGTTTGCCCCATTCTCCGTTGCATCAGGGAGGAGGCAGCTGGGGCAGAGGGAGCACCAGCCTGTGAGTCGGGAGCACCTGGTTCTGATTCTGGCTCCAATAGCGGCAGGCCCTTGCTCCTCTCTGGGCCTCAGTTTCCCCAGCTCTAAAGCGGAGGAGCCCACCCTCAGGGGCTCCTTGCTCTTCTAGCCATCTGTTCCAAGAAAAGGCCCTGATGTTCACAACCCCCTTTGCAGCCATTCCAGCACTGTGTTGTCGAAGTCCGGATGATTCCAGCGTCAGGCCTGGTCTCCTGGGCTGTCCTGATGGTGAGGCAGGCCTGTGCATCTCCCTCTCGCTGAATGTTTCCTCTGCAAATGTGTCGACTGTTGCATTGACTTTGAGTGACCTTTGGCTGCGGGAGCTGGTATCCATGATCACACTGGGTCTGATATTTGGCCTGCAACTTTCTCGACTCTGGGCCAGGTGTTGGTCGATGTGGGAAGTGTGACTGGGCCCAGGCTCCTGGAGACTGCTTTGAAACGATGCTGTCTTCCAGAATGTGTAAAGCAGCATCAGCATTCTTTATGAGAGGCAAAGGTCACCTTCAGGTTTTCATTCTGAGAGGCCAGCAGCCTTCCCACGATCACTGCCAAGTTTCCGTCATCGGTCCTGCTAGTCCATACATGTACACCCATTGTCTCTGTGCATCCCTGTTTTTCTGGTGCCTGGTGTGGGTGGTGGTGGATGGATTGCTGTGAAGGCAGCCTTTCGGGGTGGAAGGAATGCTGGAGTCAGGCAGCCCACAGTGCTGCTGTTCGAGAGCTGTGTGACCATGGGCAAATGCCGTGCCTTCTCTGACCTCGGCTTCCCAATCCATGAAATGGAAGTCATGTTACCTGCTTGCAGGATTCTTCTGAGGTCTAGCCCAGAGCCTAGGCTATATTGTCTAGGAGCTTCTCAGAGGCCCACAGATAGTTTACGAGACCTCAGAAGCCTCTTGCAGTTGTGTGAAAAATGATGTTTGTGTATTTGTGCTCCTTTGTGAATTTTCCTGGAGAGAAGGTCCTTTGCTTTTATCACTCTCCTTCAAAGGATTGCAGACCTCAGAAAGAAGTAAGAGGACTTTGTGATAATTGCACCTGGCATCTGCCACAACCTTCAGAATCTCGGTATCGTTATTCTGCTTCCTCACGGTCCTTCCAGCCAGACTGACTGTGTTCTTACCCACCTCCTTCCTCAGATTAGCAGTGGGGAGTTATTTAACCTGTCCGGGCCTCTGTGTTCTCCTCTATATAAAATGAGTCTCTGCTAATCGCACGCGTCTGACAGGGTCGTGAGGATTCAACAAATGAATCCGTGAAAAATGCTCAAGATGGTTTATATAAATTATACCTTTATAGGAAAAACGAAACGTAACGTGACTAGGAAGAGTGCCTGGCATATTAAATGCACACTATGTCTGGAAGGTGCTATTTTGTTGTTAACATCCTGAAGGGGTACCTTGCTGGCTAGTCATCCTGCAAACAGCGTCTGGGCCTTCTCGTTGACCTGCAGGTGGACAGACCTGATTTTCAGTTTTCCCAACATCGTCCTTCCCTCAGAGGCCCCTTGGGGGTGCCTTCTTGTGGCGTCTCCTCCTCAATCTCCCCTCTCCTCTAGAGGAGATGAACCTGTGTACTCCTTCTGTGAGGCCAGTGGCCTCAAGAATGGAAGTGTGGGGCTTTCCTGGGCGTCCAGTGGTTAAGAATCCACCTGCCAACGCGGGGGACGCGGGTTTGATCCCTGGTCCGGGAAGATCCCGCATGTCGGGGCGACGAAGCCCCACACTCCTGAAGCCTGTGCACCTTGAGCCTGTGCTCTGCAACCAGGGAAGCCACCTCAAGGAGAAGCTGTGCACTGCAGTGAGGGGCAGCCCTGATCACTGCATCTAGAGAAAGCCGGTGTGCAGCAGCACAGACTCAGCACAGCCACAAGGAGATAAATCTTAACAAAGGAGAGAGGGAATGGGTGTGTGATGAGATAGGACAGTGGCTCTCAGCCGGGAGTGAGCTCAACCCCTAGGGGGCACTTGGCAATGACCGCGGACGATTTTGGTCATCACGGCTGGGATACGGATGCTGCTGGAATCTGGTGGGTGATCCCCAGGGATTGCTGCCAAATGCCCTGCAGCACATGGGCCAGGCCCCACAGTGGAGAAGTATGCAGCCCCAAATGCTGGTGCCCAGGATGAGAAACCCTGAACAGGCAGTGGGGCTATTTTCCAGGAGCCATATTTTTATTTTAGAGTTGGGTTTTTTTTTTTTTTTGGTTGTTGTTTTTAAACCACCTGCCTCCTGCATGATTCAGGGAGTGAAACAGGCTAAAAATGAACCTGAACGAAATGACAGATCCCAGAAAGCATTCGTTCTTGCCTGTGCACTGGGGAGCTGTTTAGTTCTCTCACCTCTGCACTGAAGGTGATTTAGAGGGGCTGTAGGGTGCATAAGGACGAACACCTGTAAAAGTTACCAGAATAAATGATCTCAGCCTGATGGCCGCAGTGACAGTCACACCCAGCGTGTGTAGCTCATTCGACTCTTTTGCGACCCCCTTGGACTGTGTAGCCTGCCAGGCTCCTCTGTCCGTGGGATTTCCCAGGCAAGAACACTGGAGTGAGTTGCCATTTCCTGCTCCGGGGGTCTTCCTGACCCAGGGATGAAATTGGAGCCTCCTGCACTGCAGGCGGATTCTTTACCACTGAGCCACCAGGTGCTGTTTTCCAAGAAGATAATTGAAAGTCCCTTCAGTTGATACTTACTGGCATTCATGTCAGCCTTGTGTTCCTTCACTTTCTCTTTAGAAAATGAGTTTCTGCCCTCTAATTTATTTCTTTGTTTGAATATATGATGATTTGGGAAGTTGCAAGAAACCAGGCTCAGCCTAATCTCTGTTGGTTGCAGGAAGAGCAGCTCTGGAGCCACTAGGGGGCGCTCTAGCCCTGTCTCTGCCTGCCTCTCCCTTGCTTTCCTTCTAGGGCTTGCTGCTGGCTCAATTTCTGATGTCCAGCGCCGGTGCCCTATTTTAATGGTGCGGGGGTGGTGGGGGCAATGGTCTTTTCTAGAGGAAAACATCACGCGCTCACAGAACATCCTATTTGCTGTCAGCACAGTTGTGGCGGTAGGTTGCTAGTCACTTTCTGGATTAGGTGTCTGGCTGTGTTTTTGAAATGCAATATACAGCTAATTAGAAAATATTTCTCTTTGTTGTTACTTTTCATGAGATATAATTGATTATCCAGGGATATTATTCAGCACTTGAATCCCAATCATTGCCTTCTTTTTCCTTTTTTGGGCGGCGGAGGGAGTGATAGGTAGAGGGGAGAGTTAAGCCCAGATAATCAACCTGATTGCTTCCCTTTGATTTCTCCCCACTTCTGATCTTGAGCCCAGGCAGAGGGGGCAAGAGAAACATCCTCGGTTGTCAGCAGGCCTGGCTGAGCGTGTCCTTTTTCCTCCTGGCTATTGTGGGAAGGGATTCTCAGTACTAGTGAGGAGGTCTGGCTGGTTGCCTGGCAACGCAGTTCCAAACACTGGGCAGCTTGGAGAGCCCATAGTAAATGATTCAGAGGGAGATGGCCAGGCCCCCACTGCCTGGGTGAGGGCTTGACAATGCAGTTTCAGGAGGAGGTAGTGGGCCAGCAGCCCACACGCTGGTTGTGCAACCACACGGAGTGAATCTAGTTGGTGTGTGTACATGCCAAGTCGCTTCAGTCATGTCCGACTCTTTGTGACCCCAAGGACTGTAGCCTGCCCTTGGGATTCTCCAGACAAGAATACTGGAGTGGGTTGCCATGTCCTTCGCCAGGGGATCTTCCCGACCCAGCTTTTGAACCCGCGTCTCTTATGTCTCCTGCATTGGCCCGCGGATTCTTTATCACTAGAGCCACCTGGGAAGCCCAAATTTAGTTGGTATAGTTGACACAAAGCCTCAGATTGGGCAGGTTTCTTGCAAGGGGAAATTTCCCACTGAATTTTGTCTATTAGACTTTCAGTGCCTGACTTGGTAATTGGAACATTCTAGATGGAATTTATTTCATTTATTAAAAAAAAGTTAGTTTTAAAAATCAGGAGTATAGTTGCTTTACAATGTTGTGATGGTTTCTGCTGAACTATGATGTGAATCAGCTATATCCATACATATATTCCCTCCCTCTTGAGAGGATGGAATTTAGACATATGTCTCCATTCTTTATTCATCTGTTATTCAGCCCACAAAGATTTACTGAGCACCTGTCACATGCCGGGCCCTGGGGAGTCCAGGTGACCATGACCCAGCTCTGCCCTCAGAGGCCCTGGGCCTGAGGGTCACCGTCATCCAGGTGCAGATCATAAGAGAACCAGCATCTGAGTCGTGTGGACCAGATGAATTGGTGCGGATGAAGGGCTCCATGCCCCTGCGCTCAGGACCTGGTCGATGGGAGCTCCTGCTGCACAGCCACTGCCCACCGGGAGCTGAACATTCAGGGGAAATAACAGTGGCCATTAAATACAGAAACAAAGAAAATAAAATACTGAGACAGAGAGCGATTGCACAGAGGGAAAGGAAGGCAGTTGGATCCCTCCCCCCTGGGGTGATGGGTTCTTTGTTACCTGTGTGTGACCTCCGCGGTGACCTTCCCCCACCCTTACCCTGCAAGAGTTCCCCCCCATCCCGGAAGCGGGGAATCCTGATCCGAGTTTCAGATCAGCAGCACAGCTCCAGCCTCTTACCTGGAGCCACAGAGGCCTGGAACCACGCTGGGGGCGGGGCGGGATGATCGGAAGTCACACAGACCGTGTTTCCGCGCGTTCCTTAAACAGCAAGGGGCAGATCAGTGCCAGTGGGGGAGATGAGGGTGGTGAGGGTGCGGGCTCGCTGGGGAGAGGGCAGTGGAGGAGGAGAGGGTACAGGGGTGGGAGTGAGGGAAGCCTGGACGAGGAGGAACAGGCATGCCCAGAGAGGGGCGGCTGCCAGGACCCCCGGGCGGTCGGAGGGGCTTTTCCCACCCTAGGGGCGGTGGGGGGTGGAGGAGATGGGGCCACCGCAGCTCAGTCCCTTGCCCTGTTCACTCCGCCTCCACCACGACCCCCCCCCCCCGTCTCCCCCCCCCCCCCCCCGTCTCCCCCTCCCCCGCGTCCCCCGCCTCCCCCCTGCCCCCACCGGCCCCGCCTCCCCCCCGGCACACCCCCCCCTCCCCCTGCGCCGCCCACACCCCCACTACCCCCCACCCCCCGCCATGTGCCTGCAGCCTCGCCCCAGCCCCGGCCCAACCGCTCCCCAGGGCCTTTCCAGGAAGGAGTCTCCCTTGCAGTGCTTTAGGAGGTGGCACTGCCCTTGCAGGACTTCCCTTGTGGCTAGCTGGTAAAGAATCTGCCTGCAGTGCGGGAGACCCGGGTTCAGTCCCTGGGTTGAGAAGATCCCCTGGGGAAGGAAAAGGCTACCCACTCCAGTATTCTGGCCTGGAGAATTCTGTGGACTGTATAGTCCATGGGGTTGCAAAGAGTTGGACGGGACCGAGCGACTTTCCCTTTCACTGCCCTTGCAAAGCTCCCCCCACCCACAGCAGGTAGGCAGGGGGCGGCTGTGAGCTCCTGGTCTCAGCGTCCTCTCGGTTCTTTTTTGAGCCACACATGATCTATTTTTTTCCTTTTGAGTTTTCTCCTTTCAGTAGAGGTCGGTTGATCCCCGCAAGAGTCACCCTTAATAACTCTGACTCCTCATTTGTCCACACATGTTGGAAGGAGGGAGCTCCTGGCCCCTAAGCCAGGATGACTTTGAACTTGAGCTTCCTTGTCCTCTCTCTCAGCCCGGCCTGGTTGCAGCTTATGTAACAGCTCGGTGTGGTTCACGGCGGGTCCGGGTCCGAAACAGGCTTCTTGCTCAGCTGATGAGGCACCAGTTGCACCCGTTTGAAGTGTCAGCTTTGCTGCCAGGAGAGCCAGGAGGTGGGGGCCGTTTAGAAGGTGGGGGTCGCCTGGCTGGGTGTGGATGGGACCAGTCACCCTGGGCTGTGCCTTGAAAGGAGAGGGGTGGTGAGAACACCCCAGCTCCTACAGCCCTGGCCCTGCCGGGCCCACTCATTCCACTCCGTGGGCCCCTTTTCCTTATTTCTAAAAGGAGCTAATAACACCCACCGGTGAGGAGCCACTCGTTCAGCTTGGGGGCCTGATCAGTGAACCGGAGGGGGCACCTGTGTGTCGGTTGTGCCCAAATTCTTCCAACTCTTCCTTCCTCCAACTCCACTTCCTCCCCACTTCGCCCCCCCCACCCCGATCTTAAACATCAACTTAAAAAATTACTGTTAACATTTTTTGTTTTATATATTAATACACTTATGTGGGTTGAAAAACCTCAACAGGTAACTGCTGGGCACAGCGAAGTTTCCCTTCCTGTCTCATCTCAGCCCCAGCTCCCCCTGCAGGGTTCTTAGCTTTGCAGTTCAACATCTGGGAGCCCACAGCCGTCAGGCCGAATTGGGGGTCAAAGGGACAAAGCTGGCGCTCGCCTGTGACCGTCCTCGAGTGCTTTGCAGTGATGCCCCCATGTTTTGGCGGCTCTGGGCTGCTCCGGGGCTCTGCACGCAGGGTCAGGTTCTGCCAGCCGTGCCGCCCGGCTGCCTGGGGCATCCTTCCCTCCCCAAACCCCCCACCCTTCCTTTTTTGGCCTGCGTAGCACTTCCTCATCCTTTAAGATTCGGCTCAGATGTCACCTCATCTAGACAGAGAGATGCAGATCAAAATGGTAGCTTGTTATTAAATCAAGTTGATTGTGAAACAGAGCTTTAAGCCCGTGGGCAGGTGGGCCTGTATAAGCACCATCTGAGTGCCTCCTGAGTGTACACCGTGGCGGGTGGGCCGTGGCTGTACCCCCGAGAGAGGGGGAGACCCTGCGGGTGCTGGATCTGGCCCAGTACCCCCTCTGGGCTCTGGAGTGCGACCAGTCACCTCTCTCCTGGGAGCAGAGAGTGAGGAGCGGAGAGATGGGATGGGGGCAGGGGGAGCCTTGTTCCAGGTAGAAATGGACAGTTAGGGACTTGGCAGTTCCCTTCCAAGCTCCTTGCTTGGGAAGAGACATCGAGATTTCAGGCTGTTTTTAGGTGTATGATCAGAGGTCAGTGACTTTGCTAAGGCAGTTTTTTCCTTCTGCAAAACAGGGTCACTAACCCATCCCCCCCAGATCTGCTGGGAATGTTTGGTGAGATAAAGCAGGTCAGGACAGGTGCGTGAATCTGTGGGGTGAGCGACTCCCACGAGGCATCCGTGCAGCAGACAGTTGCTGAGGGCCTCCACGTGCCAGGTGCCGTGTGGACTCTAGGGCAGGAGCCTCAGCCTCCACGTGGTTTCCTGTGAGTTAGATTACTCCCTGTCTTGTGCTCTGGAGGGTGTTGCCAGCATCCCTGGCCTCTGCCCATTAGATGCCAGCACCCCCGCCCCAGCTGTGACCCCTGAACTGTCTCTGGCGTTGCCAGGTGTTCCCTGGGGGGATGTCACTGCTCCAGCAGGAGACATGGGGCTTCCGTCCCAGAGGGGGAGCATGGACACCACAGACGTGTGTCAGGCGAGGGACTGTTGGAGCAGTGAAATGGAACGAGAGCACAGATGGAGGGGGCCAGAGGGGCTGTGGGTCCTGTTGTCTGTGAAGGTCCATCTTCACAGGGGGACTCGTGAGTCAAGGCCTGGACGGAGTGGGGAGGGGTGTTCCCAGCAGAGGGACAGCCCGTGCAAAGGCCCTGGAGTCGGAGGGTGCTAGGTGTGGCTTAAGCAGAATAAGTCTTGGACGGTAGCTGGTGAGGGTAGGGCAGGTGGGGAGGCTTTTGCTTTTACTCTGAATGAGACGGGGAACCATCAGGGGCTTTAGTGCAGGGGAGGGACTCCATCTGACCTGTGTCCACTGGGTGGAGAGTTGATCGGGGGGAGGGGCTGGAGGGCCAGGGAGACGGCAGGGGCAGCAGCTGGTCCAGGCAGGAGATGCTGGCCACACAGAGGCAGGTGTAGGACTCTCCTTGTAAGAAGGTGACCTCAGACGGTGAGTGCAGTACACGTCCATGCTCTCCACCCGGCGCACCTCTCTCCACCCCAGCCCCGCTCCTCCAGGGATTAAGAGGCTCTCCCCATCTTTTAGCTGCCATTGCCACCCTCTTCTTGACCCACCATTTCTTGAGTGAGCACTTCGTAGCTTTCTATCACTTTCTGCTAGGATGGGGAGGCGTGGTGTGTCTTGAGCCCTTTTCTGGGCTGGAGGCGGCAACCTCTTCTGTTCTCCTTGCTCAAGGCTCTTTTTCCCCTCATCTAATTGAGACATCCTAAGGTAGCTTTCCCCCCGGCTTTGTCTTTCAGGATCTTTGGTTTCTCTCTCAGTGTCTTCCTCCCTCTAATGAACAGTTGACCCCTAATTAATTTTAATCATTTTATACTGGCAACTTGAGTTAGTCACAGCTGTCCCTTGATGTCTTTTTAATGCATCCTTGTTTTTCCATTTATCATCTCTCCATGGTGTTCTTGTAATCATTAATTTATTCATTCATTCCTAGAGGCCTAACTGTGTGATTAGGGCCCTTCTAACATTTACTGGTAAAAAGATGAAATATACTTGAGAAAAATAACTTCCTCTCACTTCCTAGAATTGAAAACTCTCGTCTTGAGAGCCAGGCTCTCCCCGCAGAGGCGGCAGCCCCGAGTCAGAACTGGTCTCCTTGAAACTGTGGCTGCCCTGGTCCCGGACCATCTGACCCTTAGATGCTTTGTTTGAAAACCAAGCTGTCGTTTGATGCTTGTGGGCGCTTAGGTGACAGGAGAATCTTCTCATTGGATCCCAGACATAGACGTCACCCTCCCCCGAGATCTCTGAGGCCAGCGCTTTTGGGAATGTTCTTGTCACCTGAGTTGCCTGGCCAAGTGGCCTCACCTGTGGTCACCCGGGATCAGTTCTGGGTTTGGGATCCTTTTCGTGCGCTGTGTCCACACTGCTCTTTGTTTTGGTTTGGGCTCCGGCAGGTCTTTGTTGTGGCGCGTGGGCTTTGTCTCGTTGCGGTGCTCAGGCTCCAGAGCACAGACTCAGTAGTCGTGGTGCAGCCTGTGGCATGTGGGATCTTAATTCCCCAGCCAGGAGTTGAACCTGCGTCCCACGCACTGGAAGGCGGATTCTTAACCGCTGGACCACCGGGGAAGTCCCAGGAATGATTTTTGTAGTGCACAGAATAGGTGATGTAGCGATGGCTATGGAAATCTCTTAACTTTCTCTGTGAAGGTCTTTGATGAAAGTAGTTGGTGACCCTTGGCTTTATTGCCAGAGCCTTCTTTGCCTTGTGGAGATAGGTCCCAAGGAATGACTATGCCAAGTAGAAGGACCTAGAAAGGATGCCAGAGGCTGGTCCCGCATTCCATGTCTGCGGGAATGTGGCTGGCTCCCCTCCCGCAGGCGTGCCTGGCTGCCTCCAACCTGCCTGCACTTCATCTCCACTTCTTCGTGCCCTGTTCCTGGTCAGTCAACCCAGGGAGGAATGGAGGCTTACCCTGCGTTTCCAGGAAGTCAGCCTGCATCCTTAAAGTGTGAGAAACACCCTGCACATTTGTCTTCACAGTGAGACCCACAATCGAGCCCAGTATGAAGCCGGGCTGTATGAAGAATCCAGTTTTAACACATTATTGACCAGGGGATTTTTGCAGAAACTAATGCCTGTGGCTGGTGACTTGTTTTATAAGTGAATACTGAAACGTCTCTGATCAATAATGTTTGGGTAACAAAAGATGTATTGATAAGTCTCTAGTCAATAGATTGTTAAAAGAGTATTTCGGGAATAAGTCCATTAACGAATTTATGATGAAGTTTGACCCTTGAGTCTAAATTAGATTTTTCTTTTTTTCCCCCCTCTTCTGAGTAGCACTGATCACTTAACACAGGAGATGTCTTTTATCAGGTAATAAGTTAGCAATCCCTGGTGGCTCAGTGGTTAAGAGTCTGCCTGCCAACGCAGGAGATGCAAGAGATGTCGGTTCCATCCCTGGGTTGGGAAGATCCCCTGAAGCAGGAAGTGGCAACCCACTCCAGTGTTCCTGCCTGGAAAATCTGTGGACAGAGGAGCCTGGCGGGCTACAGTCCATGGGGTCCCAAGAGTCGGACGTGACTGAATGACTAAACAACAATAACAAAGTTAGCAATAGACTACAATGGCGACATTTTGCAGAAGCTAATGCCTGTGGCTGGCCACCTGTGTTTCCAGAGATTCCTGCACCCCCCCCCACCCCCCCAGATTCATCACCTGGTCCTGTGACGTTGCCCCAAAGTGGAGCAATCACTCTGGAGAGGCGAGTCTGGCCGAGTTCTCTTTGTGTGGGTGTTAAGTTCAGGTGACTGAGCGGAGAAGTTGGGACTGAGGGACCCCGACTGGATGTCTTTAATGCCGTTTGGTCTGTGTCAGAGGAGACAGAGCAACTGCTTTCTGGAGGGCAGCCTCCATTATCCGTCTTCACTGAGGCAGCTCCTCCCCGGGTACCGAGCGGATGTCTCCCTGTAAGTCAGGGGAGGGAGGTGGCAGAGACGCTGCAGCGAGATCAGCTCAGCTTCCTGCGAGATGCTTCCATCAGGGACCTGGGAGGCCCCGCCTCTGTGAATCTCCTCCGCTCTTCCTGGCTGGCGTGGGCTGAGAGATGGGACCAGTCACCCCGCCAGCACGTTCTTTGCTGCGTCGGGAGGTGTGACTGTCGGGCCTCGGGCAGGAAGTTGCTCTGTAACAAGGACCCAGAGTAACACTGGTCTAGACAGGCTAGAATTTGATTTCTCCCCACACAGCAGCTGGGGACCCAGTGTCCTCTCATCTGGTCGCTCTGTCGTCTCTCCCCATTGCCCTCGTCCGCCTGCACGTTTCTGCCCGAGAGGAGGCACGGTCCCTGCTCCTGAGGGTGCGGACCCCAAGTTTCTAGCCTTGCTTCCACCCACCTCGCCTCGCCTGGAGGGAGTTAGAGAGTCACTTCCAGCTGCTGCGGAAGGTGGAAGGTGTATTTATTCCACGTGGTCCTGTGGTCAGCTGTGCACATGGACGGAGGTGCGCAACACCATCAATCTGACCAGTGCATTTTCTTGGAAAATATGTATTTATAAACACACACACATGCACACACACACACATGGGCTTCCCGGGTGGCACCGTGGTAAAGCATCTGCCTGCCAATGCCAGAGACACTAGAGATTTGGGTTTGATCCCTGGGTCAGGAAGATCCCCTGGAGGAGGAAATGGCTACCCACTCAGTCTTCTTGCCTGGAAAATCCCATGAACAGAGGAGCCTGGAGGGCTACAGTCCATGGGGTCGCGAAGAGTTGGACACGACTGAGTGACTTGAGCACATGCACAGATAATATAGAAAATTTTCTGTTCAAAAGATTTTAAGCCTCACAAGAATTTATAAATTGTAGTAGAGAATTTCCACATGCCATTCCCTCAGCTTCCCTCGATAGCATCCTACAGAACAATAGCACATTGTTAGAACCAGGGAAAGGACACTGCTACAGACCTTATCTGGGTCCCGCCAGTTCTCACGTGAGCTGTTGCACGTGTTTGGAGTGGTGAGAGATGCTGTCACTTACGCTGGATCCGCGTGGCCAGCGCCATAGGTGGCCCCTTTGAAACTCCCTTCGTGGTTGCCCATCCGCGGGGGTCAAGTCTGGGGCTTCCGTGAGCAGCCCCCACCTCGTCTCCCATAGCCCTGTGCCCTTGACCTGCACACAAACAGCTGGTTCCGGCGCTTACTGTGTGGTCGCTTCACTTCGTGCCTTTGCTTATACCCATAGGTGCCAAACTAGCGGGCCACAGAGGGGTTCTGTTTGGGCTGTGCAATGATGAAAACCTTCTTAGAAATTAGTTGCTGACATTGAGTCATCAAGAGATTTTTGTGTTAGAAACAGCATCAATAAACCAGTACATTTGACCTCAGTGGAAAAACCTGAACCTTTGTGGTCCTTGGGCGTGTTTGCATAGCCGCATCCTTGTAGAAGGCCATTACTATACTCCTTCCAGCCCCATCCAGGGGTCCCCAGGGAGCTGAGTGTGCCCTTCCTGACAGAAGTAGTTTCCTCTGTTGTGGGGGTCTTACTCAATTTGGGGGTGACTCCTCCTCACTCCAAGCCTCTGTGCAGGTATCTTTCCTCCGAGGAAGGGCTCCTTGGCCCCCTTCACCCACAGGCTTTTGGGGGCCTCTGCAGTCTTTGCTGGCCTCCATCACTCAGCTCCCTGCCCACTGTTAGCCTGGCAGCTGCCCCTGCAAGTCTTCAAGCTCCTGGAGGGCAGGGGGCTGGCTCAGGCGTCGTCTCTTCTTTCCTCCTCTGTGTGTTGGCAGCGTTGTGCCTGGTGCCTGGCCCTTCGTGAGTGATTCATCACTGCTGGTCGAGTGAACAGAACAGAATCAAGGTGATTAATAGGTGATGGGTAGGTGTCAGCGCATGGGCTGCCCTCCTGCAGCAGGACTCTGCCCTGAGCCGCATGCTCGCGCTTCTTCCCCAAGATCCTGGGGGAATTTGTTCTCTTGTCCATCTTATGTGTGAAAACCTGCAGCCTGGAGAGGCCACAGAGCTGGTTTTCAATGATAGAATGAGATACTTACCGGCGAAGCTATGACATGACTTTGGCCATGGGCTTTTTTTTTTTTTTTAATGGCCACGGATTGATTGACAGCCCCAGATTGAGACATAAATATGTATTAAGAATTGCCAGAAAAGCACAGGAAAAAGGGAAAGGTCAGTGTTGAGGCAAAGAGATTTCCTGTTGATGTATCAATTGCTGTTGGAAGTCCCCAAGAGGATAATTATGCCAGTCCAGCCGAGATGGCAGACGGGCCTGGCATCGGAGGAGAGGTTCTTCCTGGACGATCCTCGGGGCATGAGAAGCCTCCTGGTGGCAGGGGACGCTGACTTTTCCTAACCTTCCCTGATTCTCTTCGAGAGGCACCGAGGGAGATGAGGAAGGGGTCGGAGCAAGGTTGGAGGAGGATGCTGCCTGGCTGTCAGGCCAGGTTTCCCGTTCCGGTGCCTCTTCAAGGAAAGTGCTGTGCCAGGCCCTGGGGAAATACACTTGGTGACTTTCGCGAGGCAGAAAGACCTGACCCCGGAGAGCTGGGAGCCCCTGGATGCTGGCTCTGGCTCCAGCCTTTTAAACCTTCGCGTGTTGGAGGTGCAGTGTCTTTTCTTTTAAAATTTTCGGCTGCCCTGGGTCTTCATTGCAGCACATGGGCTTTCTCTGGTTGCGGCATGGGATCTTAGTTCCCCAACCAGGGTTTGAACCCACGTCCCTGCATTGGAAGGCGGGTTCTTAACCACTAGATCCCCCAGGGAAGTCCTCTCTCCTTTTAGGAGAGGGTTAGAGGTGTCCAGGCTTGTGGGGCCCCTACTGTTGTATGTGGGCACTGTGTGGCAGGAGCTCTTCCGGCCTGAACTCACTCAGTTCCCCTGGCAGCCCTGTGAGTTGGGTGGTCATACCCCTGTGCCCAGAGGCCACCGCTGGGGACCAGGGAGGTCAGTTTGGCTCCTCAGAATTACCCAGCCGGTGCTTGCTGGGACAGGGACTCGACGCAGGCTCAACCCTGAGGCCTGTGCCCTGTTCGCCACGCCATGTGGTGGCCTGACTCCTGCCCTGGTCCTGACCGACTGCACGTGCGGCCCTGTCATCACGCCGTGGGGCCGCGGCGGCAGGAAGCTGTCCAGCTCAGAGGCAGCACCCGCTCTAGAAAGCTCTTGTGAGAAAGACAGGAAAATCCGTACTGAACCTGGCGTTAACCTCTCTAGCTTCTGGTGGCCTCGTCTTTGAAATGGAGTGAATCCACCTGCCCGCTTTCCTTGCAGGACACAGCGAGTGTGGTGTTTGCGGGGGTCAGCGTTGGAGGTGAGGCTTGGGCTCTGAGCTGGCGGGCTGTTCCTCAGCCTCGGCTCGTCTGTCTCAGGTGACTCTCTGCTCGGGAGGCGTTTGGCCCTCCGACAGGGTTCCCGAGGCGGGAGAGGGGTGGACATGTTATTTGTTTACTTCTGCTCAGTCAGGCCTGGCCCTCAACGGGGTTCAGCAGCCCGCCCTCCCCAGTTTAATATCTCTGGCCGCCCACCGTGGTGCCTGTGTATTCGTCTGATTAAAGACTAATTTTCTAGCTCCCAAGGTGGAACTTGGCATAGGTTTTCTTCTTGTCTCCAGATGAGTGGGTTTTACACAGATGCCTCAGACTGTAAGCTGTGAGGAGCCCAGAGGCAAGCTTGCAGGGTGCCCCACCACAAGGATGAAGATGAGGAGGGGAGGGGGTCCCGGTCACAGGGCAGCTGTGTGGGCTGGCCGGCTTAACTCCCTGGCGTCCGCAGGGCTTAGCACCGGCCCACCGTCATCTCCCCCCAGGCCTGTTAGGCACAGGCCCTGAGCCCCTGGAAGACAGGCTGGCAGCCTGGGAGAGGAAACCTGATTAGGAGTAGAAAAGAACATTTTCCCCAGGGTTTAAATAATTGGAATGTGTGCAGGGATGCCTGGAAAGAGATACTGAAGCGTCGTCCACAGCACGCTCGCCCTCTTGAGGGGACGGCGGTTTGCCTGGGCAGATGGGAAGGGGGAAGTCCACCTCCACCCCCATCCTTCCCCCACCCCTGGATCCCCTCAGTGACCTTTTTCTGCACTTGGGGCAAAAGCAAATTCCTGTCACGGCCTTTAACACCCCCATGGCCTTTCTGCCCACCCCTGCCACGTTATCTCTGTCCTGACACACGGCCCTTCGGGATGCCAGGCAGACCCTTCTGCTTGAAGTTCTCCCCACCCTCTGCCCAGCTGAGGCCTCTTACTTCATCACCTCCAGTTTCACCTTTTTCTGCCTCAGCTTCACCTAGCAACGCCCCCCCCCGCCCCCCCCCCCCCCCCCCCCCAACGAGCTTCCCTTACCCTTCCCGGCATCAGTGGTGAGGATTTCACCCAGCTGGTCGGAGCGCTGGACTCCCACACCCCATCCGCTGGGGTTTCTGCCCCTCCCCTCCTGCCTCTGGCATCAGGAGCGGCCTGGGCAGGTGAAGTGGGGCCTGAGCCAGAAGGGCATGTGCTGTGGGCTCAGGCTGAGCCTGGTTCTCTGTGTGGCTCCCGCTGTGTGACCCTGGGGTCTCCTCTTTCCTCTCGAGGGGTGCCCTGTAGGTGGGATTAGGGTGCCTGCCTGCTGCTCCTTCCAGCCTCTGGGCTCTTGCTCTGTGTTCCATCAGGAGGCCTGCTGCTGGCTCTCTCTGGCCTCCGTCTCCCACCCTTCCTTCCTCCGTTGGTTTCTGCGGGGGGTTTAGCGTCTCCGGGGGGGGAGTCGATGCAGCCCAGGAGTGTAACTCTCACCCCCAGGAGCACCCGGAGAACACCATCATCTTTCCTCACTCTGCCTCCAGGTATGAGTTCCGAGCCCAGCTGCGCTATCTGAAAGCTGGAGGGCCTGCTCTCTGCGGCTTTTTAAATCTCCAGGGGCCAGGATTCAGCACAGAAGACGGGGGCTCATCCTCCTGGACGGTATTCTGTGAGGTGCGAAGCCCCAGCTGAGTCCAGGGTGACCGTTTCTGCTGGAAGGAGGTTTTCAGCCTGTTTACCTGGGGCAGCGCTTTTCCTTCCAGACTTTGGCCCGGGCTGGGGAAGGGGGTTGAGAGGAAGTTGGCTGCACAGCCTTGGCTTTCACTAATAAAGCCAAGGTGGCCGTGTTGGCTTCCTTTGGAGGGTTTGCTCTTGGTACCGAACCAAACTTGGGTCCGCTCATCTGTGAGCAGTCAAGCCTTTCTACTGACACCGGGTTGTGGTGAAGGAAAATGCCGCGTTTAGTGCAGGGATAAGCAAGGAGACTAGGCAGGCAGTGCTCAGAAGCCCTGATGGTGACTTTCAGTGTAGGGGGGGCATGTGACCAGCTCGTGGCTGTTCTTCTGATTGGTTGGTGGTGGGGTCATCGGAAGTCAGCGTGACCCTTCTGGTTCCAACCTGCCTGGGGTCCACGGGCTTGTGGTCGTCATGCAGTTAACTTCTTCCACCTGGTGGGGGTTTCGGTCTGTGCAAAACAGTTCACAGGATTTGGCTCAGAATATTACTTCTGGCCCTTGAGAAGGAACTAAAGGTCCTTGACTTTTGTTTAATCGCTAAACTTATTATATTGTCTTGCTTGACTGTTTTCTTTTTCCTTGCATTTTTTTTTTCACTTCTCTGATTATCAGAGAAGGCCCGGGAGGCTTAAGTTTTTCTGCAAGCAAGAGGCAGAGGACATGATGGGGTGGGGTGGGGGGAGGTGTCGCGTCTGGGAAGGCCCCATAGGGTCCCCGACACTGTGAGGTGGTTCTGCCCTGAGGAGGGGGGCGGGCAGGATAGGAGGCAGGGAGGAGACCAGCTTTCTCTTCATCCTTCACTAATCCCCACAACAGCCAGTGGAGGTCAGGTGAGGAAATGGGTTCAGAGAGGTTAATTCATTTGCTTGAGGTAAAACAGCAGGTACCGGACAGAGCCAGGTGCGTAAGCTCACCTGACCACCAGGCAGGGCTGTGTTATTGGCTGCGCTGCCTCCAGGGAAGTCTGTGAGCACTTCCGTGTGTGATAGGTTGTCACACCCTGTCAAGTATTTTATCTCGTTGACTCTCCAGGACCAACCCATGGCGTGTGTGGGTAGTATGACCCCACTGTGGCAGCTGGGGATGCTGAGGCTTGGGGATGACAGGTAACCTGGCTCAGCGTGGGGTCTAGACTCTGTGTGGGGTGGTCCCAGGGAGGCCTTCAGGGACAAAGAGGGTCCACGTCACTGCTCAGGTCCAGGTGGGCCCGAGAGGGGTGCTGTGTGGAGGCGGAAAGTCAGTGAGGAACGCTCTCAGCTCCAAGTAATTGAAAACCCAGGAACAGCGGCTTAAGCAGGCATTCATCTTCCTCTAGAATGTGAAATGGGAGGGGAGGGGTTACTGGCCTGATTCTGCAGCGCAGTGCTGCCAAGGATTCAGGTTCCTTCTTGCCCCAGCCTCTTCGGTTGTTAGTTTTCATCCCAGTTTTGGTTGCCTCATGTTTGCAAGATGGTTGCTCCTGTTCTGGCGACAACACCCGTTGTCAAGCAGGAAGCAAGGGAGAAGGGGTAGCCCCTGCCGTTTCTTCCCTTCACCAGGAAAATAGAAACCTTTCCGCGAGCCCACCTGACCCTGCAAGCAGAGCTGAGCCACGTGGTCCCTCCACCTGCAGGCACAGCGCCAGGCTGTGGGTGGAGGGAAAGTCTGAGGTGACAGGCTCATTCCTGCTCACACAGAACTCGCCATGTTGCAGGGAGGTTGTGAAAGGTAAGGCTGAGGCCCTTGGGCACCCCAAGGAGAGGAATTGGCTTCATTTGATGGAGTCCAGAAGGCCTCCTTCGGGAAAGGACAGCTGAGCTGGGTTTTCAGGGTGTCGTTGGAGTGAAGTGTTATATCCTGACTGTGAAAGGCCCTGCTGGGTCAGTCTCCAGTGATATTCCTCCTCCAGTGGGGTGGCTCTGAGCTTAGCAGTCTCCTTACCTGCACTGAGGGCTTCCCCAGATAGTTCAGCGGTGAAGAATCTGCCTGCCAGTGCAGGAGATGCACGTTCAATCCCTGGGTTGGGAAGATCCCCTGGAGAAGGAAATGGCAACCCACTCCAGTATTCTTGCAGGGACAGTCCCATGGACAGAGGAGCCTGGTGGGCTGCAGTCCAGGATCACAGCTGGACACAGCTGAGTGGCTGAGCACGCACACGTACCTGCACTGAGAGCAGTGTGACAGGGCTGGGGCTGTCATATCTTGCCCACGGTTAGAGGTCACCTCTGCTCCTGAGCCACCAGGGTGCTTGGAGAGAGCGTGCGGGGCACTGGGCAGCAGTGGAGGACGCAGGACGCCCAGGGAGAGCGTGGTGGCCTCGGCACCCGGAGAGCCCGGCCACGTGCATCGTTTCTCAGCCGCTCATGTCCTGCTGTGTGTCTCGGGGTGGTCACTCTGCCTTTCTGGTCTTCACTGTGAGACTTGGGAGCATCGTTCCACCTCCCTTCCCTCCCGCTCATGATTGAGGAGGCGGCTTGAGGGGCTCAGCCAGACATCAGCTCACCTTTCACTGACCGAGCTCCGCGTGCCCCCTCCCCCTCTGTAACTTTGGAGCTGGACGAGCTGCCATCATGTCCAATTCGGGGGGTGGGGAGGCAGGTTCAGAGACGGTGACGGACATGCCCACGGCTGCACAGGAGGTTGGTGGCAGAGCTGGGACTGGAACCTGCTCCTTGGCCACAGGGAGCTGGTGTTCTGTGCAGCAGGCCTGAAAGCGTCCAAATGGGGAGCAGGGCAGAGCAGAGTCGGTGTGACTGTGTCTGGCGTGAGGTCCACCCGAGCCCTCTCAGTAGCTGTGTGCTTCTAATTAATTGCACTTTACGTGCCTGGGTCTGTTTGACAATTGCCCACACACACGATGCCACTGCCTAAGGGTAGACGGAAGCTCTGCCGCGGATGGCTCAGTTATTTATGCACATTTCACATGCGGTTAGTCTTCCTGGCTGCCAACCCCACCACCACGCTGTGCGTGAGCTGGCTCTCAGTGGGGGCTGGTATAACTGCGCCCTGGGTGGACCCGAGGGCCTTAAACAGGTCAGGGTCCTGTTTGTGCTGGTTGCAGTCCGCAGCCCAGCCACGCACAGGCAGCCAGCGGGTAGAACAGATGGAGGGGGACGCCTGGTGCTCCCCATCTGCTTGCAGGAGCCAGAAACATGCAGGAAGGCTCATCGACTCTGGCTGATGATCCCAGAGTCTCGGAGCCAGGAGGGTTCCGCAGGGTCAGCTCGTCTCACTTCCTCATCTTACAGACCGAACGTCTCAGACCCAGAGTGCGTTGATGTGCCGAACGTACCCTGCCAGCTTGCGGCTGGACCAGCCGTGGACCTGGCATCCTTATCTGTTCCTTGTCGTCACACGGCGCATCTCTGCTTATGCTGTTTTCTCGTGTTCTGTGTCTCCCAGCTTGCTGGCCGCAGGTGTGGTATGGTGGCCAGGGGCCCCTCCTGTGGGTTCCCAGGTGCAGCAGGAGAGGGGTGATTCCTTTGGTCGAAGGTGGCAGAAACCAGCTCCAACCTCTTAAGTATGGGAATGTGGTTGCCCCCAGACCTGAAGCCCCCAGGGTGCCTGTGGCATTGAGACTGCCTGGACCCCCAGACTCAGGGTGGACTCCAGGGCTCCTCCTGAGGGCAGCTAATGGAGTGATGAGGAGACACATGTCCGTGACCTCTGGCCAAGCTGACTCTGCCCAAACCCTCTGAGGCTTGGTTCTTTAATGAAAATCTTGAGAATGTTGATTTTTTGGGGGAGGTGGGTAAAATACAGGCTGGCTTGGGGCCCTGGCCTCCTCTTTCTATCCCACCGTGGGGCTGGGGGAAGAGTATAGAGTGGTAGGTATGATTAGGGGGAGGTCATGATGTCAGATGTCTTTTATTCTGATCTCTGTGTCTGTTTCTTTATGTATAAAAATAGATTTGACTCGAGCACCTGCTTTGTGGGGCTGTTTGGAGGGCTTAAGGAGACGGTTTACGAACACTTTCACCCAGTGTCTGGCACGTGGCCTGGGCCTCCTAGCAGCTGTTAGGAAAGTCATTTCACATCTTGTTTTTTCCACCTATAAAGCAGGGGGCTGACACCACCAGTTCTGTGAAATAAGAAACTTGGTTCCTTTAGTACAGCCAAGGTCAGACCCATGCTTCAAGCTTGGTAGTGGATGAAAAATTGCCACACACAGAGGGGCCCTAGACCCTGAGGCCCTGTTTTCTCTCCACTGACTTTTCCCTTTCGGGTGTTCCCATCGCCCTGAAACCCCATGTCTTCTCTGGGGGGATGTTAACACTCACGGTGCCATGGACGGGGCAAGGCTAGATTAGTTAACAGGGATTGTCTGAATGTTGGGGTATAGGTATCGGCTTCCTATACAGAGAAACCAACTGTGCTTGTTCAGGACCAAGGACAGAGGCCTCCCCCACCGCCCCCACCCCGCCCGAGCTGGCTCTGCTGCTACATGGTGAGGAACAGGCTCTAGGCCTGGCAGACGCCCTAGCTTCCTAGCTGTGTGTCTCTGAGCAGATTGTTCAGCCTCTCCGAGCCTTGATTTGTGCACCTGAAAAATAGGAACAGTGATGGCCTGTGCTTGTTGGGAGGAGTGATTGAGGTAACATCTGTGAGGCTCTCTGGACAACGCCTGGCCCTCAGTAGGAGCTTTGGAATGATAACTGCTGCCCTTTCTGCCATGCTGAGTCGCCTTCAGCCTGGGGTCTCCAACAGCAACTTCTTTTTAGTTTCTGGTTTTAGTTCTTTTGGTGAATACCTCTTTAAAGCTAAATGATGTACCAGAGCTGTTTTCTTTTTCTTCAATTTTCAGAGAATGAATGTAGATTTTTGACTCCTGGATACAGAAAAAGATGTTAAAAAGCATGAAATTATTCAATAAAGGAGATCCGCCTCTTCCCCTTTATTCCTTCTAACCTTCTGACAGTTTCGTGTGTTCTCAGGTACTCTCTTTTCTGGGCCTTTCTGGTGGGGGCAGGCGTGCCTGGATGCTTTTTGGTCCCCAGGTGAATCACTCTGAGGTTCTTGAGGAACTGCCTTTAGGGGGTTGTATGTGCAGCCCCTGCCCATTCCCTCTGTCTCCTGGCGATCTCTGCCTCCATTAGCGCCCCCTCAGATGCTACGCTTCTGACATTCTCTGATGTGGAACGTACGGCTGACTTTTCAGAAACGGCCGTGCGCTGTCGTGTGTACTCATCTTGACATTTTCAAAATGATGGGTCAGGAACTCAAACTTCCGGGTTGGGGGTCTCAAAGTGGGGTCCCAGAGCTGTCATCTGTTGGGCCAGCCTGGAAAAAAACTTTTGTAAGAATATAAAGATACATACAGATAAAGATAAGTTACATAAAATCAGATTTGTGTAAGAACATGGCTGCTGGTTTCTTGGAGCCAGGCTGCGTCCCTGTGGGGGACAGTGGGCTGGAGGCAGGGCTGCCACTTGGCTGAGCACGTCTGCCCGCTACCCAAGGTCCCTGCTCCCTGCTGAGCCCCTCATAGCATCCACTGCTATTACTTGTTGGTCCTGTGTCTACTTTGGGGACCCCTGCCTAAACAACTTGCTTTCCAAGTCACTATAAAGAAACACTGTGTGTGTGTGTGTGTGTGTGTGTGTGTGTGTGTGTATACACGTACACGTGCACTTCTGTGTGAGACCACACACAGACAAGTGAGAAAACCCACCATTGCACATATGGAGAAGTTCACAAAAATTTATCAAGTTATTGAACTTTATCAAGTACATTTTTATCTCCTGTGATTTCCTTGTAGTTCTCATTCTGTTTGCATGGGCTCCTCAAACCTTTTCTTATTTCCAGATTATGTAGAAACAATTGTTTTAAAGTGGAGTGAGGGCTTAGGGGACAGAATTTCATCAGATTCCTGATTTTCCTGGGGAGCGCAGAGGAAGGTTGGGAGAGTTGCTGGAGGCTGTACGCTGGGAGCTGGTTGAGTGTTGAGGGTGTGTGCTCCGTCCTGGGGGTGGCTAGGCCTGGTGCTGCCAGCTCAGCTTGGGGACAGGCCCCCCAGGGGACCTGACCTGGCTGGGTCCTTGCTCCACAACCTTCTGGTTGTGTGACCCGGGGCAAGACCCTTCGCTTCTCTGGGCCTCCGTTTCCTCATGCACATAACGGGCGTAGTACACTTTGCTTCTCACTGAGGTTGTGAGAATTCAGTGAGATTGTGTGATTCAAGTGCTTTTCGCCTTGCTGGGTATACAGGAAATGACGCATAGCAGCCACTGGCCATGTGAACACTGGGAACATATCCTGAGGCATTTTAATTTTTCATCATAGCCAACTGCAAAACAGAAACTCGGGTGGGCAGGGGGAAAGGGGAGGCAGGAAGGAGAAACAGAACAAAGAGCTCGAATGGGCCCGAGATCGACTTAAAAAGTTATGTTTTGGAGCTCAATATAGTTCATCCTTTCTTTTAGAGATAAAAGGAACGGGAGTGGGTAGTCAGAAAAAGATATAAAAAGCGGTTATAAGTTTGGAGAACGGTGGCGTAGGTTAAGTATATATCCACAGAAGAGCTCTCACTGTTTATTTCTGTGTATGTGCCCTCACGAGCCCTCTCTTTAAATATCACTACGTACGGGCCCCAGGGGAGTGTTTGTAAAGGCTCTTTGAGGTCTTTGAAAAAAGATGCTATATAAAGCCGAAGAATTATTACCCAGATTTATGTATATGGGAGCGAGCATGTGCGTATGCTTGCACACGTGTGCACAAGCCCAGATGTCTAGCTACAGCCTTCTAGTTTTCTCCCTTTAATCTTGAAAAGGGAATTAAAGATCAGTTGATCTCAAGACAGTTTCCCTCCTGGAAGGTCTCTGTGGGCTGCGGGTGGGAAGGCTCTCTTTAAAGCCGCTGTTTCCAGCAGCCTCTGACGCCCACCCTCACTGTGTGAGTGGGGCGTTCCCTGCAGTGCCTTTGTTTCCCTTCGGGTGCTTAGCCACTGGTGGTTGGCCCCTGCGCTGCTCGTCTGTTTCAAGTCGGGGGTTCGTGTGTCGATAGGGGCGGGGGGATGGTTTTGCAGGCTCACCTAGTTCTAGGTCACGGTCATGATATTTAAGAATCCATCTTTTCCTTCCTATGTGTATCCATTCATGAGGCTCCTATTGGAAAAAAGTGAGTCTGAATCCCCGTCACTGGGGCAGGAAATTGCAGCCGTGAACTGGTAGTTAGTTCCTCTAAGTGAAGCCTTGAACTTATTATTAAACACACTCGACATTTCTGCCCGGCCCATCCTGTGTTCGGTTCCGGGAGCTGAGGGGCAGATTCTAGCAGTGGGCGTCAGTCAGTCACTCACTCGTTGATTAATGATGCGCTTATTCATCCGGCCTTGGGTTCATTCTCCCAGTCTCATGGGTGCCGGGCCCAGGGGTCCCTGCTTTGAGGGGCCCCACAGGCTTGTGGAGGGGGGGCTCTGCCAGCCACGCCCACAGAAGGGCGAGTCCATCCTGATGGGTGGAGCGTTCATGGAGGTGAGAATGGACAAGGTGCAGTGGGGCTTAGGGAGAGTAGGGGCCACGAGCTCTCCTTGGCTTGTTGGGCTGGACTCAGAACCTCTCAGGTGAGAACCACAGTGGGGAGGTTATGGGGGCTCCTGGCGGCCTGGCTGCTGGGTGCCCGCCTGCCTGCCTCAGTCCTGGGGCGGCTCAGTCTCTCCTGGCTGATCCCAGAGAGCTGTCTTGGCAGTACTAGTGTGGCCAGAGACCAAGCCAGCCAGTGGTGAGTTCACCCCCTCAACAGGAACTCTGTTCAGAGTCTGGGTTCCCGTGTCCCATTGTCAGTCTGCAGGGCATGCGTGACATCTCCGATGCCAGCCACTTGGCAAAAACTCAGCCTTCTCTCTGCGCTGAGTGGTCTTGCCCCTCCCTGAGGGGCTCTACTGGCTTTATATCTTTGGGCTTCTGTCTGGGAATTGCATCTTACGTGTCCCTGGCCAGGCCCCTGCACCTGGCGACTAACTGGGCCCAGCGCCCTGTCCTGTCCTTGGCTAAGCTCTCAGCAGGTGGATCCTGGTGGAGCGATTTAGAACTGTTAGCGTTCGGGCCAGGTGCCTCTGCTCCCATCCTGCTGTATCCCTGATTGGAGCTGGTGGCCCATCCCAAACTTCTGGAAGTCTCTATCAGAGTCGGCCAGCCACCTTGGGTCTCAGCACTATCTTCAACCTGCGGACGCCCAAAGCGCCAAGCCCATGTGCAGCCCAGGCCCTCTGCTGGCTCACCTCCGGGGAACCGTTGTATGTAGAAGATGATGTAGGGCAGGGGGCCGAGCCGGGCCTGCCAGAGGGATGGAGGTGAAGCCAAGGGGACCGGTGAAGAGGCAAGAGGGATCTGCAGTGTCTTAAGACAGCAACGGGTCCTGGCTGTGTTGCTTCTATGAACAGTCTGGGTTCTAGCCATTGGGCCCCACCATCAACGCCATGTCTGGCAGGCCGCACACTAGCTGCAGAGGGCCCGCGTAGGAGAACGCTGTGGTGGGGAGCAGGGCCAGGAGCTCCTGGGGACCTTCTCATCTTTTCTGTAAAGCCTTGATGGCCAGTGGTTTAGGCCCTGCGGCCCTGCAGACTGCATCCCTGTGGCTCAGTTCTGCTGCTGCGGCGTGACCGCAGAACAGACAGGTTGAGAACGGACGGCAGGGCTGTGACCTAGGAAAACTGGTGCTGCGCCCCGCCCTGTCCCACGAGGCCTGCTGTACCAGTGCCAGTTTTTTTTTTTTTTCTTTTCCAGCTGAGGGGATGGAGAGGGAGAGGGGCCCAGGAGACCAGTGGGATCTGGGGCTTGATTAGAAAACCTGTGTTCTTCCTGCTCTGCCTGTTCGCTGCCTTGAAGAGCTTAGTTTCCACAATGGACCAGTTTTCTGTCAGATTGGGCTTCAAGGTACAAAAGTTAAAAAAACAAAACTATCATTTCCTTAATCGACTTGTTCTTTGCTTGCATATTGAGATGGGCCGCTGTTGCTGCAAGATGGCGTAAATGTTTGTTTCCATATTTATACTGTTTTTATTGCTGCATTTCACATATTTAAATTACGCTTTCTGAACTTTATGTTGATATATAGTACCAACAGAGATTTAAGTCTTGTTTCTTGCTCCCAAAATGGTTCCCTTCCCCGGCAACACTTATGGACCGGTTCATCCTTTTCGCTTTCCAGGTGGCTCAGTGGTTAAAGAGTTCGCCTGCCAATACAGGAGATGCAGGTTTGATCTCTGGGTCAGGAAGACGCCCTGGAGAAGGAAATGGCAACCCACTCCAGTATTCTTGCCTGGAGAATCCCAGGGACAGAGGAGCCTGGTGGGCTACAGTCCACGAGGTCGCAAAGAGTCAGACACTACTGAGTGACTAAACAGCCGTCCTTTCTGCAGTAATTTCAAATGCTCTTTAACCAGACTGATTTCCCGTGGTTAACCTTCTCCCGTGTTTTTGACTGGATTTGCTCTTCAGTTCTTCGAAGCCAAGCATGAAACCGATTTCTCAATAAATCATTCTTTGCCCTTCAGCCTTAGGAGGGAGAGCCCCTGACTCAGCCGGCTCTGCAGAGGCTGCAGAAAGACTGTGCTGCTGTCCCTCGAAACGTGCAGCGGCAGGTAATAAAGACGAAAGGAATCACCATGGTAGAGACTAAACAAATCATGGGATGCGGGTGCCTGGAGAGGAGAGAAAATTACAAGCTAGGCAGCAGTTCTGCTGAAGTGTGTCCCTGAGCCTGCAGAAAGTAGATTGTTTACATGAGGTAGGGGAATCAGCCCCTTGGCGTTACCCATCCCAGAAAAATCAGCAGAGCGAATGCATATAAAGTTGTGTGTGTGTGCGCTCATTTGCTCAGTTGTGTCTGACTCTTTGTGACCCCTTAGACTGGAGCCCACCAGTCTCCTCTGTCCATGGAGTTTTCCAGGCAAGAATACTGGAGTGGGCTGCCATTTCCTTCTCCAGTGGATCTTTCTGACCCAGGGATGGAACCCGGGTCTCTGTGTCTCCGGCATTGGCAGGTGGATTCTTTACCACTGCACCACCTGGGATGCCCATGTCAAGTTGAAGCCTGTCAAGAGGGATTTTTTTGGGGGGTGGGTGTTGGCTGGGGGAGGATACCCGCTCTTAGGCTGTTGCCTTTTTTTTACCATCGCCAGGAGTGTTCCGTTACGGTAACTCAGGGAAGGCTAAGGGCACAGTCTTCTTTGAAATATTTACAGTATCAGAGTCCTGCTGGACCTGTGTTTGTGTCCTCTGAAATTTAGATGTTGGTGCCGACACAGGCCCTGTGTCAGGGGGTACAGAGCATGCAGGGCCAGGGAGGGAAGGGTTATGATGGAGGATGCTGTGGTTCAGCAGTGGTGCTCATCCCCTGGCTTCTCTGGCTTCCGTGTGGACCAGTTGTAAGTGAAGTCGCTCAGTCGTGTCCGACTCTTTGCGACCCCGTGGACTGTAGCCCACCCAGCTCCTCCGCCCATGGGATTCTTCAGACAAGAATACTGGAGTGGGTTGCCAGGACCAGTTGTGGCCCCTGCAAAGTGCACTTGTGGCCAAGATGTCTCATTGCAGCTGGTCGTGGCTCTTCTTTGCCCCAAGGGCATCCATGTTTTCTAGGCCCTCCTGGGAAACCCTTCCTCCTCCAGTTTTCTTCCCGCACGGATTGCGCAGTTTCAGCTGCATAATTCCTAGTATTCGGGATCCCCGGATTGTTTTTGTTGTCAGTTGCTAAGTCTTGTCTGACTCTTTGCAATCCCATGGACTGTAGCCCGTCAGGCTCCTCTGTCCATGGGATTTGCCAGGCAGGAATACTGGAGTGGGTTGCTGTTTCCTGCGCCAGGGGATCTTCCCGATCCAGGGATCGAACCCGCACCTCCTACATTGGCAGGTGGATTCTTTACCACTGAGCCACCTGGTCATGCCATGCCTAAAAGCCCAGCGCCCCGACCTCACTTCTGCGGTTCCCTCTAACTGACATCTCACTCTCCAGGTCTGATTTCCCACGTTGCCCGTGCTGAGCTGGTTTGATGGCTCATAAAAGTCTATTATCTAGTCTGTTGCCCTAGGGCATAGACCACTTAAAAAAATTCCTTTTCATTTCCCAGGGTTGAGGTCTGCAGGAGCTCAGTAAACCCTGGAACTCCTGAACATGTGCCCGGCTGAGTCCAGCCGCGCTTGGGCAGCCACTGCTGCCTTGTCCTCGTCCCTGCTGTGGGAGGGACGGGTGCTCATTTATGGTGATCAGTAACATTTACTGGATGCTTTCTTTGTGCTGGGCGTCGTGTCGTTATAATGCTCATGTGAGGTAGTGACCGAAAAGATCCCATTTATAGATAAAGGAATCAATGCTCAGAGAAGGTGGGTAACTTGCCCAAGGTTACCCGGCTACAGAGGCAGAATTCGAACCTGGGACCTGACTCTAGAGGTTGTGCTCTGAACCACCTCCTTGCATTAGCTGCAGTGCGGAGCACCCCCAGGGAGCTTTAATTTACTCTTACATCCTGCAGGGAATTCCTCTTTTGTATTTCTCCGAGCTAGAAAGCCCGTCCAGGTTACCCAGCAGTTTGATGGCTGAGCTGGGGCTTGAATACAGGTCTCCCCAGGCCCAGGGTCTGGTGGTAGCAACCTTCCATGGGTCCTATTCCTGTTGTTAGAATGGAAGCTGTTGGAACCACCGCCCCCTCCACCTGGCCTTCTTGCCCCCGGCAGGTCCCTGCTGAAGCCCTTTATCTCTCTCCAGCTCTTGGACCTGCGCAGGACAGTATCCACGATCTCTGTCCTTAGAGAGGGTTTGGAAGGTGACTTGGAGCTCTGCGGGCAGCTTGACTTGTCCCACGTGGGTCCCTGCTCTGTGTTTCTGAGCATCCTCATCAGGTGAGAAATGAAACGAGGCTTCAGCCCATGTGTCAGCAGACAAAGGCGTGCCTGCCACGTGACAGCTGGTACCTTTGTTCTCCGTTTTAGTAGTGTTGTGCTCAGGTAGACGTCATCTCTCTGCATCACTTACTTTCCATAAACCTTGACCAAGCACTGGTGGGCCTCGCAGGTGGTAAAGAATGCACCTGCCAGGGCAGGAGATACGGGTTTAATCCCTGGGTGGGGAAGATCCCCTGGAGAAGGAAATGGCCGCCCACTCCAGTATTCTTGCCTGGACAAGCCCATGGGCGGAGGAGCCTGGTGGGCTGTAGTCCATGGGGTCGCAGAGAGTCAGACATGACTGAGTGGCTGAGTGTGCACACACGTGCGCAAGCGCCTGGTGTGTGAGAGCCCTGGGGACCCCAGGTGCATGGCACGCTGTGTGCCTTGACGTTGTGAGGTGATTGCAAGAGGCAGAGGCAGTTGGCTGGTGCACGCTCTGCTGCAGCTTCCTGCAGGGTAGGGGAATCATGGTGGGCTTCTTGGCCGAGGTGTCTTTTTCATCCTGGTCTGGATAGACGAGTTTCATCAGATCAGGATGAGGGGGTGGTGGTGAACACGAGGAAATCCGTGAAACAACAATGCATTGGAATGTTGTTCAGCCTTAAAAAGGAAGGCATTCCTACCACAGGTGACAACATGGATGAACCTGGAGGACTTTATGTTAAGATGAGCTGGATCCAGAAGGACAAACACTGTGTAACTCCGCTTGTGTGAGGAATCTAATGGTCGAACTCTGAAACGCAGAGTGGAAGGGTGGTTGTCAGGGGCTGGGGCAGGAGGGAGTGGGGAGATGCCCTGGGTGTCAGGCTTCAGGCCAGCCACAAGGGTCAGCTCCAGAGCCCTGGTGTGTGATGACGTTGTGCTCGGACATGGCCATTAACATCTGTGAGGAGGGGGATCGCGGGTGAAGTGTTCTCAGCACAATGGAAAACTCCGCTGGGCTTGCGTCTTATTCAGGGAGAGGCGCTCACATTTGGGGGGAGGAACAAAATAGTGCAGCCCCATCACTGAAGAGCGTCCTTAGGGAGGCTGGCTCGGAGGCCGCTGGCCCAAGGGGATCACTGTCCGCAGGTCAGGCCAGGTAAAGGGGTTGGTGACGCCAGGTGGGGGCGCGACACCGACATCTCAGCATAAGGATCGTGCCTGTGGGTGGTGAGCCGCTCCCTCTAGGAGAAGCCTGGCACGGGAGGGACCAAGGGCTCTGGAACCTGAGCCTTCTGCCCTGCTGGGTCCAGGGTGCCAGGCGCCCTGGCCGTGGGTGTGTCTGCTCCAGGCACATGTGCCCTGCTGAGCTCTCATCCCACTTATACCCAGGGCATATGTAAATCAGGCAGGCATGTGGCACACTCTGCAGATCAGAAGGCTGGCGTGATCTCTTTGATCAAGAGATTTCATCAGGGCTTGATGGGGAGGGAGATGAGCAGGCGGAGCACGGGGAGGTTTAGAGCAGTGAAACTGTGGCGATCCTGTCATGGTGGATTCATGTCGTCGTACAGATTTCCAGACGCAGGGGACATGCAACCCTACGGGCGAAGCCTGATGTGACGGTGGGGATTGTGATGTGTCAGTGTGGGTTTGTCATTTGTAACAAACGTCCGGCTCTGGTCGTGTCGGTCATGAGGGAGGCTGTGCGTGAGCAGGGGCTGCTGGTAGATGGGGGGACCTCTGTACCTTTCGCCTGATTTTGCTCTGAACCTGAAACTGCTTTATAAAATAGTTTGTTAAAAAAAAAAAAAAAGACATCACTTCTTCTAACCTCATGTTGCGACGATGAACAACATATCCAGTCTTCTGCTTCTGTAAGAAGCATGGGGCAGCTGAGACCTCCAGAAGAAGTCCTCGTAAGAAGACTCAGATGTCACTCAAGCCTTGGAGTGAAGGAGCAGCTTCCTGAGCCTGGGTCTCCAGTACCCGGCTGCAGCCTTGCCCTCTGCTCTGGGTTTCTTGAAGATAAGTGCCAGAGAGATATCACTCAGCTGGTCTTCAGTGATGTATTAAGTCTTGATTCCCACCCCCACCCCCCCCCCCACCCTTGGCTATGGTGTCACAGAATTAGATTACCGGCTTGTTTTTATTTTTACAGGTTTACCAGTGTTTTCAGTTACCATAAAAGTGTGAAATCTAGCGTCATGTCAGGTTCTTCTAAATCGTTAGTGCTCTCTGCTGCCGCCTTTGAGAGGCAGCGTCTTTACTTGGCACCGCCTTGCACCGTCTGGTTTCTCCTCTGAAGGTTACAGCGCTCTAGAGAGGTGGAAAGGTGGGTGCTGTTCACCCCCAAAAGAAAGGCTTGAAGAGGCTAGACCCTGGTACAAGGCTGAGAACCAGGGCCCTCGTTACCTGGTCACGTTCAGCATGCAGTCAGACAGACTGTCTCCTTGTGGGGGCGTGTGACTGTGTGTGTCTGTCCTCCATTAAGAAATGCTCTGTTGAGGACACTCCTCCCTTAGGTAAGTCGGGAGCCTGGCTCTCTCCTTGGGAAGGGGCCTTATAGCCAGCAGGCAGGCACTCAGTAGCTGCTTGTGTGGTTGATGTTCAGTTGCTCAGTCGTGTCCGACTCTCTGTGACCCCATGGACTGCAGCACACCAGGCCTCCCAGTCCCTCACTATCTTCCAAAGTTTGCCCAAGTTCATGTCCACTGACTTGGCGATGCTATCCAACCATCTCATCCTCTGCTGCCCTTTTCTCCTTTTGCTCTTTCCCAGAATCAGCGGCCCTGGTTCTGGACACAGCATACCATGTCCCATTGGGCCGGGGTCTCCTCCCCTGCTGGTAGGACGCTTGGCTTCCTTCCTGGCTCTGACATGGAAAGGTGCATGGTTGCACAGCTTATTTCATGACGTCTCAGGTTCTTCTGCCTTAATATCACTGTGATATTAATTGCTGCAAGTGAGTGGTGGTGATCACCACTGGTTCCTGGGGTTGAAGGCAGAGATGGGAACTGGACAGATTTGGACACCAGCTGTGACTTTACATCTTCTCTCTGAGCCCGGTTAAAGTTGCTGTAGAAGGGACTGGGAGACCACTTCCCCGAGAGTCATTCTGTGACACCAGCAAGGCTGTGTGCCCGGGGCGCTTGCCTGGTGGGCACTGGAGTTGTCATCCAGTCCTCAAGTCTCCAAGCTTGCTGGGGGCTGGGCCACGTGGCCCTTGCTGGTGTGCCCTGCCTCCTCGCGTGGCCCGGCTCGCGCCTGCCCCGGGGCCTTGGCATGTGCCCTGTGCCGCATGGAGTGTGTCCCCCCATCCAGCAGCATACTGGCTCCCTGTCTCCCTGGGGGCCCCCAGAGAGGCCTTCCCAGCACAGCCCACAAAATGACACCCTCCCACCACCTGTCTTTGCACCCCACCTGGCTTTCCTCCCAGCGTGTTTTGTCATCCCATCTGTTCCATGTTGGTTGGTGTGTCTTCCCTCCTAGGGAGGAGGCCCTGCCTCCTGCAGGCAGCGACTTTGGTTTTCTCTATTCCTTCTTTACCCACAGCGCCAAGAGCAGCTCTTGGACCTTGTAGGTGCTCAGTAAGTTTGCGTCGACCCAGTGAATTTCGAATTTTCTTTGGCAACACCTTGGTTGACCCCAGAAGAGGGACACCTCAGATCCTCCTCGTCACCAGCACCTTGCAGGGCCTGGTTCCTCACCATGTGACTTGCAGGTTTCACACGGTCACAGGTGTGATGGGGAAGCCAGGCCTCGACCTCCTAGCTGTGTCCTTGTGATGCCTACGTGGCTGTTCTGGGTCAGAAAAGACAGGGGAGGGCCTATTTTTTGACCCAGAGGCTGAGCAGGAGCCCTTGTGATTCCTCATCCTTCCCTTTCTTCCTCTGAGACCTGGATGGTGGGCTTCCGCCCCCTCTGTGGCTGCCTGTGGACAGCGTGGGTCCTGGGACCCGTTTCTTGCCTCAGAGTCTTTGGGCCTCTTTCTGCCTAGGTATCCTGAGTATAAGGGGACAGAGGGACCACCTATTTATCTTGCCCTCATCCTCCCCCATTTCTTCCTCCTTCCCAATTCATTTGTACCCCAACAACGTGGGGTAGTGTTTCTTAGGTGTGTGTAAAGGAGTAAACGAGATAACGCCAGTGTGGGCTTTGAACAGAGCTTGACGAGTAGAATTTGAATTTTAGCTAAAGAGAGGATACCAACAAACCATACTTCTTTCCAAAAGAGGACTTGAAGCAGCATATTAAAACAGTTTAAAAAACGGAGTGAACGGGTTATTTGTAAATTGGCCCCAGGTGGAAAGACAGCTTGGTGGTCAGAGGGAGGGTTAGGGCATGTTGTGGTCGCATGGCCAAGTGGTTGTGCTGGATGTGTGACTTTGGTTGTGAGACTTTGGCTGGGAGCTTCTTTGCAGCCAGTTCTAAGAGGCTTGATTAGGGGAAAAAAAAAAAACAACAAAAACTGGCTTTCCGGGGGAAATTCACAAGTTCCTGGGCTTGAGATCTGAGCGTTACGGTAAATAGTCCGCTGTGGGTAGACAATGACAACAGGTAAGCTTGCTGTAGATGGAAGACTTGGATGCTTATTGAATTTAAAGGTGTGATTCTCTATCAGTGAATTGCTGTCCCACATTGAAGATGTCAGGAGAGCTGCTTCTGCGAGTGATTATGAACTGTATGTTGGAGGGGTCCCATCCCCCTTCACAGTATTTGGGAGTCAGCCCAAGAAGACCAGATCTCTCAGTAACCTTGAGTGTGTCTGGGTCAGGATGGGCTTCCCATGTGGCTCAGTGGTAAAGAATCTGCCTGCCGATGCAGGAGATGTGGGTTCGACCCCTGGGTCAGGAAGATCCCCTGGAGGAAGAAATGGCAACCCACTCCAGTATACTTGTCTGGAGAATCCCATGGACAGAACAGCCTGGTGAGCTCCAGTCCACGGGGTCGCAAAGAGTCGGACACGACTGAACACGCAGAAGCATGAAGTCAGTTTCATGAGATCTGCTGTCTGACCGGTGGTTGATAACTGGCTCTAACTGGGAATAGATCAGGGTTCAAAGCAGATGCTGTCCGGTTAGCAGGGACTTGGAAAAACACTCAGAAGTCATCAGTCTGTAACTTCCTTAGCGGCTGGTTATGTTCACCAAGGAAACGCCTCCACATTTATTCTCATCCTGCCCTGCTTTTGGATTCTGTGTGGCTAATAAGAGTGATTGACTGAGCCCACTGGATCTCCTATTCTGTATAGGAATTATTTTTGAAAGGGAAAAGGGAACTCGTCTAGACAAGTGGCCCTAAATAGCACATAATCCAGACCGGTGAGGGGCGGTGTAGCAGGCGGGCTCTGCCGGTTAATTTGGACTTGGCTTTCTTCCCTTAGGTGACCTGCGACAAGCCATCGTGGCCATGATGAACAGGAAAGACGAGCTGGAGGAAGAGAACAGGTATCCAGCGCTGGGGCTGGAGGGGCCGCTCCTTCACAGAAGTCCTCCCTCTGGGGCAGGGAGAAGATCACCAGGAAGGAGGTTTTGCTTCAGGGGCAGAATTGTGACCAGTGATTTCTGATTTTTTGTTCTGAGATGTATTACTTTAGTTTTTTCAACTTTTTATTTTATGTTGGAGTAGAACCAACTGACAGTGTTGTGATAGCTTCTGGTGAACAGCAAAGGGACTCAGCCGTGTATATACATGTATCCATTCTGGGATGTACCACGTTAGTATATGTAACGTGGCTTGAGTGTTAATAAGGAATGAAACGATCATGCTCTATCTTAGAACAAACGAGAATTTGTAAAGCAGTCTTTTTAATTTAAAAAAAAATAGCCTTTGAGATATAATTCACATATCATATAATTCATAGATTATATAATTTAAATATCATATAAAACATAAAACAAAGTATTCAGTGGTTTTTAGCATACTCACAGATATGTGCAACCATCTCACCACAGTCAATTTTAGAACATTTTCTTTGCCTCAAAATGAAGCTCCATCCTCACAGCTGTCACCCTGAGCCCCCCTTAAGCAGCAGGTAACCTTTCATTGAGGTTCTGTCCACCACGTTCCAAGCACTATCGTACTTAACATTTTCTCAAATTGGGGTACCTATAGCAAGATGGTGTGTGGAGTCTTTTGATTTTCCCCAAAGCCCTGTTGCAGACACTGAGAGGCCAAAGGGTTTTATTCATTTTGATTCCCTGTTGAAACCAGGGCTAGATACCAGACAGCTGTTAGCTGTGTTGCCTCTGTCTAGCTGCCCAAAGGCGAACCGCTCCAGTGCCAGGACCTTGTCTGGGCTACAGGCTGGTCAGGAGAGGGGTCTGCCTGTGGTTATCTGCAGAGCCTCTGTGAGCACAAGTCGGGGGGTCGGGGAGTAGGTGTGTATGTATGCACACGCGTGCGCACGCTCATGCCACCCTCTTATGCTTGCCCCTGAGCAGGAATTGTGTCCCTGGGGATGTGCATGCTGATTCTCCTTTTTAAAACTTGCTTTGGGCGCTGCTTGACAAGCTTCTCCCTCATCCTTTATGGAAACATACAAGAGCAAACAAATGTGATTTGGAAAAACAAGTGTTTTTTTTTTTTTTTTTTTTTTTTTTTTTACAAGTGTTTTTAAAAAGGAGTCTTCAGACAGTGTGATTTTTCCAGTGAAAATAAATCTCAGTGACAGGCTGTGGACTTTGTAGGATGCTTTTTCCTTTTTTCAGCTGGGGCCATTATCTTGGAAAAAGCCACAGGTTTTGTGTTATTTTATAAAGAACCATAGTCACTGTTGGGTCATTTCTTCTCCTTCCCAGCAAGAGAAAAAAAAAACCACATCCAGTTTGTGTTGGGGGGCTGGTTTTCAGGCCCTTAAAGGGGAATTTTTTCAAAACTTTCAAGGAGCGTTGAAACACACCATGTTTATTTTTGGAGCGGAGGTTCAGTGAGCAGTGGGGGTGGGATGGTGCAGACACTACTGCTTGTGGTCTGGTGTCTCATGGCAAGTGTCCTCTAGATTTAGGAGGCAGCCGCACCAAAGTTAGTAAATGTTTTCGAGAAATAGCCATTTGAGGTCCATCGATGGTCACCAGAACCCTGCTTGGCTCAATTCTAGGTGGTAACTTGTGGTTATGTCTGGAAGAGCCGCTGTCTTTTCTGCTATTTAAGACCAAAGGTGACAGACATTCAAGCGAATTGTTTGCAGGGTGAACATGCTCCAAATACAGTATAAAGCACGCTCATTGCAATGTCAGGTTATCCATCTCCGTAAGACAGTCTGTATGCTTGTTTAACCTGGAGGTGGTGACGGAGCAAGGGTGAGGGCGTTTTGTGAGATCGTGGGCAAAGGAGAAATGAGACTCCCGTCGTCCATCAGATAACTGGAGCCTGTCTTCTGTGTTTGTGGCTCAGGTGGTTTTTTTTGGCCTGTCCTGGCAGCCCTTCCTTTGTTAAATCTCGTACGTAGTGTGGCTCCAAAAGGTCTCCGTTGAGCATGCACACCTCAGTGTGGGATGTCTGGGAGGGGGCGTGCCTGAGGTAGGCTCAACTCATTGGTTTCCCTTGGTTTAAACCACCAAACCCACAAGCTCTCAGAGCCAGGCCTCTGGTGGTCCCCAGGGCTCATCCTAATTATGACGCAGAGACTCTTGAGCAGAATTGGGTAGCTCCTCAAAGCAGTTTGTACGAGATGGACGTGAACTGCGGTTTCTGCAGAGCCTTGTGGAAGATGAATGAACTAGGACTTGACTCTGTGAACTCCGGGCTGGCAGCCTCTGAACAGGTGGGATCTCCTCCTCCTCCCAGGTCGCTGCGGAACCTGCTTGACGGCGAGATGGAGCACTCGGCCGCGCTCCGCCAGGAGGTCGACACCTTGAAGCGGAAGGTGGCTGAACAGGAGGAGCGGCACGTCACGAAGGTCCAGGCGCTGGCGAGGTAGGGGGTGGAGGGGTTGGGGGAGGCCCTGGCAAGGCAGACGGGCGGAGGGGCTGGGGGAGGCGCTGGCCAACCCTCAAGCACACCTTTCATCAGTACTTACTAATTTAAAGTGACAACTGGAAATAATACTTACATAGCTGAAATTTTAACTTATTAAATATTGAGTAAGTATTAAATAGTATACATGCACATGGTTCAAAATACAAAAGTCACGAATGGTTAAACTCTGCGATTGCTGGCTCACCCCTGGAGGGTGGGCAGCGTTACCGCCCAGAGGTGCCCCTTGTGTACTCGAGTGGATGTGAACATTCAGATACATGAACTTTCTCTTCTTCTCATCTCCCTCCTCTTCTCTCTTTCTTCCTTGACACAAATGGTCCCGTATCCTGCACCCTACTCCCTCCACGGCTTAGAGACCGTCCTGCTCTGGGTACACAGACTTGCCGTCTTTCTAACGGCTCCTGATAGCCCACCGTCCACCCGCAGTAGGACTCATTTGGCCGACGTGCCAGCAGCCAGGTGTCTGAGTCAATTCTAGCCCTTTGCTTCTGCTGATAATCTGTGCAGTTGTTGTTGTGTCCTCGTATGAGTGTATTTGCCAGAAAAGCTCTTGGAAGTAGAATTGCTGGGTCAAAGCACTGTGTTTTTCTTTTCTTTTATTACTTGTTTGTTTAATTTATTTGGCTACTCCGGGCCTTAGTTGTGGCACGTAGGATCTTTGATCTTAGTTGGGGCCTGTGGGGTCTAGTTCCCTGCCCAGGGACTGAACCTGGGCCCCCTGCGTTGGGAGTGTGGAGTTTTAGCCAGTGGAGCACCAGGGAAGTCCCCACAGTGCTTTCTGAGTTGGATAAAGGTCGTCAGCCTGCCTTTAACGAGGGCTGGGTCTCCGCCAGCACAGCCCTGCCTCTGGCGGATCCAGCTTTGGGGCTCTTTGATAAAATCACAGGGGAAAGCAGTGCTGGCGAAATATTTTTCATTTCCCTGGTTTAGAGTATGGTTGAGCCTCTTTATCGCTGAGTCATCTTATTTTCTTTTCCATGACTTTGTTTATATCTAGTTAAAGAAAACTGTAAAGCACCTCCCCCCTACCTCCAAGCTCCAGCTGCCATAATGAGATTTTACTGAATTTGTCGCGTGCAAACTTATTTTTATGGGCTCTACTTGAAATCTCCAGCCCGTCACTTCCTAGGCCGTGCCCTTCTACGTAGTAAAAGCTTCATTGCCACCATTTTTATGGGCCTGGATGTGGCATTTCATTGAGCTAGTGCACCATATGGAAGAACCATTTCAGATTGCTGGACATTTGAGTTGTTCCAGTTTTTTCCCCATTTCATGTAAGATAAGCACTTTCACTGGTTGTTCTTTGTTGTTGTTGTTCAGTCACTCAGTTATGTGTGACTTTTTGCAACCCCATGGACTGTGGCACGCCAGGCTTCCCTGTCCTTCACCATCTCCCAGAGTTTGCTGAACTCCACTGAGTTGATGATGCCGTCCAGCCGTCTCATACTCTATCATCACCTTCTCCTCCAGCCTTCAATCTTCCCCAGCATCAGGGTCTTTTCCAGTGAGTCAGCTCTCTGCATCAGGTGGCTCAAGTATTGGAGCTTCAGCCCTTCTGATGAATATTCAGGGTTGATTTCCTTTAGGATTCATGTGGCCTGATTCCCTTGCAGGCCAGGGGGCTCTCAAGAGTCTTCTCCAGTGCCACAGTTCAAAAGCATCAATTCTTTGGCGCTCAGCCTTCTTTATGGTCCAACTTTCACATCTTTACATGACTGTTGGAAAAACCATAGCTTTGACCATACGGATTCTTTAAGACTACTTTAAAAATAGACCGGGAGATGCATCTATCTTGTCGGGGGTTGTGGTGGGGGAGCCCAGGGTTAAGGAAACTCAATAGCAGCAGCATTACCATCCCCGTGCTGTCAGCTGTTGTGAATGACACTAATGTAATTGTTATGTACATGTAACGGGAAGTTGGCAGTGTGATCCCATACTTATTTATTTGTTGGCTGTGCTGGGTCTTCATTGTGGCCTGTAGGCTGAGTAGTTGTGGCACACGGGCTTAGTTGCTCCGCAACTGTGTCCCCTGCCATGGAAGGCAGTTTCTTAACCACTGGACCACCGGGAAGTTCCTCTGTGTTTAATTTCAATTTGAACTTCTCTCCTGCATTCACGTTTGAAAATGACATATCCAGAGCGTCAGAAACAAGTCCCCCCCACCCCCCCCCAAAAAAAAGAAACAAGTCCCAGGTGCCTGATACGGCATTTTCTCACCTGGCGCCCATCTTACCTGGCCATGCCAGGGTTCCGTGGTGCGATTTTGTTCTGTGTTCTCAATAAAGACTGTAGTCTGTGGAGACCCGGGTTCTGAATCATTGAAGACAGACAGACTTCCATCCTCTGTCATTTTTAATTGTGTCAGGAGCCAGCTCAGCCTCGAGTTGCTGCTCCATTGCTTGCAAATTTGGTGTTGGGTCTGAACCACTTCACTTCCACAGGTGTGCGTTTCTTCGGTTATGAAATGGATGGGATGGTCTTATCCCCCTGAGAGGGCCCACTGAGGAAAGTGTGCGAAAGTCCATAAGGCAGTGGCGAGTGATTGGAGTGTGTTTTACAGTAAATGTGTTTTGAGTATATGATAATTTTGGGATAAATTTTCTTTAGCCCATGAATGAAATAGAAAAAGGTAACTTCTTAACCACGCTATTCTGTAATCTGGTTTCCCCAGTTAAACAGTGGGGTAGCTGAGAGTTTGGGCTTCCTTGGTGGCTCAGGGGTAAGGAATCTGCCCGCCAGTGCAGGAGACGTGGGTTTGATCCCTGATTCAGGAAGATCCCCTAGAGAAGAAAATGGCAAACCCACCCCAGTATTCTTACCTGGGAAATCCCATGGACAGAGAAACCTGGCGGGCTATAATCCCTGGGGTCACAAAAGAGTTGAACACAACTTAAGTGACTAAATACACAGACAGCTGAAAGTTTAAGGTGCCTGCAAGTTTGCAGTTTGCAGGTAGAAGGAACTTGGATAAAGCGGGCAAACACTTCAGGAGGAAACGGACAGAGCAGTGGGACGTGGTTTGAAAGACTCGGCTGCTGACATTGCACACGGACTTCTGCCAGCTGTCAGAAGTTTCTCATTGCTTCTGGCCGCAGGAGGAGTGGCTGTCCTTGTTGTCAGATGGTGGGTCCCCGTGGTGAGCTGTGGTTGATGGCCTGCGGGTGCTGTCATCCATGGGTCACAGGCAGGGTGTGGAGGGTCAGGGGTGGGGGTGAGGCCCACACGCGGCACCAGGGTAGCCCTGTTCTAGGTCCCCATGTGTCCAGATGGCAGGTTTCATAATGCAGGTAGTTTAGCCTAGTGGTTGGTGGTACTGATTCTGGCACTGGATCCTGGGGGTCCATTCATGGCTGTGCTGCTTATTAGCTATGTGATCTTGAGCAAGTTACTTAACTGTCTGTTTCCTTGGTTATAAAATGAAGAGAACTCTATCTCATAGAGTAGTTAGGTGGTAAAATGAGAGACCATATGTCAGCTCCATGAATGGGCTTCATAAATGCTCCAACACATTACCTATCATTATCATTTCTCTCTAGGATAGTAATTGTATTATTACTAAGGAACCTTGCCTAATCAAAAGTTGTATTTTAACAGCAGTGGTGCAGAAAGAATTAAGAATTAGGCTATTTCAGACACAGGGCAGTGAAATTATTTTTGCTGTATTGCTGAGAAGCGTGTTCGGGTGTATGTGTGTCTTCCTGGCCCTGAGTATAGAGTTGTGAAATGAGGACATCCCTGAGCAAACGAAGTGTCGTATTACACATTCATTTTGCTCAGAATTAATGGCTTTCCTTTCATGCCATCACGGCTCAACAAAGAGCGAGGTCATATAAGCAGCCCAGTGCCTTTGTGGCGCCAAGCGTCTGCGCCTTTCCGGGCGGAGTCCTCGTGATCAGTAGTGGTTCAGGATCAGTCAGTCTCCCTCCCTGTATAATGGATTGCCTTACTTCCTGGGTAAGTAAGAAATCTCAAGCTCAACAAGGTCTTAGTGTTTAAGCACAGGGAGCTATATCCCATATCCTGTGATAAACAGGATAGGAAATGGAAAAGAACATGAAGAGAAATGTGTGTGTATATATGTGTGTGTGTGTGTATGTGTATAACTGAATCACTTTGCTGTATAGCAGAAACATTGTAAATCCACTCTATGTACTTCAATTAAAAAAAAAAAAAGCTCATCCTGTGACATAGGTGTGAGCAGAAAGAAAACACACGTTAACCGAGCAGAAGTGCCTCTGAGGGGTGCAAGCGGCCAGGGCTGTGGGGTTGTTGTGGGCATTTCTGTTTCTGCTCTATTTATTTATTTGTTTGTTTGTTTGGCGCATCAGGTCTTAGTTGTGGCACGAGGGAGCTTTGTTGTGGCACGTGGGCCCTTTCCCTGTGGTGCACGGACTCTCTGGTTAGGGAGCACTGGCTCAGTAGTCGTGACATACAGGCTTAGTTGCTCCACAGAGTGTGGGCTCTTAGTTCCCCAACCAGGGATCAAACTGGCGTCCCCTGCATTGTAGGGTGGTTTCGTAACCACTGGAACACCAGGGAGGTCCCGGGCTCTGCTTTTTTTGTTTTAGATACCCCTGGCTGTGTAACAAATGATCTCCAAACTTGACAGCTTAAAACAGGGAATGTTGAGGATCCTCCGCAATTCCCACGAGTTGGGAATGTGGGAATGGCTCAGGGTTCCTTATAAGGTTGTGGTCAAGCGTTAACCAGAGCTGTGGTCATCTGAAGGCTTGACTGCAGTGGAGGGTCCACTTTGGAGCTCGCTCGCGTGGCTGTTGGCAGAAGGCTTTGGTTCCCTGCTATGTGGACTGCTCTGTAGGGTTGCTCACAACCTGGCAGCTGGCTTCCCGGGGCGAGTAACCCAAGCGGCAAGGGAACACACCCAACACAGAAGCCACTGTGACTTTTGTGACCTAAGGCCGGAAATGACAGATGACCACATCTGCCGTATTCTGTTGTCACGCAGCTCAAGCCTGGTTCAGCGTGGAAGGGGTCTACACGTGGACGTCAGTACCAAGAAGCAGGGGTCTTGGGGGCCACCCTGGAGGCTGTCTGTCACACCTACCCGGGGACAGCACTACCCCAGTCTTCCTTGGCTGGGTCTTCCTCCTCTCCGTTCTGTCCCGGTGCTTTGGCAGGAGTAACCCCACCACTGCCCCGCCGGGGCTCCGGAGCATGGCAGATGTCACCAGCCTGGACAGTTAGCTTGTTCCATCCCGTGGCCACCATGATTGGGCTGTGAGCAGTCCCTCAAGAGCAAACTCATGTGCTGGCAGAATCGTGGAGATGAGAACTCAAGTCCCAAAGCCAGAAGGGCAGAGTCATACGTGAGACTGAAAAAGGGAGACTTCCTTTCTCATTCTTTCATGATGTCCCATCCTTCAGTTCTGTTTTCTTTCTTACAGCATTAGCATTTTATTAATATATATTTAGGTCATTATAATCTTTTTCTTCAAACTTTGAACTTTTTATTTTGTATTGGGGATATAACCAATTAACAGTGTTGTGGTAGTTTCAGGTAAACAGCGAAGGGACACAGCCATACATATATATGTATCCATTCTCCCCCAACCTTCCCCCGCTCTCCCTCCAGCTTCAGGCTGCCACATGACATTGAGTAGAGTTCCCTGTGCTTACACAGGTGGTCCTTGGTGATTGTCCATTTTGATGTTCAGTTCTACGTCATTAAAGAAACATGTTCTGGAGGACTTTTCAAGCCCATTATGTAAAGCAAAACTGCAGTCAGAGTGAGTGGAGACCAGAGTCCAGTTTTTGTCTGTATGTTTTTCAGAAGATTAGCATTTGCTTTGCTGCCTGATTCTAAAGGCCTGTGGTTGCAGCCTGAGGGTGGGGCTCCCCCATTAGAAGAGTTGCTGTAGTATCATTTCCTGAAAAGCTACCCCTTTTATTTTCCCCACGCTAGAGGATCAGCCATCAGTTCAGTTCAGTTAATCAGCCGTGTCCGACTCTTTGCGACCCCATGGACTGCAGCATGCCAGGCCTCCCTGTCCATCACCAACTCCCGGAGCGTACCCAAACTCATGTCCATTGAGTTAGTGATGCCATCTAGCCATGTCATCCTCTGTCGTCCCCTTCTCCTCCTGCCCTCAGTCTTTCCCAGCATCAGGGTCTTTTCCAATGAGTCAGTTCTTCGCATCAGGTGCCCAAAGTATAGCAGTTTCAGCTTCAACATCAGTCCTTCCGATGAACACCCAGGACTGATCTCCTTTAGGACAGACTGGCTGGATCTCCTTGCAGTCCGAGGGACTCTCAGCCTTCTCCAACACCACAGTTCAAAAGCATCAATATTTTGGCACTCAGCTTTCTTTATAGTCCAACTCTCACATCCATACATGGCTTGGTTTAAAAAAGTTTTTTCCCTCTTGGTTGGTTGTAGGGGTTGAACTCTCCCAAGCACCAAGGCATCAGCTCTGATCTGTCTAATCTGGTCAAGATAATTCCATCTCCTTTCCGAAATGATTGGTTCAGGTAACCATGGCTTGACCCAACTTGGATTTAGTTCAGGAAATGAGCATGAGGTCTAATTCTGGCCATGGAGATGTGGTTGAGGTTTGCTAGGGCTTTGGAAGAAGATGGTCCTTTGCTTGTTAGATGGCTGGAGTGGCTCCCTTTGGAACACGTGCTGTGAGGTACAGAGGCTGGAACTGCTGCAGCCATTTTACCACCATGAGGGAGACAGCTTCAGGGTAAAGCTCACACGACAACTTGGGAGGGAGAGGAGGGGTGAGAACGTTTAATGTGAAGTGATGGGAACCCACCAGGAACTGGCTTGTGAAGAAGTGCCCTTGATTGGCCTGTGTAGCTGACAAATTTCGAGAAGAGCTAGCGCTCTGCCCAGCTGGACCCAGGGACCCTGGGGGCGTCACGTGGGATCCTTATCCTTCTGTATCTCCCCTTCTTTTCCTTGGTCGTAGCTTCATTCTCAGTCCTGCTCTTCTCGCATAGTGACAAGAGGGCCCCTAGGCATTGCTAGGCATAAATCCTGTTGGCTCAGTACCCAGAGGAAGGAGAGCGTGTCTTCCTGAAAGCTCATGAGACAGTTCTGGGATTCGCTCATTTTCCTGGCAGGATGTGTTATCCTCGCTGTCCCGGCCTGTGTCACGTGCCCCCTGGAGACTTGCTTTTCCTTACCTGGCCACGTGGAGCAAGAGCAAACGACAGGGGCATTTCTTCAAGAGGACAGCTGGGGAGCTCGTTCTGTCAGATGGGGGTGAGTGGCGGTCAAGCAGAGACTGTGGGTGTCCCCTGCCACGGGGACACATTTGGAAATTGTCGGTTCCCCAGTGTAGAAACTCTGCACCCTAGAGCCAGCCCTCCCGCGAGTGATGGTGAAGTCTGGGCTTCAGGTCATCCCACTGTCCCTGCGTGTCTTTCCTTGGTGGGATGTTTACATCAGATGCAATTTGACCTTGTTAGCAAGCACCTGGTCCAGCCACTTTGGCCTCCTTAGATGTATAGGTCTCAGTACCAGCCTCAGTATCCCTTTAAAATAAAAATCAACCCTTTTATTTTACTATCCTGAAATGAAATTCATAGCTAACACACCCTGCCTGCACAAATAATTTAAAAAATCAGTATAATACCCTAACTGTAATCTGAAGGAGAAGTAATAGGGAAGTAATTTATAATACAAAGTAGATTGCAGTATACATGGGCTGGGCATGACCTTGCCCGAAAAACATGAAGTGGTAAAGTGCTCTTACCTAGTTATAATGCACATGTTTGGATTTAAAGGCGGTCAAGTCAGAAGTCACTCTTTAGAAGAAATGCAGAAAATGGAAGAATAGAGCATGGGTGGGCCCCAGGGTAAAAACTGGTATATCCAGTGTACAGTTAATTTGAGGATAGGTTCAGATTACAAACAAGCCTTTTTTTTTTTTTAATATATTTTTTTATTTGAATGCACCGGGTCTTAGTTCTAAGCAGCACTTAGGATCTTTGATCTTCACTGTGGCCTGTGGAAGCTTTTCCAGTTGTGGCCTGTGAGATCTAGTTCCCTGACCAGGGATTGAACCCAGGCGCCCTGCATTGGGAGCATGGAGTCTCAGCAACCGGACCACCAGGGAAGTCCTTACCGATAAGCTTTTCACCCACATAAAGGGCCATCAGGATGATGGAAAGCAGGGCAGGATATAGTTTGCTCTTGGTCTTTCAGGACAGTTTGTAGCCTCAGCCCCACTCTCTTAATGCTGGTAACACCGTCATCTTGGTGACCAAAGCATCTCTACACTTTGGCCTTGCTTAGCCTTTGCCATGCATTACAAGTCATCGGGGAGCTTTAAAACAGTGTCCACACCCAGTTGAGAACCACTGCTTTCGCCCTTTCTGTGTTCTTGTCTTCAAGTTTGTAAACGTACCTTTAGAATTTTGTTCCCACAGCCTTGCGGTCCACGGTCACGTGGCCTCTCTTTTGGTGTCCTTGGCCGAGGACCGAACCCTGATCACACGGATACTCTGTTGAGTCCCTGGTGTCCCCCTCCCTTCGCTACTCCCGTCCTTCACTTCTCCCTGAGCAGGAAACTGGCATCCCCAGGTCGCCGGCTCTCTCGCCCCGCTGGGTCTCATTAGCCGAGGGAGCTGTGCTCTTCCTCATTCCTCAGCACGTCCCTGTCAGGAGCTGACAGGTCCTTAGTGATGAACCCCAGAGCAGCCGAGGAGAGCTGAGTGCACGGGGTGGGACAGGGTGAAGATGGGACACACGTGTCCAGGCAGGAGACAAAGCAACGGCCCAGGAGGAGGAGCTGGCTTCCTGAATTTTAATGCTGCCGGGATCCAGTGAAGGATGGCTGGTCGGTTAATACCCATTCACTGATGAGTTGATTCACCCATCAGACACCTATTCTGAGTGAGCTGGGTCCATCAGAGAGAAACAGGATACAGCTGACTAACCTCTAGGGGCTGAACATCAGGGGAGGAACAGATAAACACAGACTTTAACCTTTTACTGATAATTCCCTGCGCTCTGGTTAAGGTGGCTGGTCTTGGAAGGAAGTGCAGGGCAAGCCTGGGCTCGAGTCCAGCCTCTTTCTTTCATTTTGGCTGCACTGGGTCCTTGTTGTGCTGCGCAGGCTTTCTCTGGTTGCGCTGCGTGGGGGCTTCTCTTGTGAAGCACGGGCTCTAGAGCACGCGGGGTCAGCAGTTGTGTGCGAGCTTCCTTGGTGGCTCAGATGGTAAAGAATCTGCCTTTAATGCAGGAGACCCAAGTTCAATCCCTGGGTTGGGAAGATCCCCTTGAGGAGGGTAGGGCTAACCTACTCCGGTATTCTTTCCTGGAGAATCCCATGGACAGAGGAGCCTGGTGGGCTGCAGTTCATGGGGTCACAAAGGGTTGGATGCCACTGAGCGACTAACACTTAATTACTTGCCCTCCGGCATGTAGGGTCTTAGTTCCCTGACCAGGGATCGAACCTGTGTCCCCTGCACTGGCAAGCGGATTCTTAACCACTGGACCACCAGGCAAGTCCTTTGAGTCCAACTTCTGTAGGACTGGACTCGAGTGAGGTGAGTGAGGCCCCTCGGTGCAGAAAAAGGGAGGCGCTTGCTCACTCTGAGGGCCCTGCGAGTGCTTCTTGCGCTTCTAGATGTTTTCTCGACTGGTCATTCCACCCCTGATGCTTCTCACCTAGAAACCCGAGACCGCGGTAGACCCTTCTTGTAGACAGCACACAAACGATACTGCAGGGCCAGTGTGGAGCACAGTGGAGCCCTGCCTAAGTCCTTAGGAAAGGCCAGCTGTGTCTGCGCTTACGAGTTCCGTGTAAGTCAATTTTTCTTCCATACAAGGCTGCACAGAGTCATTTTCTGGAGTTAATCTCACCCGCTGTTACTTAGATGTAACTAACTATCTAATTAAGAATTCTCTGGGCTGAGGAACTACATGCTTTGTTTAGTTCTGGCTGTAGATACATGGCAGTCACCAGGGGAGCTTTTAAAACTGCGACGACCAGACCACCCTCCAGACCAGTTCCATCAGGATCTCTGGAGGCAAGACCCAGACCGCTCAGGTGCAGCCAAAGTTGACAGTACATGGCTCAGAGCAGTGCGTTTCAAACCATAACATGCCCGCCCTGCCCCTGGGGGTCACAGTGGCCCTCAGACTCTGATTCCATGGGCCTGGGGGGCGGGGGGCCTGAGAGCGAGCATTTGTAGCAAGCTCCCGGGTGGTGCTGACGCTGCCGGCGTCCACACCGCACTGTGAGTGGCCCGGGCTCACACCGATGCTGGTGAGAGGAAGTTCAGTGGTTCAAAACACCTGGGCTGTTAGAATGACGTGAAGGCACTTGTGATTGTTTTTCGAATCTCAGAACCAAGTCAGGCTGTTGGCCTGTTTGAAGCGTACGGAGAATGCTGTACGATCACTACAAAATTAGCACTGTTCGCGTTTGTCGTCTCTGCTTTCAATTTTATTTTTAAGTGAACTATAAACAACATGCCATCTTGTTGTCTGTGGGTTCTGAAAGATCTGCGTGTGGGCTTTTGACTCGAGCCTATCCGTCTGCAGCTTGCCTGGCTTGACCCCGCATCAAGTGGAAGGCTTTTAAGGTTAAGATGCCCACAAGGGGGATCCTGGGCTGGAATTCAGTCGTAACTGGCCAGTGTGAGATTTCTTAAAAAAAGCTCTTGTTTTTCTGCTTACAAAAATTACATTTAAGTTGTGAAAGCACCATAACAACTTGAAATGGAGAAGAGAGTCCTCAGTCTCATGACCCTGGCATGACAGCTATTCCTATTCTTTGTCCACTTAAGTACTATTTTTACATAGGTATGCAACCGTTAGCGTGTACATGTAATTGTAAAAAGAAGTATAGTTGATTTACAATGTTGTATTAGTTTTTAGTGTGCAGCAAAGTGATCAGTTATATGTGTGTGTGTATATATTCTTTTCCAGATTCTTTTCCGTCATAAGTTTTTACAGTATATTGAGTAGAGTTCCCTGTGCTATACAGTAGCGTTTTATTGTTTATATATAGCAGTGTTTATCTGTTAATCTCCAGCTCCTAATTTATCCCTCCCCTCCCATTTCCCCTTTGGTAAGTATGAATTTGTTTTTTATGTCTGAGTCTATTTTTGTTTTGTAAACAAGCTCATTTGTGTCATGTTTTAGATTCTATGTGAAAGTGACGTGACGTGGTGTTTGTCTTTCTGACTCACTTCACTTGGTGTGAGCATCTCCAGGTCCATCCATGTTGCTGCAGATGGCATTGTTTCATTCTTTTTAAACGGCTGAGTAATACTTTATTGTGTAGCTATATCACATCTTCTTTATCCATTTATCTGTCTCTGTAAACATTTGGTTGTGTCTGTTCTTGGCTGTTACAAACACTGCTTCACTGAACACTGGAGTGCATGTATCTTTTGTTGAATTAGAGTTTTCTCCAGATATATGTCCAGGAGTTGGATTGCTGAATCATATGATAGCAATTTTTGGTTTTTAAAGGAACCTCCATGCTGTTTCTCATAGTGGCTTTAAATTTGCCACCAACAGTATGCATGTGGGCATGCTAAGTTGCTTCAATCGTGTCTGACTCTTTGTGACCCCATGGACTGTGGCCCACCAGGCTCCTCTGTCCGTGGGATTCTCCAGACAAGAATACTGGAGTGGGTTGCCATGCCCGTCTCCGGGGGATCTTCCCCCTCCAGGGATTGAATCTGCGTCTCTTATGTCTCCTGCTTCGGCAGAAAAGCTCTTTACCACTAGTGCCACCTGGGAGGCCCCACAAACAGGATAGGATTTATATATACATACAATTTATTATTCTGTTTATAATATTTTCTTATGTTTCTATGTAGGTTTCAAATGATGTTTAAGTAGAGATTTTTACCCTTGGAATAGAAAGAAAGGGTACAAATTACACAGAAGAGTTTAAAGAAGAAAATCATTTGGACACAGTTACTGTTAATGTGTTTTATTCCATTTATGTGTACATTCATTTTATACAAATCAGATCATTTTGAGTTCATAAGTTGATGGTCTGTTTTGAAAGCCACTGAAGAGTAAGTAACATGTCCTCCTCCTGTTCTCTTACATGGACGTTACTTATGATGGTCGTGTAGAATTTTGTGTTTAGATATGTCTTTGATTCTCATACCATTTCCCCCCTTCCCGTCTTTATAGCAGTAGTCCTTCTGTGAACATTTTTTGAGGGGTGGGTCAACTCTTCCTTTTATTAAAAAAGAAAAGTCTTAAGCTGGATTTCTGGAATTGGAATTCTCATTTTAGAAAGTGTGAGTATCTGTAAAGACTCTTGATTCAGAGGAAAGAGGTCTTGCTTAACCACCCCTGCGGGCACCCGCCCTTCCCATTAGCATCTGGAAGGCCTGCTCCTCCCATCAGCATCTGGAAGGCCTGCCCTTCCCATCAGCATCTGGAAGGCCTGCTCCTCCCATCAGCATCTGGAAGGCCTGCTCCTCCCATCAGCATCTGGAAGGCCTGCTCCTCCCGTCAGCATCTGGAAGGCCTGCTCCTTGTATCAGCATCTGGAAGGCCTGCTCCTCGCATCAGCATCTGGAAGTCCTGCCCTTCCCATCAGCATCTGGAAGGCCTGCTCCTCCCGTCAGCATCTGGAAGGCCCGCCCTTCCCATCAGCATCTGGAAGGCCTGCCCTTCCCATCAGCATCTGGAAGGCCTGCTCCTCCATCAGCATCTGGGAGGCCTGCTCCTCGCATCAGCATCTGGAAGGCCCGCCCTTCCCATCAGCATCTGGAAGGCCCGCCCTTCCCATCAGCATCTGGAAGGCCTGCTCCTCCATCAGCATCTGGAAGGCCTGCCCTTCCCATCAGCATCTGGAAGGCCTGCTCCTCCATCAGCATCTGGGAGGCCTGCTCCTCCATCAGCATCTGGAAGGCCTGCTCCTCCCGTCAGCATCTGGAAGGCCTGCTCCTCCATCAGCATCTGGGAGGCCTGCTCCTCCATCAGCATCTGGAAGGCCTGCTCCTCCCGTCAGCATCTGGAAGGCCTGCTCCTCCGTCAGCATCTGGGAGGCCTGCTCCTCCATCAGCATCTGGAAGGCCTGCTCCTCCGTCAGCATCTGGGGGGCCTGCTCCTCCGTCAGCATCTGGGGGGCCTGCTCCTCCGTCAGCATCTGGGGGGCCTGCTCCTCCGTCAGCATCTGGGGGGCCTGCTCCTCCGTCAGCATCTGGGGGGCCTGCTCCTCCGTCAGCATCTGGGGGGCCTGCTCCTCCGTCAGCATCTGGGGGGCCTGCTCCTCCGTCAGCATCTGGGGGGCCTGCTCCTCCGTCAGCATCTGGGGGGCCTGCTCCTCCGTCAGCATCTGGGGGGCCTGCTCCTCCGTCAGCATCTGGGGGGCCTGCTCCTTTGGCCTTGCCAGTGCCTGTGTAGCACACCGCGGTTTACTTTGCGTGTTTTCATGTGGGTCAGCGTCTAGGCTGCTTCTAGTTTCCTGAGATTGTAGGTAAAGGTTTGGGAGATATCCCTTTGTCTGTGGCTTGTTCTTGCCTCTGTCAGTTTCTTCCCTCAGTGTGTATTTCAGGGGTGAGGTCACAGGGCAAAGGATTTGAAGGTTTTACTAGCACACAGGTTGTGTGGTTCTGGCTCCAGGGTGAGGCAGGAGGACCCACCCACTAGAGCTTGAGCTGGTCCTGTCATGATTTCGTCATTGCTTGACCCCTGCTTTCCTGACCATGAAGGTGAAGGTATCCTTGGCATGACTGATTTCCCAGCTGACTTTCCTTTTGGGAGCAGAGGTGTGGGAATCCCAAGCGCATCCATTATCTGAACTTGGAACCGTGGACACTGGAGAGACATATACATCCCTTCAGGGCCTTTCAGAAGTCTGTGACCTCTGTCACTTTCCTTGATTTTTTTTTTTCCAAATGAGAATGGTGGGTAGGAACAGCTGGAGAAACAGGAGCACGGCAGCGTCTCTTAAAGCAGTCACGTGCACGGGAGAAAGCCACGTGCTAGTTTATTTTCTCTGACGCCTCTCGAATGCAATCAAAGACCCAGGTTTTGTTGCCGAACTCAAATTTTTAGGGAGTAAGCAGCAAGGTATATTTGCAGGCCCATCTGCATCTTGGAGCCCGTGCCCCCGTGGAATGGCTCGGCGTCTGAGCCATTAGCCTTCGGTGCCAGATGTTCCCCACAAAATGTGCACCAAACGCGGACTTGGGTGGCTCATCAAGATGCGAGAACCAAACAGCTGTTCAGGGAAGAGGGAGCTGCTTGTGTCTGCAACGTCGCTTGAGCCCATCGCTTTTCCCCATCAAAGCTCAGAAACAGGAGGAGATAAAAAATTACCCCAACCAATCAGTGCGATAGAACTCTCATTAAAAGGTTATGACAATTATCTACGGAGGAGGCAAATGTGTTTACCATTCATTAACGCTCCGCTTGCTGTCTTTTCTAATGAGAAGTAGGTAGAAACGTCTAGAGGAGTAAATAAAAATAAGAGAATGGCTTTGAGGGAGAATAGAAGAGCCCAGGAAAGGAGCCCAATTGAGAGAGAGAGAGAGAGAGAGGACGCTACCAAGTGAATGTCAGGGTTTGTGTTACTTGAGAGAAAATGGTTGAAATGAAACAGCCAGACCTGGGTGATCCTAGGAGCTGGAGCCCTTTGCTCCCTTGAACACCCTGGCTTCTTCCTCTTTGCCTTGGGAGAGGCAGAGTTGGCAACCTGATTCTTCACAGAAAATACTTTTTCCAGCCTTGCCTTTCCGGTGCGGTTCACAAGGTGGCAATTTCCATGTCACTGAACATGAAGGCCGGGTCTTAAATATAGCCGGCAAGTGAATGCCCTGCAGGCGGTGCCAGTGGCGGTGACATCACTGCTGAGCCGCTTCTTGTTATTTTGGAGCCGGGGAGGGGAGCAGCAGGAAGCTCAGGGAGAGGAGATATTCTCGGCAGCAGCAGTAATGCACTTTCAGGAGAGGCAGCTGTCACGTCTACTGGCTCTGGAAGTTTGCAGAGTTTATTTGTTCCGCGAGCAAACAAAAGTTCACTGAGTTCATCCCGGGTGCCAAACGTAGACAAGGTACAGACATGTGAGACACTTACCTACCGTCACGCGGCTCACGCCAAACAGCCATCACAAACACGTTTTTATTTTAGGCAGAAGAACTGTTTCTTCAAGTGCAGTCTTTCTTGGAAGCTCCAGATGTGGCCTACCTGAGAGCTGAGCTGCATGGGTTGGAGTGGAGGGCGCCCAGGTCCTGGAACACCACCTCCTGAGCCCCTAAACCCCCACATGAACCACACCTAAAAAGGCAGTTTAGAAGTGATCTGCTTGTGTGGAACAGGTTTTCCTTCGAGTTCGTTTCCCTTGTTTCTGGTAACGTGGAATAAGGAGTTGTTGGGACTGAACAAAACCCACAGAGGGTCCCTGTAGCTCCTCCGTGGTGAGGCTGATTGCTTTCCCCGGGTGGTTTTGCCGAAAGTGGAGGTAACTGTGTCTCATGAGACATTGCTGTTTACCTCCTCCGTCAGTTGCTGGTCCGTCACGTCTCAAGTTCAGTCTCTCCCTTTCTCAGGCCCTTTATTTTGCTCTTGTCCTTTTTTCTGTAGCATCGATCATCCTCTGATGTGTTACTGATTAGAATCAGGTGTTACTGCCTTGTCCTCTTATACTGTGAACCTCGTGGGGGCAGGGACCTTTGTCTCAGTCTGTTCACAGGTGGGCCTGTCTTGTGGGCTTGTGTGTTGCCTGGCGCCAGTAGAGCTAGAAATCTGTCAGATGAACAAATGAGTACTTCTGTGTTGTTGCTCTGCTGTGTTTCTTAAGTTTCTAAGTTCCTCATGGTCTAAGATGGCTGCTAGAGCCCCAGCCATTACGTCTACATTCTAGGTAGCAGGAAGAGGGAAGCAGAGGAAGGGTAAAAAGAATATGTGCCAGCTTTTTTAAGGAGGTTACCCACAACTCAGCCAAAGTATTTTCTTTCACATTTCATTGGCTGTACTGTGTTAGGGATTTTGAGAAATGCGTGTGTGTGTGAGTGTGTGTGTAGTAGAACATATTATCACCCTAATTAAAACAGAAGAAGGGGACAACAGGTATTTTGGAAGATAAACAGTGGTCTGTGTTCTGTGCCTTGAACATAGTAAATTCTCATAGAACTAAACTGAACATAGAAAAACCCACTTCTGTTGTTCCATGGAGTGATGAAACAGCTTAAGTTCTGTTCTGTGGACATTAGTATATCAGGTTGACCTCATGGTGATTAACAAAACAGCTTTTGAGTCAGAAAGACCTTGGCTCAAATTCCTGTGTGAAGCTGTGCTACCTTTGACAAGTTTCTTCACCTCTCTGAGCCTCTATTTAAAAAAATCTGTGAGACGGGGATAATATAGAACCTCTTCAAGGGTGTTCAGTTCAGTTCAGTTCAGTTCAGTCGCTTAGTCGTGTCCAACTCTTTGCAGCCCCATGAAGGTGAGGATTAAGTGAGGTGATGCAGGTAGAGAAATGGGGCCTGGTGTCGGAAGCCTGGAAAGTTCGTAAATGGAGGTTGTTATATGTTATCACTGTCCTCAGGTATATTTTCTAGATGTCATCCACAGATGACAGATGATTTCTGTGTTTCAGAAGCTCACAGAGGGCATTCTGGAAAGAGAGAACTGTTTGTGCAAAGGGAGAGAGGAAGGAAGCAGGGAGACGTGCTGAGAAAGCTGCAGGTTGCTCTCGATGGCTGTGGCTCAGGGTCCTGGAGTCCAGGGTATGTCTGGGGAGTGACTGAGGAAGGTTCTTGAAGGGCAGCTTCGGGACAGAGCCGAGAGGCCCTAGAGGCATTTGGACAGTGGGGAACTAATGAGCAAGGCCTTTAGGAAGGAGAGTAACGGATCAGATCTGTTCTATGGACTGTCCCCTCTCCAGGGCCCCACGGAGAAGTGGATGGAAGAAGGGAGGGGAGAGTCTGGGCTGGAGATGCCCTGAGCTGTTCAGGCAAGAGATGACGCTGGTCACAACTAACCAGGGCCTGTGATTCTAGAGGGAAGATGTGGTGGGTGAGAGCGAGGGAGCGTCTACACTGGCTAGCACGAGGCTACTTGTCCTTCTGGGGTCAGAGTCTGTTTTCCCAGTAGACTTGGTTACATGTGGGGTGGAAGGACGATAAACAGGATGTCAATGAAGTATTTCATATGACCAACATAAATTTCCAGGTAGAAGATCAGGTCAACCCAGGTCCTTGCTGTGCTGTGCTATGCTAAGTTGTTTAATGGTGTCGGACCTTTGTGACCCCATGGACTGCAGCCCACCAGGCTCCTCTGTCCATGGGGATTCTCCAGGCAAGAATACTGGACTGGGTAGCCATTCTCTTCTCCAGGGGATCTTCCCAACCCAGGGATCAAACCCAGGTCTCCCTCACTGAAGGTGGGTTCTTTACCAGCTGAGGCACCAGGGAAGCCCCACATTGTTGCTAGCACCAATATTTTCACTCTAGACATTTAGTTCTGAGCCTGTGCCTCTTTGTTAACCTGAGCCAAGCAGTGGCAGGTCTTTTGAAGAGCGAGTCAGCAGCGAAGCTTTAAAAACCTGCACCCGGTGCCCAGGAACGACAGCTAATGAACTAATTATTGCCCATCAGTCGCATCTTGAGATTGCATGTGCGAACCTGCATCCCTTCGTTATTACTGTGGTCACAGGGGCAGCTGGCCTCGAGCTTACAGGAAGGAAGTTGTCCCTGGGTCACCCGTGGGGTCACAGCCTATGATTTCGGTTCATTTGTGCAGATTGGGGCTAATTTGTTTAGGTTCTTTTATCTGAAATAGAAATTGCTCAGCAGAGACAAGAGATGTAGTCATTTAACAAACAGATGTGCTGGGATGGGGAGTGTGAGGTGGGATGTGACCTGGGTTTTCCTCCAGGTTCATTGCTAATAGAGGTGACCTTGGCTTTCAGAAGACCTTAACCAGGTCAAGATGCCTTTTCTCCCTCTGCATGTGACCATAGAGAGAAACTTCGAATTGTTGTTCGGTCGGCAAGTCATGTCCAACTCTTTGCCACCCCATAGACTGCAGCACACCAGGCTTCCCTGTCCTTCACCATCTCCTGGAGCTTACTCAGACTCATATCCATCACGTCAGTGATGCCATCTAACCATCTCATCCTCTGTTGTCCCCTTCTCCTCCCAGCTACAATCCTTCCCAGCATGAGGGTCTTTTCTAATGAGTTGGCTCTTTGCATCAGGTGGCAAAAGTATTGGAGCTTCAGCATTGGTCCTTCCAATGCATATTCAGGGTTAATTTCCTTAGAATTTCCTTAGTTTGATCTCCTTGCTGTCCTAGGGACTCTCAAGTATTTGCTTATGTTGCTCCTTTAACTTTTTTAAGTACATCTTTCAAATACGTACTAAAGTAGATGGAAGAAGTATAACAACCCCCATGCACTCGTCACCTAGCCTCGCAGTTATCCATATTGTATTGCTCTTGTTTGCATCCCATTCCACTCTCTCCTTTTTTTTTTTTTTTAAGAAAATATTTATTTGTTTATTTGGCAGCTCTGGGTCTTAGTTGCAGCATGTGACCCACAGGTCTGGGGAACAGAGGCTGCCTGTTAATGATGGGAAAATTGTCTTTACATTTTTTTGTCTAATTTTAATACACTTTTTAAAGGTTACCTTCCAGTTACAGTCATTATGAAATATTGGCCGTATTCCCCATGTTGTAAGTGCACCCTTGAGCCTGTCTTACACCCATGACTTTGTACCTCCCACTCCTCTGCCCCCTCCTCGCCTCCCCACTGGTTAAGCACTAGTTCTCTGTGAGTCTGCTGCTTTTATGGCAAAACATATTGTGCCAACTAGCTTGTAAGTGTTTTCTCTGTACCAGGGCTTGTTCTGTCCCCTGTATGTCTGCTCAGTTAATTTGCATAGCGCTCCCACCTGAGTGCTGAGTTTTTCTAATGGTGGATGAAGCAGCTTGAGGTCACGGGACTGGGACTTGAACTTCTGTCTGCCTCCAGACCCTGTTGTCAGCCCCCCTGGACAGCCACTCTTATTTTAAAAAAACAACAAAGTTTATTTATTGGCTGTGCTGAGTCTTCATGCTGTGTGGGCGTTTCCCTAGTTGTGGCATGCAGGGGCTACTGTCTGGTTGGGGTGCGCAGGCTTCTCGTTGCGGTGACCTCTCACTGCGGAGCACGGTCTCTAGAGTGTGTGGGCTTCAGGAGCTGCAGTTCCCGGGCCCCAGAGCACAGGCTCAGTAGCTGTGGCGCACGGGCTTCGTGGCTCCGCTGCTTGTGACTCTTCCTGGACCAGGGATCAAACCTGTGTCTCCTGCGTTGGCAGGCAGATTCTTTACCACTGAGCCACCAGGGAAGCCTGACAGCCACTCCTGATGATCGTCAGATGGTTTTGGTCCTGCGCGATTGTGACTCGTGCAGGAACTCTCTTTTCTGCCTCTCGCTGTAGGTTTTCTGGTCCCTGCCATGGCTGCTTTTAGTCAGCGAGGTTGACAGTTTAAAAAGGGGCTGAGTCCTTCATTTTTGGCTGCCAGGGGGGACATTTCATCTTCCAGAATTGTCTGATTCTGAACGCTCCATCTTGCTCCCCGTCTAAACTTCTCGGCCAGGCTCATCTCAAGTTGTAACACATGCTGAAAATGCCCCACATTTTGCCTTTCCTCTAAATCTTTATGGTGAAAGCGGCTTCTTCAGGATGTTTTATGTAGCAAGACGTTGTGACAGGAAGACAAATTGTGGAGCTTTAAATCGAAGAAAAACAGAAGGCTGTTTGTCTGATGTGTTCCAGTTCTGTTCTTCTCCCTTCCTTGAGTTTGAATCATGGAGACAATTTCCTTTCACGTTGAAGGTTAAATTGCTGGGAGGTGGTTTCTCAGGGAATGTTCTGTTAAAGCGTTAAGAACAATTGGATGTAAAGTCCTTTCCTTTCTCTGCAGATTTTGACATGGAAATCATTGAAAGTGTGGCTGTCTTTTACGTTTCTTCAAAGAATTCTAAAAGCCCCGGAATGAAATGTATTTTAGGGGGTGTCAGGCTGCAGGCTTAACCGTAGTTGCCCAGAGAGAGAAAACACATTCTTAATTTTGGAGGTTGAAGCTAAATCCCTAGGCCCGAGTGGTCTTGGTAGGGCAGGCTGTCCCTTCCTCTTGGAGGTCCCTGCAATGGAGTAGGCTGTTCTTTTCCTCCTGGTCTCACTCTGGTTTATGATTATGTATGTGTGTGCATCTGTGATTAGAGTCTGTCTCCTCTGCGAGAGACTTGAGACTTGGGGGTGGAGCGTGGAGGGGATCTTGGCTTTTGCTCTCGTCTCTGGCTCTTCATTCCCAGGTCTGAATCTAACACACAGAGGATGCTTGGTATCTTTGAAATTTGAGGAATGAGTGACCTTAAGTCAGGCTTTCCTTCTTACTCTCCACCCCTGGCCGTTCCACCTGTGCTTCTTTCTGCTAGATGCCCTCCTGCTGGCATTTCACTTGTCCACTTCCCGTTGGTGCTGGCTGACTCTCCTTTCCCCAACCCCAGGCTCCTCTGGTGTTTGTTGCTAGAGTGGTAATCCAAGGAGAAAACTCCAACCCACAGGAAATGCGTTTGGTTGGGAGGTTTGTGACAGTGTAATTAGGTAGTTGTGTGTGCTTGGAAATATTCTGAGTATGATGTTGGTAGAAAAGCATTGTATTAATTCAGGAAACTCAGAACATGTACAATTCAGCAAGCCTTTGGGAACACTAGCAAACATTGAGAAATGAGATGCTGAATGGGATACAGTCATTAGCAAGTAGAGGAAAGGGACTGACTTGGGTGGAAGGACCCCAGACCCCTCAGTGGCCTGGTAGAGACCCAGTTCTCAGTGAGAGGCAGTCCTGAGTGAGTTTGAGTAGAGGTTGGTGCCATGTGCTTCGATGAAAAATGAAAGGGCAGGCTGAGCTGGGTGGCTCCGAGCACCTTGGGCCTGAAACTGTCTCTAGTTTATCCTACTGGAGCGGCCACCCCAGCCAACAGGCCCAGTGACACGCCCTGGACAGCCAGGCTGACCTGGGTGGAGTCCTGACCCCTCGCTTCCTGCTGTGTGACTCTGGGCACGTCTGAGCCTGCGTGTGAAGTGGGAGGACAAAATGCAGCCCGAAGCCCCGTGCTCAGACCTGGTTGTTGACCACTAAGTGTAGACCCTGCCCCACGTTTCCCAGTTCAGGCCCAACTGGAAACGAAATCTTCTTGGTCCGTGGGGGTCAGTTGTTTCTCTAACGGTGGATTCAGGTGGATTCAGGATGGGATTTGCACACACTTGCTGTTGGTTTTAGTTCAGTCCTCTTGTCAGGAACACTCTGAAATTAATATGGTGTGGATGTTGGTAGAAAGCACGTCTTGTTCATTATCTTAGCAATTAGCCCAAATGGAGCTTCCAAGTGACCCCTGCCGAGGACACCAGCCTGGCAAAGGCTTTTGGCTCCAGCAGTGGCTGGTTCTTCTACAGGGCGTGATGATTCCCGCCAAATTAATCCCCAGCTTTGCCTAATCCTCATTGCCAACAGAGCCTGCAGAGTACTCCAGGGAGTTGGCTGCGTTCCCCACTCCAGCATTCTCTCAGAGCTGATGGCTCAGAAATCTATGTGTTTGGCCGCATCTCTGAACAGAGGCGGGGTCTGAATCCTGGTAATCAGAGAGCCCAGCAGTGAGCCGAGACAGGAGGATCTGAGAACTCTCACCGTTTCACTTGATAGACTTTGGCTCCAGGTGTCCTGGACTGAGCTTTTTCCTGCAAAGATGGTGAAATTTCACCAGCTATGCTGATGACATTTGAGGCCCCCTAGACGGAGAAGGCGATGGCACCCCACTCCAGTACTCCTGCCTGGAAAATCCCATGGACGGAGGAGCCTGGGAGGCTGCAGTCTATGGGGTCGCTGAGGATCTGACACGACTGAGCGACTTCACGTTCACTTTTCACTTGCATGCATTGGAGAAGGAAATGGCAATCCACTCCAGTGTTCTTGCCTGGAGAATCTCAGGGACGAGGGAGCCTGGTGAGTTGCTGTCTATGGGGTCACACAGAGTCGGACACGACTGAAGGGACTTAGCAGCAGCAGCAGACTATATCTGCTTGGAGATGGAGCACTGTATTAATTAGGAGTTTATCTCACCAGTAGGAGGAGAATAGAAATCTCTACTAAGAGAACTCACACCTGGTGGGTACAGGGTTCATGCCCCTGATGAACCTCCCTAGGAGGGAGGGAAATCAGGGGCGTTTGCTAAAGTGTTGCATCCTATGCACACAGCAGACCCTGTAATTAATCACTGCTCTCTGCTGTAACCCCATCTAAGGGCCCTGATATCTAAGTGCCCCAGTATTTCGGGTCCCTAGCATCTAAGTGCATCAGTATATAAAGTCCCAGGCGTCTAAAGAGTCCAAGTATCTAGAGTCCCTGGCATCTAAGTGTTCCAGTATCTAAGGTCCCTAGCATCTAGTGCCTCAGTATCCAGGGTCCCTAGCATCTAAGTGCGTCAGTATTGAGGGTCCTTAGCATCTATGTTCCCCAGTATCCTGTACCCCTAGGGTCTAAATATACTACTCCAAGCTTCCTAGCATCTAAGTGCTGAAGTGGCTGGGTCTCAACCATCTCTCTGCACCAGGGTATAAAGACTCTAGTATATAAGTGTCCCAGGATCTAGGGTCCGGTCCCTGGCATCTTAGTGTCCCGGTGTCTAGGGTCCTTAGCAACTAAGTGCCCCAGTACCTAGGGTCTCTAGCATCAAAGTTCTGAATTATATAGGGTCACAGCATCTTAGTGCCCTAGTATCTAGGCTCCTTAGCATCTAAGTGCTCTAGTATCTAGCCTCCTTAGCATCTAAGTGCTCAAGTATCTAGGGTCCTTACGTCTAGTGCCCCTGTATCTGGGGTCCTTAGCATCTCAGGGTCCCAGTATCCATGGTCCCAGTATCCATCTAAGTGCCCCAGTGTGTAGGGTCCTTACATCTAAGTGTCCCTGTATCTAGGGCCCTTAGCATCTAAGTATACCAGTGTCTAGGGCTTTAGCATGTCAGGGCCCCAATATCTAGGGTTTCTACTATCTGCTGCTAAGTCACCCCAGTCGTGTCCGACTCTATGCGACCCCATAGATGGCAGCCCACCAGGCTCCCCCATCCCTAGGATTCTCTAGGCAAGAACACTGGAGTGGGTTGCCATTTCCTTCTCCAATGCATGAAAGTGAAAAGTGAAAGTGAAGTCGCTCAGTCATGTCCGACCCTTAGCGACCCCATGGACTGCAGCCCACCAGGCTCCTCCGTCCATGGGATTTTCCAGGCAAGAGTACTGGAGTGGGGTGCCATCACCTTCTGCTATCTAAGTGCCCTGTATTATCTGAGGTCCTTAGCATCTATCTGCCTTAGCATCTTGGGTCTCTAGCATCTCAGTGCCTGAATATCGAGGTAGTCACTTCTGGTCAGAGTTTTTTCTTCAGTGAAAACCTATTCTTTGCCTTTCCTATTTCTGTGAACCCTAATAAGGATGCTATGGAAAGGGCAGGCTAGACAAACATCTCAAATAACGTGGTTCGAAGACCTCGGAGGATGGCAGGCTTCACCATAGCCAGGAGGAGCAGCGAGCCCATACTCACGGGCAGGCGTGGTGATGACGCCAGTGAAGCTGAGTGTCCGTGGTCTGTCCTGTTCCTGCTGGGCCCCCAGAACTTCCTCCACGCCACTTTCTCTCCATATCTGTGCTGCAGGTGGGCATCGTAGGAGTAAATGTCAAGCTGTAACGTGAAGAAGCCCTTGTCTGCATGGAGAATGCTGGGGCTGCATGTAATTTGGACCCACAGTCTTAGTCCTCTAAGCTGACCACCTGGGTGACATAACAGGGGTGAGTGTGCTCTTCTGGCAGCTCACGAGCTTTGACAGGTCACCGCCAGAAAGATGGTCTGAACACAGCGGTGAAGAATTCCGTGGTGCTGTTGTCTGACTGCGGGCATGAGTGATGGGCAGAATAGACAGATTTACTGGGATGCAAAGGTGACTGGCTGTCAGCCCAGGAATGGGCTGGAGGCAGCTAAGAAGGACTTTCTGATTGATATGGGTTTCTTTAGGGGTGGTGAAAGTGCTCTGGAATTAGTGCTAATTGTTGTAGAACCTTGGGAATATACTGAGGTCGACTGAATTGTGCATTTTAAATGAGTGAATCGTGAATTATGTATATCTCAATAAAAGTAGAAAGCAGTACATGGGGATTTTAAGCTAAACAAAATCATATGTTCATAACAGCTGTCATTAGTCAAAGAGTGGAAAACTAACTGGGCACGAGGGTCAGTACCAATTCCTGTTTGTTGATGACTTTGGAACATCAGCATGAGGCCGATGGTGACTTTCCCTTTTGGGTCCAAAGCAGTAGAGACTTGATTGCTTTCATCTCTGGCTCTGTGCTGTGAGCACCACATATGTGCATGCTTTTAAGATATGCAGTCTTTTTTTTTCTGGTTTTCCTAATTCCACTCAGAGATGCTGATGTGCTGTAATTGATCAAAGCACACACCAGTTACATTTTTGACAGAGATCCAGTAATAACATTTTCATCTTTCATTTGCTTCAGTTTTTCCCCCCCAGAGTGTCTGTCTGGTACTTCACAACAGTCTTGGGGTTGATATGATTAATCTCACTGATGGCCCTTAAAATGACACTGACCTCTTTTCTGACCTTCAGATGTACAGATATGCATGTACCTTGCTCTGTGCCCCAGGAAGCGCACCTTGATGGCCTGGGTCACCGGGCTCTGCTGCCCCCAGCTTCCGGTGGGGCTTGGCCCCTTTTGGTCCAGTGGGAGGCTCAGGCAGGAGGAAGGCAAGGTCAGAGCATTCTTCTTCCAGCCCCTACCTGCCAGGCTATGGGTTGTGTTCTCGTCCTGGAGGCCACGGCTCCTCGTCTGCCCACCTATATCCCAGTGGGTCTGGGAACTGCTTCCTCTCTCCCCCTCCAGGCCTGGAGGATTCCAGGGCGGGGTGGGGGGGGGGGCGGTTCCACCATCACCAGCCCCTGTGTCCCTCCCCATCCCTTCTTGGTTTCCCTTCGCCTCCTCTTCTTCTTGGTAGAGAGTCTCTTCATTAAGCCCCATGACCTCTGGCTCCGTGCCATGTGTTTCCTGCTGGGCTGTGACTGAAACACCAGGCCTGGTCTAGCTTCATGACTTTGCACTTGGTTATTCCCCCTCCAAGAGACGCTCTTTCCCCAGGTCTTGGCCTGGATGGGTCCTTCCCAGACTGTCACTGCTTGAGGGGCCTTGGCTGTCTACCCTCTAAGTCACTCTATCCTAGTCTCAAGGCTTCCTTTCTTCATAGTACTTTGACCTTTAAATCATCTTTGACATAGTTGACTGGCTTGCCTTGTCCAGGGCGTCCTCCTAAGTTGACCAGGAGTCAGCAGACATTTTCTGTAAAGGGCCAGAGCATAAATAGTTTCGTCTTTGCAGGCCATCGGCGCTTTTATAGTAGGAAGGTGGTCACAGATAAGGCATGAATGAATGCGTGTGTCTATATTCCAATAACAGTTTATTTACAAAAACAGTGGAGCAGAAATTTGTGGTTGTTGTTGTTCAGTCTCTAAGTCGTGTCTGACCCTTTGTGACCCCATGGACTGCAGCACGCCAGGCTTCCCTGTCCTTCCTTATCTCCTGGAGTTTGCTCAGACTCACGTCCCTTGAGTCAGTGATGCCATCTAATCATCTCATCCTCTGTCACCCTTCTCCTCTTGCCTTCAATCTTTGCCAGCATCAGGGTCTTTTCCAATGAGTCGGCTCTTCGCATCAGGTGGCCAAAGTATTGGAGCTTCAGCATCAGTCCTTCCAATGAATATTCAGGGTTGATTTCCTTGAGGATTGACTGATTTGATCTCCTTGCTGTCCAAGGGACTCTCAAGATTTGTGGTAGGTAAATTTTATCTCAGTAAAGCTATTAAAGCAGCAAAATAGGCAGCGCAATGTATTTAGCCTGTGGGTCATAGTTTGAGAACCCTGAACTAGACTGAGAACTCCGTGAGCATTAAGACCTTCCCGTCTTACTCATTTTGGGCCCCAGATTTGGATGGGGCCCTGAACGCACACATAGTGAACGCCCCTGTGTAGGTTGTTGTGTTGAGCAGTGGCAACAGTGGAAAAACAAGACAAAACCCCTTTGACCTTGCTGCCCTGGAGGACACGCAAGCATGTGTTCATTGTACAGCACAACTAGTGGTCCCGATGAAGGGGAAAGTGCCTTGTGGGAGCTCACAGCTGACTCGGCTCACCTGCTGGGAAGATCGGGAACTGGCCTTTAAGGGGAGCACCCTTGAGCTGCATTGGGTTTTGGCAGGTGGACGGGTGGGGGGATATTAGGAAGGCAGGCTTTTCGAGAAGGGTGGGAGAAGTACAGTATGTTTCAGGGCCTGGACTCTGCAAACCCAAGGCAACGCAGGACCCAGAGGAACATTCTGGACAGGGGCCAGATCCTGGAGAGTCCTGTGTGCTGTGTGGGACTTGGTGGCCAGTGTCCTGGCCTGCAGGAGGCTGAGCTGAAGAATTGTCAGCTGGCAGGTTGTCATCACGGGTGGTACAGAGGCTGGGCTGGGGGCGCAGGTGGCAGCAGAAGATAGGCTGTCTAGAGTCTCCTTGCCTAGAGGCAGGTCTTGGTCTGGGGTGGGGTCTTGAGAGGGTGTATAGTTCTTCAGGCTGTATTTTACCTTCAGCCAGGACCACGGACTGTTCCCTGCCTTGAACTTGGTGTGGGTGCGAATGGAAGGCAGGCTGTTGGGCGGCACTGCTGTTGGTTCAGGAGGATGAGTGGGTGATGGTGAGGAGGGTTCACATCTCCACATTCTGGTGGGGTGGGCTGGGGAGAAGAGACAGTCGCAACTACTCTCGACCCTTGAACAACTTGAGTTTGAACCGCATGGGTATTTTTCCGTAGTAAATACTACAGTACTACATGGTCCCTGGTTGGTGGACTCTGTAGATGCGAGGACTATACCAACTTGCATATATCAAGTTGTATGCAAATTAACCCTTGCGTTGGTCAAGGGTCAACTGTAACTGAAAAATTTCCGAGAGTATGAGTACTGAGAAGATGGTAAAAAGTGGTGGATGTGCAGCAGGTGGGGGGACGTATGCCGGCAGCTGTTTCCCTAGTTGTTGTTCAGTTGCTCAGTCGTGTCCGACTCTTTGTGACCCCGTGGACTGCAGAGGCCAGGCTTCCCTTTTTGTTGCTCAGTCGTGTCCGAATCTTTGTGACCCCGTGGACTGCAGAGGCCAGGCTTCCCTGTCCTGCGCTGTCTCCTGGAGTTTTCTCAGTCTCGTCCATTGAGTTGGTGATGCCATCCAACCATCTTACACTCTGTCACTCTCTTTTCCTCCTACCCTCAATCTTTCCCAGCATCAGGGTCTTTTCCAGTGAGTCAGTTCTTCGCATCAGGTGGCCAAAGTATTGGAGCTTCAGCATCAGTCCTTCTAATGAATATTCAGGCCTGATTTCCTTGAGGATTGACTGGTTTGATCTCCTTGCAGTCCAAGGAACTCTCAAGAGTCTTCACCAGCACCACTTGGTGGGGGTTCAGGGATGGAGGAGTTGGGATTGGAAAGTTGAGAAAGCACCAAATCTCCCATGATTGGGGCCAGATTGATCCAGATAGAGGGAATGCCCTGAGGTGACGATGAGTGTGGGGTGTGTAAGGATTGCAGAGAAGGCCAGTGTGACTAGTGCAGAAGGGGAATGAGACACAGAATTAGCCTGGTGATACTCCAGGAGCCGCGTCATGCAGGCAGCCATAAGAAGTCTGGGAAACAGAATTTCCAGTTAATTGAGATTTCTAGTGAATAGGATACTAGCTAGCTATGCCACTTTAAGAGAACTGGTACCCTAGTGGATTGGGCTGCTTCCCAGGTGGCGCTAGTGTACAGAATCTGTCTGCCAGTGCAGGAGACCTGGGCTCAATCCCTGGGTTGGAAGGATCTTCTGGAGAATGAAATGCAACCCACTCCAGTATCCTTGCCAGGAGAATCCCACGGACAGAGGAGCCTGGCGGGCTATAGTCCATGGGATCACAGAGTCGTACGCAACTTAGCAAGCGAACAACAGCAAACATAGTGACTTGCTATGTAGTGGGAGTTTATGAGACACACTTGGGAATCCCTGATAGCGCAGGTGCGAGGCTTTCAGAAGTCGAGCTGTTGCATTGTTTCTTCTGGCCCAGCGTTACAACTTTGAGACTTAGTACTGTTTACGAGTGTGTTCCTCTTCAGTTGTTAATATTAAAAAAAAAAAAAAAAACTTCTCACTTTGAAATGGGCTGGCATTCGAAAGCTGTGTGAGCAGTCTGAGCATTTGGCTTGTTTTTAATCCTGGGATTTTCTTATTTTGGGCAGTGAGATTCACATGGAGTGTGTTTATTCATGCTTCCTTGACTCGCTTCTCCCACGACTGTTCTTGAATTTGCATTGCCACTGTATGAATGAGTCAAGAATCTGTCAGGTTTAGTCTTTTGAGGAACAGATAAGGAGAGCTGATCAGAACTTTCCAAGAGGCATTAGCTTCTTATTAAGTGGAAAATACATGGTTTTCCACAGAAGCGAGTGTAAATAGCATAGGCCCGTGTTTTTGCTTTGGACTCATCGTCACTCGGTCTGCCTTGCAAAATGTGCTTTTTCTGGGTAATTGTCCTAAAGCATAGAGTAGGTTGAATGACACTCACCTGCAAACATCTTTTTCCTATCACACCGTGCTTTCTAGTTATCAGATGGTGCAATGTGACTTGTCCAGCCACTCAGCTTTTAGTGGCACGGAAAGTGGCTCCATCATTTTTTTTTGTCTCGGGTCAACTCGCTTAAGCTTAAGAAACAGCGAGAATAGTCTGTGCAGCCAAAATTGTCAATCCTTTCATTTCTCCATGCTTATTCAGCTGAACATTTTTTTTATAAGCCTACTTTATAGTCCTGGTTTTATCATTCAAATATTAAAAATAAACTGATTCCTTGAGCACTTTTGGAGGGCATGTGTATCCTTTAGGGCTCTTGGTGATAAGTGTCAGAAAATCCAATGCAAATTGACAGAAGCAGAAAGGTGATTCAGGAGCTCCCATGAGCCAGTTAGGTTTGGCTTCAGGCACAGCTGGATCCAAGTTCCATTTCTGTTCTGTCTGTCTGGGCCTCCTTTGTAGAGAGTTTCTGCTTTCCATGTTTTCCAAGCATGAGATAGCCACCACAGTGGCTCCAGACCTCCTGTCTTTTCAGTGTTACGTCCAGTGGGCAAGACAGAGTTTCTGGCCTCGGAGCAATCAAAGAGGAGACTCAGGCTTGACTCTCTCTGGCTCATATTGGGCCAAAACATACGTCCATCCCTGAGTCGGTCCCTGTTGCTGGGAAGAGTGAAGGCCAGATTAGCCTGCTCTGAATTCTGCACCCACCCTCGGAGGTGAGGTAGGTGGAGGTATCTACTCCCAGGTGGGCATCCTGGGAGAAAACCAGGTATGCAGTTGATGTTCCTGTGTGCTGCCCCCTGAGCTGTGTCCTGTCTGTGTGTATCCCCCTGGTGCCCCACGGGAGCCCAGTGCAGCGCCTCACCTGTACTGGTTAGATTCAGAAATGTCCTCCGAATCTGACTACCTGTCCCCGAGAAGCTGCAGGTGAGGCTGAGTGCAGGCTGGCCAGAGAGGGCGCTGCGGGGCAGGGCTGTGTTCCCAAGTTTGCAGACAAGGATGGTCTCTCTTGTTACACAGATGAATATTTTTATTTCCCTAATTACCTTTATTTGGCTAAGTTTTAGAAAATAGAATATAACCCGTCAAATCTGAGTTTTCATATTCCACTGTTTAGGACAAGGTGGTGTAAGAAAGTGGGTCAAGTAAAAAAATATCACAGAAACATTAGCACGGGTTCCATTGTTGTTCAGTCAGCCAGTCATGTCTGATTCTTCGTGACCCCATGGGCAGCAGCACACCAGGCCTCCCTGTGGTACAAAGCTTGAGAGTGACTGCTGTGTGCGCAGGCCTGGCCCAGGGACAGGTCAGGGGGTGGGTTTTGAGGCAGAGCGCCCAGAACCCCCTGGCTCTGCGCACATGGGCTGTGTGACCTTGGACTTCTGGCCTCCCCTCTCTGGGCCAGTCCCCCTGTGAAGTGGGGCTTCACTGGAGGGTGGTTGGGAGGATTATCTGAAGCGCTTAGGATAGTGCTAAACCCGTGGTGCAAGTTTAGTCTGTATTGGGCGTCAGGAGTCGTAGTACTCGTGGTACCAGCACTACTGCTAGTAGAGTTAGGGACGTGCCTCAGGGTTAAGCGTGTGGGTTGGAGGGTCAGTGAAGCAGGCGCGTTAGTTCATTATAGAGGTGTGCTCACTAAGCCTCTGCCCTGTGCTGGCTGTGGGGGTGAGCAGGCAGGGCTCCAGCGCCTGCGGTCGAGGAGGGGGCCTCGTTTTGGTCAGGCCTGATTATGTCCTTTGGGTCATTTCATCATCACATCCTTTCACCACCTACTTCTCAGGTGGCGGAGCAGGTGGGGGGCAAATTGTAAATCCACAGCTCCTGGCAAGTGTGAAGACCCTGTGTGTCTTTCCTCCCTTTGAGGTTCTCTGTTTAAGAACTGCCACCAGCCGCTTCACACATTAGAGGGTGTGTGCGTGTGTTTAAAATCAGTGGAACGTGATACACTTTTAAAAAAACGATTGCAGAGAATCCCTGGTCTAACCTTATGCTGTGAATTTAATAACTGTAATTACTGGTCTGCTTGGACTATTTATGTTAATTTTGCAAAGCAATATTAACTTTGGGCTGCAGCATGGACCTCCCTTTAGAGGGGTCTGCCAGTGGTCAGTGGGACCACTGGGCCAGTGGGCCAGTGGGTGGTCAGCCAGGGACGTTCTATCTCGACTCCCCACGTGGCTCATTAGCTCGATTCCTGTCTCTTTTGAATCCAGAGGAATGTTTGACTTTATGAGGGGCCCTGTAATAAAGTCTTATCTTTGCCAGCTAAACCAGGAAAACTGACTTCTGGCCAGCTCTCAGCAGGTGAGGTCCTTGTCCTCATTTGGAAATGGAAGCGCTGTGTCATTTTTTCCCCCTGCCTCTTGAGGAATCTGAGTTCAGTGACCCATGACTGTACCAGGTGGTTGGCTGACTCAGAGCTGGAGTCACCCAGTGGTCTTTGTCTGAGCTCTGCCAGGGATGCAGGTGGGTCAGCTGAGAGGTGACCGGCGGGCCACCTGTCTGGCCATCCAGACTGGCCAGACAGTCACCTCTCTCAGCTGACCCGCCTAGAGCCTCTGTGTGCCCCAGAAGAGTGCTTGAAATCTTTCATAGCTCACCTGTCAGCATTGGCTTCATCCTCCTCCTCTGCAGTAATATGGTCATTAATATTAATATGGTCTTGGCAGCCACCACTGACCAAGTGCCTAGGGTTGGGAGATCCAGTCATTTTCTCTTATCACCACCATCATTAATTATAGCTTTAATGGTTATGACAGCTCTCATACACTCACTGCTTACTTTGTTCCAGCCATTGTTTTGTTGTTGTTGTTCAGTTGCTCAGTTGTGTCCGACTCTTTGTGAGCCCATAGTCTGCAGCACAGCAGACTTCCCTGTCCATCACCAACTCCCGGAGTTTGCTCAAACTGACGTCTGTTGAGTCCGTGATGCCATCCAACCGTCTCATTCTCTGTCGCCCCTTCTCCTCCTGCCCTCAATTTTTTCAGCATCAGGGTCTTTTCCAGTGAGTCATCTCTTTGCATCAGGTGGCCAAGGTATTGGAGCTTCAGCTTCAGCATCAGTCCTTCCAATGAATAGTCAGGGTTGATTTCCTTTAGGATTGACTAGTTTGATCTCCTTGCTGTCTAAGGGACTCTCAGGAGTCTTCTCCAGTGTCACAGTTTGAAAGCATCAGTTTCTCAGTGCTCAGCTGTCTTTATGGCCATTGTTTAATCTTCCCAAAGCCCTGATCTGATACATGAAACCTTGGCACAAAGAGGTTAGGCCACTTGTCCAAGTTACCCTTGCAGGGGAGCAACCTGGGCAGGATTCAGATTCACACAGTGTGACTCTGGAGCTGAAGTTGTCAACTATGGCCTGTGGGCCCACCAGCCATTCTTGTAAGTCATGTGTTGCCTGTAGCTCAGCCATGGCCACCCGTTTAGCCCCTCATTTACAAACTGTCTCTGGTGGTTTTGCATTACAGCAGCAGAGTTGAGTGGCCTGGCCCTTTTCTGAAAATGTTTGCCAGCGCCTGCTCTGCACCCAAACTCTCAGCCACTAAGCCTCCCTGAAACTCACAAAGAAAACTAAAAGCACAGAGTTCATACCGCGTGCCAGGCACTGGGAGACAGTGATGAGTCAGTGGACACGTGTCACCTTCTGGTGGGGGGCAGGTGGTAGCCAGGCACTTACCTTATTAGTAAATGTGTGTTTATAAACAGAACTATCTGGAAGAAAAGCGTAGTCTGTGTGAAAGCAGGAAAGAGGCTCTCAGTGCTGGAACACACGTGGTAGAGGATTCTACCTGAGAGAGGAACCCCAGGGAGAAACCACAGGATGTGCAGAGGCCTGGGGGTACGCAGCAGGGTGTAGGAGAGGACCCTGCTTTGGAAAGTCTCCTTCCAAACGAGGAAACCCAGGCTCAGAAGCTGAAGGGGTCCTGCTCTAGGTCACATGGTGAGGTGAAAAGTCACACAGAGAACCGAACCCACCTTTGCTTCTCCACCCACATTGTTCCTCCTGTTCTGTTCCTCCGCTTGCAATGTCCGTCTCCTTACCTGCAGTGTCCCAGTTGGAACCATCTTCTCATAATGGAACAGGGCCCTGGGACCCCAGGATGCAGCCTGGACCCGGGCAGACAGTAGCACTGATGACCCTGGGCCACGAGAGCCTAGGGTACCTTTGGAGCCTGCCCTACTTTGCCTTCCTGGTTTCCTCCTTGAGAGCTACTTCTTCTCATCCCTCATCACAGGGATGCAATTGGAGTACCTTCCCGAGTTCCCTTTGCTGCTCGAATGTTTTGATGATAACATCTTGAGTTATTATTAGATGGTTACATAAATTCCTATCTGTTCACTTTGGTAGCATGCCCTCTGAAGTGATCCTTTAGGGGACAAAAGAAAGTCATAGGAGGAAGGTGTGAGTGAAAGTTGATTTGCATTCCCCTTGCCCCGAATCATCTCCATAAAGGGCTGAGTGGTTGGCACCTGGGGGTCAGGTGGGGAGGGGGCTGTCCCACTTCTGAACAGGACCCGTCGGGAGGACAGTCCTACGATAGGGTTTCCCTCCCGAAGATCACGGCCATAACTGAAGGTCGGCTTTGGAGGTGGCTTCAGAACTTCCTCAGCTCATGCTAAGGGCAGGCTTGATAAAACAGTGTGTGTATGAGGGGGAGGGGGATTCGTTAAACATGTTCCCAGGATATTAGTTGTGTCGTTATTGTTTTTCAGTCGCTCAGTCGTGTCCGACTCTTTGCCACCCCACGGACTGCATAATGCCAGGCTTCCCTGTCCTTCACTGTCTCCCAGAGCTTGCTCAAACTCATGTCCATTGAGTCGGTGATGCCATCCAACCATCTCATCCTTTGTTGTCCTCCTCTTCTCCTGCGTTCAACCTTTCCCAGCATCAGGGTCTTTTCCAGTGAGTCAATTCTTCGCCTCAGGTAACCAAAGTGTTGGAGCTTCAGCTTTAGCATCAGTCCTTCCAATGAGTATTCAGGGTTGATTTTCTTTAGGATTGACTGGTTTGATCTCCTTACTGTCCAGAGGGCTCTCAGGAGTCTTCTCCAACACCACAATTCTTTGGTGCTCAGCCTTCTTTATAGTCCAACTCTCAAATCCATACACGACTACTAGAAAAATGATAGCTTTGATTACACGGACCTTTGTCGGCAAAGTAATGGTATTCATTTTTAAAATAAGCTAGTGTCCCTTGCACGCAGGCACTGGAAAAAACAGAAAAGATTCTAGAGGTTTGGGCCCGTGTGTACTTGTGTGCAGGTATGTGCTTGTGTGTGAGTGTGTCCTTGTGTGCATGTACACCGCCTGCCTTTTATCAGCAAGGGAGGTCTTGGGCACATGAGCCGTAGGAATCATGCCTGGACGCCAGAGAGCTGGTGACGCATCCCAGCAGCTACTTATAGTTCAGTCTAGTGTGTCCAAGGCCTCTGTCCTCAGAGAGGACTGCACTGCTGTTGGGGAGAAAGGCTGGGGTGGCCTCAGGCTATGGGCAGGGGCCAGTGAGGAGAGGGTGGCAGAGACCCAGGCGGTCAGGGGGGCTATCCCTGAGGGCTGCTGTGAGGGTGGAGAAGGGCACCCACAGGCGAGTTTAAGAGGTGGGCTCCAGGAGGCGGGTTGGTTACAAAGAGGGAACTTGGAGGCTGATGTTCGGGTCTCTGTTTGAAGGCGCATGTGTATGAGGGGGTGGTGTGTGCTTGTGTGTGTTGATGGTGACCCCAGCTGAGGACTCGACTCTTTGCAGCACCCTGAGGCCTCCAGGAGCATTGATTCCAGGTAGACGGTGGTAGGGTTTATTCATGGCCCTGGAGAAGAATTGTGGCTGGTGCTTTACGGGTCTTGGGGAAGTGATGTGGTTTCATATCTTAGGTTACCCTGTCAGCTTGGAGGAGGGCTGGGGAGACCTTCCACGAGGGCCAGGGGTATCCCTGGTGGTCGGTAACTCCTTGTCCAGCTCCCGATGGACCCAGAGGAGGGCGCTGACCCTCCTCCCTGTTTGGCCGAGGCTCCCGGGTGGACCAGCTGAGGGGTCCTGCAGAATCATGCCGCTCCTGTGGTTAACTGGGGATTTTACACAACTGCCCACCCCGTCTTCATGTGATGACCGAGGACACCAAATTGGACCCGGCTCTGGGGTTGGCTGTTGCATAAGCCTCTCGAGAAGGCTGAAATGTATACAAAGGGAGGGAAAGTCATTCCCAGTCACTTCCGTCTTAGATCAGCCCACGTCAGGTAGCAGGGAAGGTCTGGTCTGGGTGTGTCTTCCTCTGAGCTTGAGTGTGTCAGGTGGGATCCATGGTCTCTATCGTCTTGAGCCTGCGCTGTCTCAGAGGGGCTGTTGAGGGTAGGGGGGATCACCATCCCCCCCGCCCCACACTCCCCTCTGGCTGGTGCTCGTGGTTGTCAGTCTTCACAGAGGAGAGTGTGGTTCAGGACAGTAGCCCTCCTGTAGTCTGTGGGTGTTCTCTCTAGGCATGTTGACTGTAGGGGAAGCTGTATGTGTGAGGATTCTGGGTTGCAAATCAAAGGATCCCAACTCAGATGAGTTTGTATAAAACAAACAATACCCAAACCCAAGGAATCTATGGGTGGTTTGTGGTTTAGTCACTAAATCGTGCCTGACTCTTGTGACTCCACGGACTGTAGCCTGCCAGGCTCCTCTGTCCGTGGGATTCTCCAGGCATGAATATTGGAGTGGGTTGCCTTTTCCTTCTCTTGGGGATCTTCCTGACCCAGGAATCAAGCCCAGGTTTCCTGTGCTGCAGGCAGATTCTTTACCAACTAAGCTACAAGGGAAGCCCATAGGAGTCGCCAAAAAGTTTATTTGTACTTGTTTTTATTTGTACTTGTACTTGTACTTGTACTGTATTTGTACTTGTTTATTTGTATTGTTTTTCTGTACTCTCTGAAAAGGGGACTTCCAGTCCATTGGTTAAGGCTTTGCCTTCCAGTGGAGAGAGTGTGGGTTTGATGCCTGGTCGGGGAGGGCCTGACCTGGTAGGCCAAAAAAAACCCAAAAACCCCAAAACATAAAAACAGAAGCCGTATAGTTACAAACTCAATAAAGACTTGGTCCACATGAACAAAATATCTTAAAAGCTTATGGAAAAATCTGAATGAACTTTTTGGCCAACCTAATACCAGGTTAATGTAACTGGGAGCCTCCAGGGGCTGGTGTGGGCTTCCGGTAGGTCTGGCTCCAGAGCAGTGCTCATATCACCAGCCTTCGAGTCTCCACACCCCTGCCCCCGACCCCGAGCTTGCTGTCTGGGTTGATGTCATGTTCAGGTGGGCTTTCTCCAGAGGTGGCACGCAGGGCTTTCTCAGAGCCAGGCTTCCATTCTCCTTGCAGGTCAGAGTCTCAGCAAAGCGAGCACCCCAGTCCCTTCCCCATAGGGCCCCCGGCTAGCCCCCTGTGGGTCCTAGGGCCTCCCGGGCTCAGTCTTCGGTTCTGGAGGGATGAGCCAGCTAGGGTCACGTGCCTACCCCTGGGAGGGAAGGCGGGGCTGTGTGATTGACACACCCACCAGCATCTCATGAAGGGCAGTTTCTGGAAGGAAGAGAAATGGGATGGCCCCCAAATAGAAGAGTTTCCTCCACCTGAAACCTTGGCAAGTGCCAATGGCCCCAACATCCCAGATTGCAAGTTTTTGAAACAGAATAGAGAAATTTCTCCTGGTCAGAAGGGTAGGGAGCCTTGTTTTCAGGCGTAATACAGCATTTGGGTCAAAATCATGTTTCTTGTTATAGGTCCACTTTTGAAATGGCCTCGAATTCCTTCTGTGTCCGCAGCTCAGTGCTTGGTGGGTGGCCCAGCTGTTTAATTTGGTCAAGGACTTACTCTTAATTCTCAACTCTGCTTCTTGCCGGCTGTGCGCCTTCAGGCAAGTCTCTTGACCTCTCTGGGCCTTGTTGCCAGTAAACACCAAGTCTGCCAGCCTCTCACAGTGCTTTTGTGAGGATCCCACGAGAGTCCTGACTTGGTCAACTGTGCAGTTCCTAGCCGACATCTTTGCTGTTACTTACTGGTGTTGTTGTGCTAGGACACATGTATTTGGTTGTTGTTGAAATTGCGTCCGAAACTTTGAATCTTTATTCTGGAAGTGTTGCTGCTGCTGCTGCTAAGTCACTTCAGCCATGTCCGACTCTGTGTGACCCCGTAGACGGCAGCCCACCAGGCTCCCCTGTCCCTGGGATTTTCTAGGCAAGAACACTGGAGTGGGCTGCCATTTCCTTCTCCAACGCATGAAAGTGAAAAGTGAAAGGGAAGTCGCTCAGTCATGTCCCACTTTTTGCGACCGCATGGACCGCAGCCTACCCAGGCTCCTCTGTCCATGGGATTTTCCAGGCAAGAGTATTGAAGTGGGGTGCCATTGCCTTCTCCAAAAAAACTTTTTAAACCTGCTACACAATGTGAACTGTTATATACAAATGAAATGCTCATCGAGACCCTGAGGCTTTGATCAGCAGCTGAGAAGTAGTCCGTGTCTGTTGTTAAAATAAACACAGGATGGCAAACTGTTCTTGGCAGTTTATTTATTTAAAAATATTTATTTATTTATTTGACTGCATGGAGTCTTAATTACGACATATGGGGTCTTTGTCTGCAACATGGAGGCTTCTCTAGTTGCCATTCATGAGCTTCCAGGCCCTCTGGCCTGTGAGATCTTAGTACTTCAAGGCAGATTTGTAACTGCTGGACCACCAGGGAAGACCCTTCTTGGCAGTTTAAATGGGGAGGGAGTGGAAAGGAGAAGAGGGACAGGGCTGGATGGAAAGTGTAGAGGCGGTCCAGAGGGTACTGCAGGGGCCTGAGATCTGTTACTTCATTGCTCAGGGGTCGACCCCTCCGGCGTCCTTGTCCCTGGGGTGTGAAAGAGCAGAGGGCAGGGGCCGGGCTAGGTCATCACTGTTGGTCAATATCCTTCATTTCTTGGTCAGCATCCTTCATTTCTCTGAGTCTTATTTCCTCATCTATAAAATTGTTACCTTTCTCATAGTGTTGTCGGGATTCAGTAAAACAATCCAGGCAAAGTGCTCAGAATGCTGTCTGACAGATGCTAGGGGCTCAAAGAATTGTCATCATCATTAGTATCATGTTTTAATGAATGAATATGATTTTTACAACCCTTTGAGATATGAAAGATGGATTGTCATTCTGTTCTCATTTTAGGGATAATGGACGCAGATTCAAAAATGTAAAATAACTTCTGTGAGGTGTCACATGGGATCACAGACTTTGTAAAAGACCAGGTAGTAAATATTTTCAGGTTTGTGGGCCATCTGGCCTCTGCAGCAGTGACTCAGCACTGCCATTGTAGCGTGAAAGCAGCCACGGATGACACGTCAACTGATGGTCGTGACTCTGTACCAATAAAACTTTATTTATAAGAACTTTATTTGCAAGGCTGGATTTGCTCTGTGGCTGCAGTTTCCTGACCCCTGATGGAGCTGGTGAACGTCCAGGTGCTGAGTTAGGTCTTGAGTCTGGGTCTTCTGGCTCAGAATTCTAACCCTGTCCCCTGTGACACATAGCTTCCTATGTGGCCCAGGAGAGGCTTATCCACCAACCAGGAGCCGAGCACCTGTTTCTGGAGCTGCTTAGAGCCTTCGGGAGAAGGGAAGGCTGCATTCCCAGCCTGTGAGATGCCTGCAGACACTTTCTCTCTTACGGCTTGATGTGTTGTGAATCCCCTGATACTCAGGTGGGTGTTGCCGCCCCTCTGCTGCTGGTTGACAGTTCAGCAAAAGTGAACCCTGTGAGCTGGAAGTCGTGACCTGGACTGGCAGGCCCGTCTCAGTCTGCAGGGCAGGTCAGCTGCCTCCCTGGTGCCCTGCTGCTGTTGTGCATCTCTAGGGTGGTGGCTGGGCATCTCTGTGCTCCTAAGCTGCTGGGATAACCACGTGGGAGGCATGGAGGAACAAAACCCACCAAGAGAGCCAGCGGCCCTCAGTTATCCTGTGGCCAGTCTGCTGAAAGTCAGGGCAAGAAGTCCCATCTTGGCAAGAGGAGTCATTGGCACTTTCAGCCTTGACCTCTTCTCAAAGGGAAGGGTGTACACAACCGGTTGTTGCTGCCAGCGTCAGCTCTGGGCACATGAGAGGCAGAGAGATTTATCATTGGATTTCAGCCAACCCTGCAGCAGCCTTAGCGCTGGGAGCTGGGCTGGGAGAGGGCTTGACGGTGACAGAGAGACCAGCTCATGTGTCAGTCACCAACTTTCAAGGTGGCGTTTGAACCAGCACAAAAGAATTCTGAAAGCTCATTTAAAAACTGGAGGAATAGATCTATTTTCCACATGGTAACTCAGTTGGTGCTTTATAAATAATAATAAAAAGATTAGGAGGCGACAGAATAATATGAAAATGGACCCTGTGCGGGGTGGCTTGTTGGAAAGTTGCTGTGTTCTCCCCTACCTCTGAATAATAAACCACATGTTTGATGAGAGTTTGTCTTTGGTGGTTTTGCCTTTTTGTATTTTGGGGGCAGGAAAATGATTCTGTAAATTGAAAGTGTTGTTAAGATTTCAAAATTCTCAATCCTTTTGTCCCTGAGGTAGGAGGGTTAGTACATGGCGTAGTGTTCTCTCCTGAGAAGCCTAACAAAAAAATGTTAATTATATTTCATTTACCGCTTAGGTAGTTTCTAAAGGGAGATTGGCTTGGGAGTAATTATTTGGGGATTATTCTGTTTTTAGGATTGCTGTTGAAGGATTACCTAAATTGTTGCTGATCTGTCTCTAGACTGCCTTTTTCTCACTGCCTCTGTTGTAAGTTTGCAGCGGACTTTGGCTCCCGAGGTGGGTCACTGTTTGTTATGGACTGTGTTGTGTCCTCCCAGAATTCATGTGCTAAGACCTCTGGTGCCCAGTGTGACTGTATTTGGAGACAGGGTCTTTAAGAAGGTTGATGCTGTTCAGTCGCTAAGTCATGTCTGTCTCTTTGCGATCCCATGGACTGCAGCACGTCAGGCTTCCCTGTCCTCCACCGTTCCCCAGAGTTTGCCCAGGTTCATGTCCATCGAGTCGGTGATGCTATCTAACCATCTCATCCTCTGCCGCCCCCTTCTCCTTTTGCTGTCAATCTTTCCTAGCATCATGGTCTTTTCCAGTGGGGCAGCTCTTCGCATCAAGTGGCCAAAGTATTGAAGCTTCAGCATCAGTCCTTCCAATGAATAGTCAGGGTTGATTTCCATTAGGATTGACTGGTTCGATCTCCTTGCTGTCCAAGGGGCTATCAAGAGTCCTCTCCAGCACCACAGTTCAAAAGCACCGATTCTTCAGTGCTCAGTCTTCTTTGTGGTCCAGCTGTCGTGTGTGTACATGACTGCTGGAGAAACCATCGCCTTGACTATGTGGACCTTTGTTGGCAAAGTGATGTCTTGATGTCTCTGCTTTTTAATATACTGTCTAGCAATGGCACCCCACTCCAGTCCTCTTGCCTGGAAAATCCCATGGACAGAGGAGCCTGGAAGGCTGCAGTCCATGGGGTTGCGAAGAGTCGGACACGACTGAGCAATGTCACTTTCACTTTCCACTTTAATTCATTGGAGAAGGAAATGGCACCCCACTCCAGTGTTCTTGCCTAGAGAATCCCAGGGACGGGGGAGCCTGGTGGACTACCGTCTGGGTTCCACAGAGTCAGACACGACTGAAGCGACTTAGCAGCAGCAGCTTTATCATAGTTTTCCTTCCAAGGAGCAAGCATCTTTTAATTTTATGGCTGCAGATCACTGTCTGCAATGATTTTGGAGCCCAAGAAATAAAAATCTGCCATTGCTTCCACTTTTCCGCTTCTATTTGCCATGAAATGATGGGATTGGATAATCTTAATTTTTCTAATGTTGAATTTTAAACCAGCTTTTTCACTTTCCTCTTTCACTCTCATTAAGAGGCTTGTTAGTTTCTCTTCACTGTCTGCCACTAGAGTGGTATCATCTGCATATCTGAGGTTGTTGATATTTCTCCCGGCAATAATTAAAGTTAAAATGAGGTCATGAGAGTGAGACTCAACTCTCATATGGTGGATGTTCTTATTAGAGGAAGACATGCCAAGAATGTGCACACACAGGTTCAACCGTGTGAAGACAGGGAGAGAAGGCGGCCGTCTGGAAGCCTGGGGGAGAGGTCTCAGGAGAAACCAGACCTCCTACACCTGGGTCTTGGGTTTCAGGTGCTCAGAACTCTGAGACATAAATACCTGTTGTCAAGCCACCTGGTCTGTGGCATTTGATGATGGCAGCCAGTGTACCCTTAACTGATGTCTCGTCTCCCAGCTTCTGACGGGTACAGGTTCATCCTGGGTCCACTGCTTACCTGCTGTGAGCACTTGGGACAAGCCGATTAATCTGAGTTTCGGTTTTCTTCTCTGTAAAATAAGGAGTGTGTCCTAGAAACTATGCGTTGTGTGTGTCTGTGCTGTTTCTGTGTTTGTGTGTGAATTGTGAAAGGGGCTGACCCCAGCTTAGCCTTGCTGTCTCTGGATAAGCGCACATGCCGAGGTCCAGTGTCCCTGCGGGATCCTCCTGTGTTTCCAGTGACTCGCGCTCGTTGCTGCTGGAAGCAGGCATCGCACCAGCATTGATGACGAAGGCGGGGTGCTGTGCGGGGGAGTCAGTCTGCTCAGTGTCCATCTCAGCGCTGCTGCTGCTGGCTGTGGCCATTGGCTGGCTGTGCTCCTGCTCAGCCTCAGTTTACTCAGCCGAAAATGGGAGTGGCCGTAGAGTTGGGCTGGGTTACTAGTGTTCTTATATGTGATACAAACCCTGATTCTGGAACTCCCGTTTTAGGAACCCAAACGGGACTCGGCTTTGCATGACTGTCCTTGTGGCTTCTCTTACCTTGAAAAGTATTAGCCTGTTTAAGGTCTTAAATGAAAGCCGTGTTGATCTTGAGAGGCAGACCTTGCTGGTTATATTCTCTTACATTGCCGTGACTGTCTGAGTGCCTGGTATATAGCAGATGCTCAGTTATTTTTATTTTTTTTAACAGCTTTATTGAGATACAATTCATACTAATACATATAGTTCATACTAATTCATACAAGTCACTTGTCTAGAGAATGTAGTTCGGTGATTTCCTTTTTTAAGTATATATGGAGTGCTCAATTATTTATTTATTTTTGGCTCTGCTGGGTTTTTGTTTAGTTTCCCCTTGGCATGTGGAATCTCAATTCCCTGACCAGGGATCAAACTCGTGTCCCCTGCATCGGAAGGCCAATTCTTAACCACTGGACCACCAGGGAAGTCCCCTCGGTTACTTTTTTGTCTCAATTATTTTTTAAAATAAGTGAATGGATGCTTTATCTGTTGCTCCATATGTAGTGTTTATTCATTCATTCAGTGTGGGCCAAGTGCCTGCTGAATGGAAGGTCAGCTGCTAACTGCACCACTGGGGATCCAGCAGTGGCCCCGTCAGGTGACAATCCCTGCCTTCATGGAGCTCACATTTTTGTCAGGAGGTCATCGTGAACCAAGAGTTGGTAACGTATCTATCTGTCCCATAACTTATCTCTGCTTACTGAGCAGAGCTACCTTACAATAACCCAGAGTCCACACGATCTTAGACTTCCCTGTCCCTGCCATCCCCAGCTGGCCAGTATAGGCTCTATGCCTTTGTAGTTTTCATCTGATCAGTGTTCACAAGACAAGGGGAGGGCCCAGGGACAGGAGAGTGAGGCTGGAGGTTACAGGATTCCACGAGCTGCAGAGGCTGACATGTGCCGGGGCCTCTTAGGAGCAGTGTCTTCTGGTGACGAGGTGTGGCTGCAGCGGTGGAGTCAGCTCTTAGGAGCAGCGTCTTCTGGTGGCGAGGTGTGGCTGCAGTGGCGGATTCGGCTCTTCTGGGTTTTTCTGGTCATTTTCCCCTCCCTTTGCCACGGTCTGTGGGTGGTTCTTGTGCTGGAAGGGGGCTGGTGTAAGCTGTTACTCCTGTGGGCAGAGGTGGGAGGTTGAGTCATGCTCGTTTGAGAGTGCAGCTAGAGACAGGCGTTGCTTTGGTTCCACGGAACACAGCCCTCAGTCTGGACACCAACCAGATCTCAAGATTCCACAAACCAACATCCTCTTTTAAGTCAATCCAGGACCCAAAAGGTCAGACCTCCTTCAGAAAAAGGCCTTGATGTGCTGAAAACAGTCTGAAACTCGAATAGTCAGGAAGCTTGATTTCTAGGCCTTTCTGTGTTTGTTTTGGAGCAGAGAATACTAGGTGATCGGATTTACCAAAGATGAGTCAGAATGGAACTTCCCAGTGCCCTTTACACTTGAACATCAGTCTGGTGGCCCTAAAATCCTTAGGTTGCATCATCTGGAGTATCTTAAATATGTTACTACATTTTGGAGAAGCATTGCTGCCAAAGTTGGAGGATAATTAAATTTTTTTTCCCTTCAAAGTCACTTGCCCAAAGGAGTTTTTCCCTGTGTCTGAAGTTCACTAGTTTTACTAGGATGCATCTCGGTATTAGTTACTCAGAATTAGCACTCTCAGGTACCTGGTGGGCTCCTATATGTGATTTCCGTCTATTTATTTCAGCAAAGATGATTCAAATCGTAATTTAGTGTCTGTTCCTTCCCTTTGGTTTTCCTCCCTGGGGGCTTCTGTTTCCTGTATGTTGGATCCTGTCTTTAAAATTTGTCGCTTTCTTGCTAATCTTTATTCTTTGTTCACGTCTTAGTGTTTTTTTTTTTTTTTTTTTAAAGCATAAAGGGGTTTATTACTAGCTCAAGCCAGGGCCCAGGTTTCATCCAGCACAGCGGAATCTGACAAGGGCCCCGAGTTCTGAATCACATATACTTTTTTTTTTTTTTAAATTTTATTTTATTTATTTATTTTTTTCTTTTTTAAATTTTAAAATCTTTAATTCTTACATGCATTCTCAAACATGAACCCCCCCTCCCACCTCCCTCCCCATAACATCTTTCTGGGTCATCCCCATGCTCCTAGTTTTTTTTTTTTTTTAAGCTTCCTCTCTTCACCTTCGAGGTGTTCTTTCCAGGCTGGTCGTTTCTGAAAACTTTCCTTTAATTTCCTGAGTTGTGTCGCTTCACCATTGAGCTTTTCTAATTCTGGTCCGTGTTGTTCTTTCATGTCTCGTACCATCTCCGCAGTGTCATTTAGTTTGGATTGAAATAGAAAGCTGCAGTTACGTGGGTATTTCTGGCATGCCTTCATTGTCTGTGGAAACATTCTGCTTCTTCCTCTTGTTTCCTTACAGCTTCTGTACGGGGTGCTCTCTGGCCATCTCTCTGTTGTTCTTTCTGCATGGTCAAGAAACCAAACAGTTAGAGGGAGGGGGTAAGGTTGCGGGCAGCTCTTTCTACCTTCTTGTATTCACGGAGGGACCAGGTGTGTGACAGCTTGCTTTCAGAGACTCCTAGTTTGGTTCTTCTCCCTGACTTTCTTTTTTAAAAGTTTCTTTTCTTTCTTTTTTTGATGTGGACCATTTTTACAGTCTTTATTTAATTTATTACAGTATTGCTTCTCTTTTATGTTTTGGGTTTTTTGCCAGGAGGCATGTGGATCTTAGCTCCCTGACTAGGGATTGAACCCACACCCCCTGCATTGGAAGGCAAAGTCTTCACCACTCGGTCAGCAGGGAGGTCCGTCCTCCCTGACTTGAATTTAGATCTTTGCTTCCCTTCACCTCTAGTGTCTCTGTTGTGCCCAGTGTGATTCCACTCGAGCAGTTGTTTCTTTCTTTCCCGCCCCCCTGCGTTGCCCTGACCTGACAGGGAGCCCGAGGGGGCCAGTTTGGAGGAGGGGAGGCCTGCCTGAGGTATCCCCTTGGGGTTCACCTCACGTCCCTTGCACTCACTGCTGTTGGGAGAAGGGAATCTCTTCTGGCTTTGTTAGAGTTCTCAACTTGGTCCAGCATGCTCTCCTTTCCAGGACGGCCACTGGCAGTTTGGGGGTTCTTTTCTCAGGGTGTCTCGTCAGGTGCCCGTTGCTGCTTCCTTCTCTGTCCGTCTGCACAGATGCGGATGCCCTGCAGGCCTTGAGGCTGTCAGTCTGGCCTTACCTGCTTGCATTTTGGGTTTGGGGGCTTCCTTGTCTCCTAGTTTTTTTGTGTGTGTGTATTGTCCATCAACTTTGGGTTTTGTTCTATATTATTTACAGAGATTAAAAATTAGACTGCCATCACACGTGTCTTCCCAGAATCTCTTTCTAAATAGACATTTAAAACACTACAGATAAATGCCCCCTTAATGATGATCCCACCAGACAAAGCACAAAAGAAGGAAGCTGCCTGTGAGAGTGAAACAGGGTGAGCAGGCAGGCTGGTAACAGGCCGATTGGTTAACTCATTTTGCTTCACAAAAGCGGTTGCTCTGCTGGTTCCTCGCAACCTTGGTCCATTCAGAGCAGAGCTTCCCCGCCAGGGCACTGCAGAGGCTCCCCGGGCCGAGATAGCGATGCTTTCAGCCCTCGGCGCTGTCGGAGGGACCCAGACGGCGGGACCCCTGCCTGTTGCCTCCAGCCTAAGCGGTTTTGTCTTTTCACCCTCAGTGGGATACAGAAATGTCATTTTGAGCCCTGCTTATGGATATATTTATTCATCAAACATTTCTTTTCTTTTTTTTTTTAAATTGCCTTCACTTTTAATTTTGAAGAATTTCAACTTGACAGGAAAGGGGCAAGATGAGTGTAGTGAACTTGGGTACACACAGCCTTTACCTGGGTTCACCAGTTAGTGTCTTGCACGTGTGTCTTTGTTTGCACTCTTTTTTATTACTAGATGAACAACGGAATAAGTACGTGTGTGTTTATCTATTTATTTCTGTATTTTTTCTGCCCTGTTAAAAGTTGTTTCAGGCTTTGTGATTCTTGATTCCTAAATCTTTCTACGTTTCTCTCCTAAGAACAAGGGTGGACAGCTACATTGCCACAGTATTATCATTACACCGGAGAAAATGGACAGTAATTCTACTATCTGATATGCTGTCCATATTCACAACTGCCTCATTGTTCCTTACATGTCATTTTTAACTATTTCTCCCCTGTGATTCAGGATCCAAAAAGGTTTATGCTTCATGTTTGGTTGTCAGGTCATCAGACCGTAGCCCAAGTTCCATGCCGTGTGCTATGCCAGATGTTGGGGACCTGGCAATCAGGTGGGCCCCAGATCCTTCTTTCACGGAGCTCGTGGTCTGGAAGCAGCCAGGTTAAAATAAGAGCGGTACAGAATTGGACTTCCTAGGGTCTTCATGCTAGTAGTTATATTCCTAAGAGTTTTGACTCACCTTGGTAACCAGTAACATCCAGCTCACTCCTGGTTTTCAAGTCCTCCATGCCTGCTCAGCTTCCTGGAATCTATGGGAATCCATTCATGTTTGGGCCCTTGACATGTATTAATATATAGGCATCTTAAAAGCCTTCTAGCACACTGTCTTGATCCTCTTGACATTCTATTCTACCAGGACACTGGAGACCCCAGAACATACCTTCCTTATATTTAGTGGTGTCTTCTATAGTTTCTCAATAACTTATCCCCAAGATGTGCGATGAAATGGAACCCAGAGGAAAAATGTTTTAATCAAGTGAAGGCAAGCAGCGGTGATAGACAGTTTGAAGGAGCCTCATTTTCTTTTTGCTTTGTCAGCTTGCAGTCATTAACTGTCAAGGGGGAAGTGATTGTGTTTCCTCAGCAGTGTGTTTTGTTGGCCAGATCTTTGGGGATTCTTGTTCCCTCAAGGCAGGAGTGCTGGTTGGAGCTTGCCAAAGGCAGTTTGAACCATAGTCTCCGAATTATAAGCCACCCTCCCAGGGAGGAGTGTAAGCCTGGACTTAGAACTCAGTGGTGACCTACTAATAACTTCTCTATCACGTTCATGATTTGACCCTGAAATTCCCATCCCATAGCTGCCTCTGGAATTTTGTCGGCATCCCAGTAGGGGATCTTAAACAGGAATTCCGACAAACGGCCTGGTAGTTAATGGAAGTGGATGAAGCAGGTCACCTGTGAGAGGACAAGGGCACGGGGCTCTGAAAAGCGCTTGTGTGAAGAAGCAGCCGTGCCAGCTGCAATGGCCTCAAGAGCATGTGAGTTTGGTTAGACACTTGGATTTTTGAAGAAAAGTTGGAAACATTGATTTGTAAGGGAAATATCTTGATTGCTAATGATTTGCACCTAATTAAAGAAAGACATCACACACACACTCACACACTGCTCTGGGAGGCAACAGAGCATGTCTGCCAGCCAGATGGTCCTTGCATCCAGGAGGCGTGGTAATCTGCACCCTGCTTGGGTAATCTTTGTCTCTCTCTCTGCTCTGTGGCCTCCGTTGCTGTGTTTTGTTGTTACCTTTTTATGTTTGCTTCATTCACAGTCCCTGTCTCCTGCCTGTGGTCTCAAGAGGCTGGAATTTGATGGGATTCCTGTGACTTGTTCAAGAGCCAAATTGAGTTTTCAACTTGGAATTCAGATGCAGGATGTCTCTCTCTCCTAATGCTGTATCAGTAACAATAGCTCCTCTGTGGCCCATCACAATCCCCAGACTCCACTCTGCCTCGTGGAGAGAAAGAGGCCCTTTCCTGGCCTTTACCCGCCCCCCCTTTCCTCATATGCGGGTGTGAGATAATAACAGTGATTTAACACCTTTGTTCCCAAATGTGCCTTGAATTGTTTTTCTAGGTTCTACGTGGTCCTGCCGGCATTGCCATGAAGGAGGTGGGCGGATTTCATGAGCGGCACTTTTCTGAACCACGATGTTTGTCAAAGTAATAATAGTGGCTGGGCCTTGTTGTTCCCAGACACTGTTTAATATTTAACATACTGTATTTATATTTACCAAGCAAATTTCCTTGGCTTTTCAGTGCCAGTTATGAGTTATTCACTTAATTAACCTTTGCAGCTCTAGTGTGTGGGCTGTTATGATAAGCCCCTATTTTTGTTGGTTGGGAGTTTTTCTTTCCAAAGAGTTCTTTTTTTTAAAAAAATTATTGTTTTGAAATAAATTTGCTGAAGAATTGCAAGAATTGTAAAAGAATTCTCATGTTCCCTTTCAGTTCAGTTCAGTTCAGTCGCTTAGTCGTGTCCGACTCTTTGCGACCCCATGAATCGCAGCACGCCAGGCCTCCCTGTCCATCACCAACTCCCGGAGTTCACTCAGACTCACGTCCATCGAGTCAGTGATGCCATCCAGCCATCTCATCCTCTGTCGTCCCCTTCTCCTCCTGCCCCCAATCCCTCCCAGCATCAGAGTCTTTTCCAATGAGTCAGCTCTCTTAGCATGAGGTGGTCAAAGTACTGGAGTTTCAGCTTTAGCATCGTTCCTTCCAAAGAAATCCCAGGCTGATCTCCGTTAGAATAGACTGGTTGGATCTCCTTGCACTCCTCCTCCAACACCACAGTTCAAAAGCATCAATTCTTCGGTGCTCAGCCTTCTTCACAGTCCAACTCTCACATCCATACATGACCACAGGAAAAACCATAGCCTTGACTAGACGGACCTTAGTCGGCAAAGTAATGTCTCTGCTAGGTTCAATTCAGTCCAGTCATTAACTCATGTCTGACTGTTCGTGACCCCATGGACTGCAGCACGCCAGGCTTCCATGTTCTTCACTGTCTCCCAGAATTTTCTCCAACTCGTGTCCATTGAGTTGGTGATGCCTTCCAACCATCTCATCGTTTGTCATCCTCTTCTCCTCCTATCTTTAGTCTTTCCCAGCACCAGAGTCTTTTCCAGTGAGTTGGCTCTTCATATCAGGTGTCCAAAGTTAGGTAGATTGACTAGGTGTTAATATTTTGCTATATTTGAGATAGATTTATCTATTATCTTCATCTGCATTTACCCATATAAACTTTTTTTTCTGACCCATTTAAGAGTTGATTGTGAACATTATGACCTTTTACCCTTAAGTACTTGTATTTCCTGAGAACAAGGGCCCTTTCTTACATCACTGCAGTGTGAAGATCAGATTCAGGAAATTTAACATGATGCAGTATTATTAGGTAAAGTACAGGTAATATTCAGAGAAGGCAATGGCCCCCCACTCCAGTACTCTTGCCTGGAAAATCCCATGGACGGAGGAGCTTGGTGGGCTGCAGTCCATGGGGTCGCTGGGACTTGGACATGACTGAGCGACTTCAGTTTCACTTTCCACTTTCATGCATTGGAGAAGGAAATGGCAACCCACTCCAGAGTGCTTGCCTGGACAATCCCAGGGATGGGTGAGCCTGATGGGCTACTGTCTGTGGGGTCGCACAGAGTCGGACACGACTGAAGTGACTTAGCAGCAGGTCATATTCATTTTTCTCCAACTGGGCCAGTGAGGCCCTTTGTGGCCATTTACTTTGCCTAATTCAGGAACTGGTCCAGAACCAGCCATTGCATTGAGTTGTCCCTTCGCTTTAATTGCCTTTAATCTGGAACACTTCCATAGCTTCTTTGTTTTTCCTGACCTTGACTTTTTTGCATTCCTCTCCTGACGAGTTGCTTTGTAGGGCGCTCCTCAGTTTGGATTTGTCAGCTGTTTCCTGATAATTAGATTTGCGTTATGCATTTTTGACAGGACCTCATGGGTTTAAAATCCATTTCCTCTTGGCCTAATAAAGGGACATGAACACACAGTAGACTTCTGGTCTTACAGATGGCAGAGCTTGATACGAAGAGGTGACAGTCAAGAGCAGAGTGGGACTTGGTGGCCCCAGGAGGATTTCAGCTCACAGATGTGCTTTCTTTGGCATACGATATATTTTTTAAAAATGTGAATTAGTGTTTTAAGACCTATAGACTTCACAGAGAAATCCAGACTTGCAGCTGCTCTTGAAGACTTTGACACTGGGGCTACCCTCCCATGTGCTTGGTGTTGAGCTGTGATGTGCCCTGCATACAAGCATGTGCTCTCCACTGTGACCTTCACACGATGCCTGACACGCATTGCTCCCAGCCGGATTCACTCCTTTATGTTACTTGCCTGCCTCTTGTAGCTCCCTGACTCCAAAACCTTCAGGATAGGTACGTTCTCTAAGTATTCTGCTCCTGTATGTCGTATACATTCATCTTGGGGCCCATCAGGAAACAGTTTTCCAGGTCGCGTCTACTCTCCTTGCCTATTCTTACCTCTTCTGGGGAGGGTGATTTATTGGAACACCCATTCTTACGCAGTGACCCTGTTTGCATTCACTCTTCATTAAAGTAGACTGTCACGTGGAAGACCTTTGGGCATTCCTGACTGGCTCCCGTGGATGCCCAATTCATAGAGAGACTCCTTCAGCTCCCAGTTAATGTAGGGACTGCCACATTCCAAAGAGACCTACATGAACCTGGGGAGACCACCCAAGTATTTTCTGAGGAGGTGAGGTTGACTTGGTAATGCATTGAATTAGCTAGGCAACAGGCTGAAGTAAGAGGACTGAATACTGATGCCGGACCTGGAAATCTGACCAGGAATGACTGGAGCATCACTCCAGGTTTTCCCTGCCTTTTTGATTCCATGGAGAAAACAGACCTGTTTGGATTAGAATATGATGACAGTGGAGCCCTGGCTTACAATTTATGGCTAATGATTAATAGTGATAATAAAAATAACAGCTAATTATTTAGTGCTAATTTTTTAGTACTTATTATATACCAGGGATTGAACTTATGCCTATGACAATGAGAGCATGGAGTTTTAACCACCTGAACCACCAGGGAATTCCCTGTGCCAGATACTCTGTCTGACAGCTTTGATCCTTGGGTTGGGACGGTCCCCTGTAGAAGCGAAAGGCTACCCACTGGCTTGGAGAATTCCATGGACTGTATGGTCCATCGGGTCACAAAGAGTCAGACAGACACGACTGAGCGACTTTCACTTGCCAGCAAAAGGGATTTTATTTGGGAGTAGGCAGAGGATTTGGAATTCAGAATGTGTGAACTGTGGTGGACCATAGGCAACTCTGAAGAACTTGCCTTTATGGGGAAAAGGGGCGTAGTTCAGATGGGCTCTGATAATCAAAGAGTCAGTTGAAGGAATCTAGGAGTCCAAAGTATCGAGGCTTCTCACTGCTATGCCCAAGGTCCCAATCCCCAGAACTGAGAGAACAAGACATCCACAGCAATGCAAACGCAAAAAGGGAATTTATTGCTAGCTTGAGCCAGGACCCAAGTTTCATCCAATGCCATGGAATGGAACAAGGGCCCTGAGCCCTGAATTACAGCAGTATTTATAAGGTTAAGACAAAGACAGGCGTTGGCAGGGGCGGATTGGTTGCAAGGGTTCCTTAGCATCTGCTAATTGGCTAGATTTTCGCGCGCGTGGGCTTTCTCGGGGGTTTTCGTCCTCGTCCTGATAAGCTTGAACCAGGCTACAGGGAGTATACTGATTGGTCGAGTCCTGGCGCCTGCAGAGGATGATCTCAGCTCCTCCTTGGCAATAACTCAGCCCCTCTGTGAAGGAGACTTAGGCCTGTCTTGGCCCCCTGAAGCCTGTCATGGCGCCTGTTTGGTCCTAACACTCACTGGGTGGGCTGGTACAGTCTGATTGGCTGGGCTGTCATTGGGTGGAGAGTTTTTTCCTGCTGGATAGTAAAGTCGGCAACATCTTTTTGTTTGGAGTAGTTGATGTGCTCTGGGGAGCTTTCCCTACAGGCCTGTCCTGACTCTGATTTTTACAGTCAGGTTTCTTTAATTAATTTCACATTTCCCCCTTTTGATCAAGATCTTTTTGTTTTTTGGAAGAATTGCAGATCAGGAGTCAGGACCTTTGTAGGCAGTGGTTTGTCCCTCAGTGCCAGGTGGGACCTTTCCTGGTTGACATCTCCCACTTTGTAGGGAAAGTACACAAACTAGACACTTCACGAGGCCACATTTGAGGAACAAGGAAAGGTGGTAGGGAGAACTTTCAGATGTTTCATATTTGGAGTCTGCTTCATCAGTGCTGGAGCACTAGAAATTATCTTCAAATGCTGAGCTAACATAACTTTATTAGGCCTCTCAATTTTACAAAAGTTCAATAAACAGTAGGTGCAGAACTTAACAGTAAGTATACTATATAAGAGCAGAATTAAAAACATTCCAAACCTAGTTTGCAAGATGGTTCTAAACCAGATCTGAAGGTAGTCAGCTGAGCAAAGAGAGTAGATTGCCAGGTGAAATTTGCTGTAACCAAGGTACTTGTTTTTAATTTTATGTAATTGGGTCTTTACTTCCCCAAAGGCATTTATCCACATCCAAGAGGTGTTTGCTCTTGCACAGACACTTCCTTGCTCAGCAAGTATACAATCCAGGGCTGTGTGATTACCCAGTGAGTTAAGTGGCCATTGCTGTGCTGAAACTGTGTTGGCTGTGGAGTCCACTAACTCTCCTAATGTCAGGGAGAGGTTTCTGAGTGAGTGATCTTGCTCACTTCAATTTGTGAGAAGAAAGCTCTCCCTACAGAGGCAAAGCCAGAGTCACATCCGCTGCTTGAAAGTTTTTGCTGAAGATGGTTATAGAGGTTTAATGGGATGCACCAACCTGAGGCTTCTGTTTGGTTATGTAGGAAGTACAGGAAGGGAATACAGCAAGGGCACACTGTCCTTGTATTCCCCAGTTGTCAAGGCAATGAGGGGCCCAAGAATTAAGGGCGTTCCTCAAACCTCTACCTGTGAAGTTGTGACCAAGGGGTGCACACAGGGCATAAGTCGTAGTATCTGATGGAGTGATTTCATTGGTGCACAGAAAGCCAAAGCTCAGAAGTTATATTGTTACAGCCTGAACAGTTACCTAGGTATATAGATATGTCAGCCAGTTTACAAATGCCCTGACTTGCATTACCAACTCCACAGAGCCTTTCACACCAGTATTTACTCATGGTTGGGTAAAACTGAAGTGAAGAATAATTTTAGGCAGGCTTGTCATCCTGACTCTATGTGATGGGTCTGTGGAATAATTTGGTGAGAAAAGAGTATCTTGAACCCCAGTGAAATTACCTATAGGGTGAACCAGAGGGTCATTGCTCTCTTGCAGAGCTGAGGTTTCTGATGGGAAATCCAATGATCAGAGAGTTTTCCTTTTTTTGTAAAGGGTTGGGAAATATGGATGAGGGCATTTCTCATGGGGAAAAAAAAAGAGGGAGAAAGCAAGATAACAGACAATATTGAAACAAAGGCATACAGGCCTGGTCCAGACATCTTGGGAAAGCCGTCATCCTCAGATATCATCTGCTTCTGAGCCTAGTAAGTTTTCCCTTCAGGTTACTGGATGGTGTGTAGGTTTAATGGGGTTCATTGCTTTCTTTAGGTGTGACACATGGATCCAGGGGTCTACTCCCTGGAGTTTGGTAATGCAAGGGTTAGTCAACAGGACTTGAATGGGACTCTTTTAGCGAGACTGGAGAGAGAGTGCTTTTGGAGGTGCTTTTTCAGAATACAAGAGCTCTAGGCTGTAGGGTGTGACATCTGGGATCTTTGTCTTCCGTGAATGTGCTACAAAAAGAGTGTTCTACCAGTGCGTGGTTATTTTGAATAGAAGCAGTTAGGCCTTTACAGCATAGAAAGAAGTACATGGTTTCCTTTATTATTTGTGGATCAAAAGAAGCACCTCCGAAAGGAGACTCTCTTCATCCTTATTAGAACGACCCCTGTCAGGTCTAAGTGGCTGAGTACCTTGGGCATCTTGTGATTACATCAAAGGGTGAGAGCTTATGATTCTTGAAGGGGGTAGGCCTAAGAGTCAGAAGGACAGTGGCGATGCTCTTGGCCAGGATAGCTTGAGAGCTTCTGCAGACTTCATAAAGGAATTTTATGTACTTATCCATTTTGGCTGTGCTGGGTCTTTGTTGCCGCATGGGCTTTTTTCTCTCGTTGCGGCGAGTGGGGGCTGCTGTCTGGTTTCCACATGTGACGTTCTTGTGGCTTTTAGTTGCGGATCATGGCCTCTTGGGCACGTGGGCTTCAGTCATTGTGGTGCACAGGTTCAGTAATAGTTGTGGCCCCTGGGCTGTAGGGCACAGGCTCAATAGTGTGGGGCATAGGCTTAGTTTCTCTGTGGCATGTGGGATCTTCCTGGACCAGGGATCGAGCTCAAGTCTCCTGCATTGACAGGCAGATTCTTTACCACTGAGCCACCAGAAAAGTCACCAGTTTCTTCTTAATGACATCATTAAGTGTGTTTGAGCAGCCCAGAGGATTGAGGACGATTAGCAAAAAAGTGTTGCAGAACTGGTCAAATGGCACAAACGTGCTGTAGTATTTGGCTTACAAAGTAATTACTGAAGTTAAGAAGGTATTCCCCTAGCTGGGAATGGTCTTTTCCAACAGGACTTCAGACACAGCAAAGAGATTAGCTTGTTAACAAAGGAAGGCTTCTGTCCAGTGAACAGTGTACAAACCGTGGCCAGAGCATAAAAGCCAGTTTCCCAAGCTGGGATGGTCCTTTGGGCCTTTTAAAGTGTCCAAGAGCAGGATAGCCAAGTTTCCCTGAATTAGATGCTGGGCGGGTAGGGCAAGGAAAATGAGTGCTTTCTGCAGCTTTGTTGATATTTTCCCAACAGTATTGATGCATCAAAGCTATCTTTTATTGGTTGACCAGTGATTTCAGGGCAGGGACGATGGGCAAAAATAGGAACTCTAAAGTCTTTGGTGTGACCGAGTGGTTATTTAGGCCTGAACCAGAACTGCTTTTTTTTTTTTTTAATCAAGGTGGTAAATGTTGAATTTCCCATCTTATTTTTCTTTTTCTGAAGCAAATGGTTGGTTTTCTGAAATCCGTTTTTCTAAGCTCTCATTGAGGAAAACTTCCGGGTAGATCATGACAGAGGTTTGGCTGTGATTGGCTCCCTTTTTTTGCTGAACTGTCAAGATGGTTTCCCTTATCAGTCTTTAGAGCTTTGTTTAGAATATCCTGGAATCTGAATTAACAAACAGCCAAGGCAGCAGGGACGATTATGGCAGCCGATGGTTCTGAACATAAGGACTATTCTTAGCTTTATCTCCACTGGAAGTGAGGAAGCTATGTTGTTTCTGTAGCATCTCAGCGTCTCCGGCCACCCTGAAAGCCTACCTGCTGTCGGTAAAAAGGTTGGCAGCCTTGCCCCAAGGTTACTGTACAGGCTTGAGTAAGCGCATATAATGGACCTCTTGGGCCAAAGTAGCCAAGGGCAAGGGTGCCACTTGCCATTGTCATGTTTGAAATCAGAGCCAACAGAAAACTATGAGATGTCAGCATCACTCAGAGGAGTTTCTTGTAGGTCATGGCAGTCAAGTGGGAGGGGGGAGGGTTGCTTAGAGGGTGGTTCATCCATGTTTAACAGTTGTGGGGATTTCATCAGTAACAGAGGAGATGAGTAGCAGGGTTATGGTTATTATAACGAGAGCTATATGAGAAGAGGTTAGTAAGAGAATCTCATGAGAGGTGAGATGGATAGCAGGAAGACGTGGTGCATGGTGAGAATTTAGAAAGGCTTCCACTGCCTGAGTTAGGAAAATGGGCAAAGGAGAGCCTACGACTGTTTCTTCGGATGTTGCTTAGTCACTAAGTCATGCCTGTTTGCAACCCCGTGGTCTGTACCCTGCCAGGCTCCGATGTCCATGGGATTTCCCATGCAAGAGTCCTGGAGTGGGTTGCCATTTCCTACTCCAGGGGATCTTCTCAACCCAAGGATCGAGCTCACATCTCCTGCATTGCAGGTGGTTTCTTTACCACTGAGCCACCCGGGAACACATTTCTTCAGTGGTCTTAGCCAAAAAGGCAGTGGCAGGGGATGGCTCTCAGGCAGGGAGAGTATCCTTGTGCTACAAGGTGTGGTTGTTGACTGAGGTACCCTCTGGGCCAGCGGTGATCCTTGTGTTTTTGATCCCAGGACCATTCTCTTCTTTCTTACGCATGACAAGGAAAGCTGGTAGTTGATATTTGGGATGCCTAAGAGCAGGAGTTTTCATTAAACTTTCCTTTAAGGCTTTAAAGGGTATTCATCCTATTCTCTCCACAGAATCGAGTTGGGATGGTGATTATTATTATGATTTTCTCCTAGTAAAATGAACAGGGATTTGGTTGTAACAGAAAAAATTTGGAATCCAGTTCTGACAATGGCAAACCTCTTAACTGGCATCTAGTTTTGGGTTTTGAGACCCTCAGGATGCTATGAACCTGGTCTGGATCTAGATTGTAGCCTTTGTTTCAATATCACAGTGACCTTCCCAGGTGGCGCTAGTGGTGAAGAATTGGCCTGCCGACGCATGAGATGCAGGTTTCATCCCTAGGTCAGGAAGATCCCTTGGTGGGGGAAATGGGAACCCACTCCAGTATTCGTGCCTGGGACATCCCATGGACAGAGGAGCCCGGTGGCCTATAGTCCATGGGGTCACGGAAGAGTGAGACACGACTTAGCAGCTGAGCACACACAGACACCAATCTTGGGTTTGGACATACTACAGTCTCTCTTGGCGACCTTGTGTCTTTTCAGAGCTAGAAGTCTTGGTGAATGGATGCTGTCTTCCTGTGAGGAGGCCTGGGAGGGAGAACAAAGCTGTTAAGTTGTCTACTGAGGGCCACAGAGTAGAGCCTCTGGGAGGCCGTCTGTTATTCAGGTCAGCCTTTGGGACTTGTGAAAAGTAAGGACTTTAAGTAAAGGCTTGAGGCTTTGCTGTCCAGGTAAATTGTTTTTCCCCCCTCTGTGAAAGCAAAAAGGTACCGGCTGGCTTTGTCAACCAGATTAGGGAATGAAGGCACTGCATAAATCAACTACTGTAAAGAATTTGCTTCCAGCTGGGGTGGATCCCAGTAATGTACCAGAGTTAAGAACAACTGGGTGCCTTGGGTCGACCATGTTATTTATCAGTTGGAAGTCTTGTTCAAATCTCCATCTTTAGCCACTGGATTTGTTCACAGATAAAACAGAGATGTTTGCGCAAGGGACAGTAGGCCTTGGGCCTCCATTATTAGCCTATTGCTGTAGTTGTTTAGTTGCTAGAATCCTGTCCGACTCTCTTGAAACCCCATGGGCTTTAGCCCGCCAGGCTCCTCTGTACTAGGGGGCCTCTTTATTTGTAGGGTGCTGGTTAATTTTGGGGAGAGGCTTTCCAGGCTCTCTTTGCATGTTGGTATGAGGTGCACTGTGGAGTCTGCCAGTATCTGTGCAGACTTTGCCCATGAGGAAGGAGGCAGCTGATCTAATAGGGATGAATGACTAGTGTTTGAGTTAGTTTTGCTAAGAGAACAGATAAAAGATGTTTTATGATCATTTAATTTACCCAGGTGGCTATTTTGGTTGTTGCTGCTACTGCTGTAACTAGACTCTGAAATTATTTCCCCATTTTGGAAGAAAGAACTAGCAGCATGGAATTTTTCTAAGAAATCTTGGCCCAGCAGATGAATAGGAGCACAGAGACCAAGAAGAAAAGGATGGGTGTCTCTCAGAAGGTCCAGACAGAAAGGAAAGGGTATGGAACAAGAGTTGTTGAGACCCTCCTGTCTGAACTGTCAAATGCCTCGAGGTGGGGCTGTTAACTGGCGGTGGGGTTGAACACCGGCACCTCCATGGATGGGAAAAAACGCTCAAAGATTCGTTCTCAGTCTGGAGAAGGGGTTTCCCCAAGCCGATTAGGGGGAATGATAGGAACAAGGCCCTGTGGTTCCTGGGAGCCTTGTCACTGGGGACTGGGTTGGTTGAGGGTTGAAAACACCCGGAACGCGTTAAGCTTGCGACAGTCCTTCTTTCAGTCTCCTGGCCTCTTGCAATAACGGCAGAAACCAGGAAGGTTTTGGTTCTGTTTAGGGGTCTCCTTTGGTTGTAGTGGAAAATTTACGTGTATTTGCATTTGCACCACACTTCTTTTCCTGCTCCCTAGTTTCTGAAGTAGGTGCTTTGGCCATCTCATTTTGCAGGTGCTTAAACCAGAATCAGGGAGGTCAAGGGACTTGCCTAAGGTCACACAGAAGCTAGGCCAGCCTTCACATTAGGCCTCTCTGACCTCAAAGCAAACACTTTTAATGGCACTGAGGACTGAAGTGAGCAATGAGCTGCCTGCTTGATACATAAATGCACCAAGAAGGTAACTTTAAAAAGAGTTTTGAGTGAGTGAAATGACAGTCTGATATGATTCTGGCTATTAAGTTTGGAACCCTGTGATTTTCCTGTTGTGCTCAGGATAATTTTGGGTGTGTGTCATCTGCAATTAATTACCTTCATGGGTTGCTGGAGTTGTTCGGGCTGTTTCCCTGGCTCTGGATATGAGTTTCGGGGGCCAGCGTGCCATTCTGTGGGGATTTACCAGGTGGCTAATGAGATGGGGTTTATAAAAGAAACAGAGAAGTGATGGGAACAGGGGAGCGAGCCCTAAAAATCAAACAAGCTTCTTACGGCTCCCCCATGCCCTCCAGCTGGCGGTGAGATGCTGCAGAGGCCAGGTGAGAGAACAGTCAAGGAGAAATGCCAATCCCTGGAACTTGAGTTCCCTGGCAGCCCCGGCTGAGAAAGGAGTAGTAGTCAGATATCTTGGGGTGAGGAGACCCCTCTTTTCTGAGGAGTGTTCAAAGGAGGATCCTCGCCCTTTTCTGGGTTCTTCATCTGATTGGCATGTGGTGGGTGTGCACAGGGCGGTGTGTGGTCCTTGGACTCAAGTGTGGCCTGGTAGTGTCCTGGAAACTGGTTAAAATGCATGTGCCAGGCCCACCCCAGGACCTGTCTGCTGATGGCAGGGGCCTGGGGGCCTGCTTTTTACTTTTCACTTTTTTTCAAATCACAGAATATTAGGATGTGTCTCCTACAAACAGGACATTTCTCCTTCATAACTGTGCACAACAATCAAAATTGGAAAATCCACAGCCACGTATTCCTACCGTCGAGCCCTCCCCTCCTGTTCAGCTCTCACATCTTGCCTCTGCTGGCAGATTGATTACGTCCGGACTGACTTGTGGCATGTGACTGTCAGGCTTCTTCTGTCTGGAGCAGTCTCTCTCTTTCCTGGCCTGTCGTGACCTCGACACCTTTGACGATTACAGGCCGGTTTGTTTTGTAGCCTTTTCCTCAGTTTGCTTTGTCTGCTGTTTCCTCAGAGGTGCAGCTTCTGTGTCTGTGGTGCTAATATCTCAGAGGTGATGCGTGTTCTTCTTAGAGCGTCCTGACGGGTATTGCAAGGCCTCAGTTTGTTCCTACGATCGTGTTAACTCTGATCCTTTGATTAAGGTCATGTCTGCCCCTTGCTCCTCTGTGAAGTTACCCTTTTCCCCTTTGCAATTAATGTGTGTTTTGTGGGGCAGTAGTTAGAGCCTGTGTAAACATCACTTTATATTGGCTTGGCCAGAAAGTTCGTTCAAGTTTTTTCCCATACAACGTAATGGAAGAACCCAAAGGAACTTTTTGGCCAACCTAGTGGCGGGTCAGATGGTAAAGAATCTGCCCACAGTGCGGGAGACCCTGGTTCGATCCCTGGGTCAGGAAGATCCCCTGGATAAGGGAATGGCTACCCACGCCAGGATCCTTTCCTGGAGAATTCCATGGCCAGAGAAGCCTGGCGGGCTACAGTCCATGGGGTCACGAAGAGTCAGACGTGACTGAGTGACTAACACATGCATACCTAACACATTAAATGCTCCATTTATTCATTTTTGTATTCCTGGGTTCCTATTTCATTTAGTAGCTCACAGTCGCTTACTGTCACTGTTTAGATGTTCAGCTTGCCCCAGATTTGTCCAGTGGGAACACTTCTGAACTGGCATCCAGGCCCTTCTGAAATGACCCCATGAGTTGACACCAGCATCTTGAATTGCAGTCCAACACCGTGATGTTGACTTCTGGGTTTCTCCCTGGACATATTTGTCACTCCCTCCTCAGACAGCAGGGAGCCTGTCTCCCGTTGTCTGCTGTGTGTTGAGGTATTTGCCCACCCCCCTCCCTTTTTTTTTTGAAGACTCACAATCTTGTTTGAGAAAAAAGCAAAACAAAACTCATGACTGTCCTGGGTCTTCCTTGTGGCTCATGCACTTTCTCTTGTTGTGGCGTGGCTGGGCTTCTCTAGTTACCAAGCATGGGCTCTGCAGTGTGCGAGTTCAGTAGTTCCAATGCATGGGCTTAGCCCCATGGCAGGTGGGATCTGAGTTCCCTGACTAGGGATTGAACCCATGTCCCCTCCATTGACAGGAGGATTCATAAGCACTAGATCACCAGGGAAGTCCTTTTCCCACTCGTCTTATGAGCTGGGAATAAGCTCTCCCAGCCAATTCTGCTTTAGGAGAACCTCCTTCCTCTGACCGTGTTGCCAGAACCCTGGCCTAGTGCTTGAGGGTGTGGACTTTGAAGTTGCCCAGATGCCAATCTCAACTCCACTCCCAAGTGACCTGGATGAGCCACCAGCCCCACAAGTGTGGACCATGGTGATGCATACTTCATGGTTACAGGGGCTGAAATGAGCTAAGGAAACTCCGGCTGCTCTCCCGCAGGTCTCACTGGGGAAGACCAGCCCCCACCAGGGGTAGTAAAGGCTTAGACTTGCGCCTGGAGCTTATAGGGGTGAGGTGGAGGCAGAAGGGGGGTGGTGGTCACAAACCCTGGAAGGGGGACTTGGGGTCAACCAGCAGAGCTCAGAGAGAAGATGGCCTCCAGGGAGACTCCTGCAGAGGTCATAGGCGATCACCAGGGAGCTGGAGCGGGTGGGAGAGCCTGGCTGGTTGTGAGCGCCAGTGAGGAGCTGGTGGCCAATCCCGGGGTGGGGGTGGGTTCTGCGTCAGCCCATCCCCTGAGCCACGGGGTGGGGTCAGTGGCCCTCGGGAAAGCCTGGGGCAGGCTCCCCGTACCCCACACTGTGGCCTGGGGTCATGCTCTGAAGGTATCCTCTGCTTCCTCCCCTGCCCCTCACTGCCTGGGTGGTGGTTGACTGTGCGTGCCAAGTCGCTTTAGTCGTGCCCACTCTTGGTGACCCCATGGACTGTAGGCTGCCAGGCTCCTTTGTCCATGGGATTCTCCACACTGGGTTTTACTGCTTCAAACTTCTTGTGCTTTTTTTCCTGTGGAGAGAGGAGTGGTCTGGTTCTGACTCGGAGTCACACTTCCCAGCTTGTAATCCTAGCCCGGCCTCTTGCCCAGCCGTCACTTGCCTGTGCGTCCCCTTGGAGGTGTGTGTGTGTGTGTGTCTGTAGATGGTTGAGAGCCTGCCTGAGCCACTCCCCGGCCCTCCTCGCCAGTCAGTGCTGGACAAGCCTTAGCTTCTAGTCGCTCTCATGGTGAGGTTAGCTAAAGAGGATGTGAGCACAGAAATGCCCTGCGAAGGACGATGCAGAAACACATGTGCTCATTTCAACAACGGGGGTGAGGTTGTGTGCCCTCCAAAAGGAGGTGGGACTGGAGCTGGAGGTCTGAGGAACACACACAGTTTTGGAAAAATGTGTGTTACTTTGCAGGGAGCTTGGGGGTGACTGTAAACACCACAGAGGTGGGGGATTTATGCCTCCTTCCTGTCTTTTGTTGCTGCCAGCTTGGGACATCATTTTCGGATAGCTTGGTCGCTGAGCCACATTCTTCTAGTAATCGGGTGTGGTTATGGGTTGGTTGGTACTTAGTAGACCAGCCCATTCTTTGCTACCCTGGCGCCCGTGCCTGGCTGGGGGAAGGCAGTATTCCTGTTCCTGCCTTTCTCTGTAATGCTTTGATGCCTGCAAATTACCAAATGCACTCAACAGGTTCGTTGGTTTTGTTTTGAGTAATTACCCTTTGAGTGGTGCTGTCTGGAGCTGCCGGTTGTTTGTTCCTGGGGCAGGCGTAATTGCTTTGACTTAAACACATTAATTATTGCAGTCATTGGAGGCTGTTCTAGAGGTACTTTCCCCCTCCTTGATGGTTTGCTTCCTTTCCTGATGCCTTAAAACTGCAGGGTGGCCCACAGGCGTGTTTGGGGCTGGGGGTGGGAGCTGGCAGGGCTGTTTGGAATCCTAGAGATGAGACCCCAACGCATCTCTGTCTCAGCTGCCGCCACCCCAGTGCTTGGTCCTGGCCGTCGTCATCTCTTCCCTGGATGGAGAAGCATGGCAGCTTCCTTCTGGTCTGACATTGTCCCCTCTCCACCCTGCTGTTTGTCTCTCCCACGTAGCCTGCCGTTCCCCTGCTGACCACCTTCTCTTGGCTGCCCTTGGGGCTTAGACTGAGGTTCACACCTCGAGGTCCCTCATGATCCTCACCTGCTCCAGCCTCGTTGGCTTCCCTGAGTTCCAGGAACAGGCCAGGCACCGGCCTTGTGGCTTTTCCTTGGTTTGTTTCTCTGCCCAGAACGTCAGTGCTCCAGCTGTGGTCCAAGGTCTGGTAACACTGGCGTCTTTAGAGGGCCTGGTCGAAACGCCTCCTCAGGCTCCACCCAGACAAGCTGAGTCAAAAATCTGGATTTTTGCAGGGTCCCCAGGGGCCATCTTCCCCCACTGTCACACTTTCTTGAGGTCTTGCCTCTTTGTCACCTTTTAGAAAGGCCTTCTCAGATGACCCTACCTAAAATACCCTTTGTATCTGTTTTTCTTGTTTCATTTATTTATTTTTACATTAGTAGGCTGTGGGGAGCAGTTTTAGATTTACAGGAATGTGAACAGACAGCCCAAAGGTTCCCACATGCAGCAATGCCCTCCTCCCCAGGCTCCTCTGTTATTAGCATCTTGGGTTGAGTTGGCTACATTTGTTACAATCAGTGAGCAATGTGGATCCTTGATTACCAATCAGAGTCCATGTTTACATTAGGGGTCCCCCTTGATGGTGGACATTCTGTGGGTCTGGACAGATGGTGACATGTGTCTACCGTCGCACTCTTACACAGGCCAGTTTCATCGTCCTAAAGGTCTTCTGTGCTTTACCTGTTCATCCCTGCCTTCGAATCCCTGTCAACCACTTCTGTGATCTTTTTACTGTCTCAAGTTTTGGCTTTCTCAGAGTGTCATATAGTTGGAATCATGAAGTTAGTAACCTTTTCAAACTGGCTTCTTTCACTTAGCAATATGCATTTCCGTTTCCTCCGTGTCTCTCTATAACTTGATCGCTCATTTCTTTTCACTGCTGAATGATATTCCATTGTCTGGATAGACCATTTGTTTATCCATTCACCTATCAGAGGACATCTTGATTACCTCCAAGTTTTGGCAATTATGAGTAAAACTGTTAAATATTGTGTGCAAGGTTTTGTGGGGATGCTCATTCTTAACTCCTGTGGGTAGACACCAAGCAGTGTCATTTCTGGATCATCTGGGAAGAGTGTGTTGAGTTTGTGAGAAGCTGCCAGACTGTCTTCCAGCGTGGTTGTCAGCATTTTGCATTCCCACCAGCAATGAATGGCGGTTCCTGCTGCCCCACAGCCTCGCCAGCCTTTGCACTTGTCGGTGTTCTGGGTTTTAGCCGCTCTGCCAGGTGTGGCTTTAACTCTTGATAGTTCTCATTGTTCTCCAGAGCCTGTGCCTTGGCTGGTTTGACCACCGCCCCTTCTGCGAGTGTACAGACTTAGTCTTTCTCGTTCCCGCCTCCATTTCTGTTTTCCAAACAATACCTGGTACACAGTGGGTTTCAGGAAAGCCTCTGTTGAATAAATTATATACCTCCTGCGACAATCCGGTGAGGCCCGCACTATTCTTCTGTTGTTTAGGTGAGTGGATGGAGCTGCAGAGAGAGACACTACCCTTGCACACACTTGTCTAGAGGTGAAGTCGCCCAGACTGCAGGGCTTTGACAGATGAGGGACTCGTGGGGCGGGAACGAGTCACCTTGGGCACATTATTTGTCCTGTTTGTCATTCTTACCTCTCTGTTCCTTGGCCCGAATTTGAGAATCAAAATCCCTGATAGAATAGTTCTAAGGGTTAAATGAATATAATAAGTAAAGCTATATTAATTATCAGGTGTGTAACAAAGTAACCCGAAGTTTAGTAGATTAAAACAACACGTTTATTTATTTAAAACAATTAAGGGATACATTTATTTATTTGGCTGCCCTGAGTCTTAGTTGCAGCATGCAGGATCTTTCATTGTGACCTACGAACTCTTCGCAGCATGTGGGGTCTAGCTCCCTGACCAGGGAGGGAACCTGAGCCCCTGACGTTGAGAGCATGGAGTCTTAGCCACTGGACCACCAGGGAGGTTCTCAACAACCTGGTTATTATCTCATGGTTTCTGTAGGTCAAGAATCTGGACATGGCTTAGCTGGTGCCTCTTACTCAAGGTCTAATGGTGTCGTAGTCAGGACACTGGGTGGAGTTGTGTTCATTTCAAGGCTCCGCTGGGCTTCGAAAACCTGCCTCTTAAGTTTACTCAAGTGGCTGCTGGCAGACTCCTTCCTCACTGTGTGGTCCTCTTTCAGCTGGCCTGGGTGTCCTCAAGACAGGGATCCGGTGACCAGAGGAGAGAGGGAGGAGGGGAGAGGAGGGAGGGAGGGAACGTGCAGAAGCTGGGGAGTGTCCAGGTAGCTGTCATAATCTCTCGCTCTCTCCTTTTTTCTCTACATCAGTATTATATCTTATTTATTTATTTTTGGCACTAGTGGTAAAGAACCCGCCTGCCAGTGCTGAAGTTCCAGGAGTCAAGGGTTCAGTCCCTGGGTGAGGAAGATCCCTGGGGGAGGGCATGGCTACCCACTCCAGTATTCTTGCCTGGAGAATCCCATGGACAGAGGAGCCTGGTAGGCCACAGTCCGTAGGGTTGCAAAGAGTCAGACACGACTGAAGTGATTTAGCAGGCGTGCATATTTATTTATTTTTTTTTCTTTTAAAAAGTTTATTTATTTTTTAATTGAAGGATAATTGCTTAACAGAATTTTGTTGATTTCTGCCAAACATCAACATGAATCAGCCATCAGTATAAATGTCCCCTCCCTCCGGAACCACCTTCCCATCTTTCTGCTGATCTCACCCTTGTAGGTTGATACCAAGCCCCAGTTTGAGTTCCCTGAGTCGCAGCAAATTCCTGTTGTCTTTGTATTTTACATATGGTAATGCAGTAAAGTAATGTTCAAAATTCTCCAAGCCAGGCTTCAGCAATACACGAACCGTGAACTTCCTGATGTTCAAGCTGGTTTTAGAAAAAGCAGAGGAACCAGAGATCAAATTGCCAACATCCGCTGGATCTTGAAAAAAGCAAGAGAGTTCCAGAAAAACATCTATTTCTGCTTTATTGACTATGCCAAAGCCTTTGACTGTGTGGATCACAAGAAACTGTGGAAAATTCTGAGAGAGATGGGAATACCAGACCACCTGACCTGCCTCTTGAGAAATCTGTATGCAGGTTAGGAAGCAACAGTTAGAACTGGACATGGAACAACAGGCTGGTTCCAAATAGGAAAAGGAGTACGTCAAGACTGTATATCGTCACCCTGCTTATTTAACTTATATGAGAAACTCCGGACTGGAAGAAACACAAGCTGGAATCAAGGTTTCCGGGAGAAATATCAATATCCTCAGATATGCAGATAACATCACCCTTATGGCAGAAAATGAAGAGGAACTCAAAAGCCTCTTGATGAAAGTGAAAGAGGAGAGTGAAAAAGTTGAGTTAAAGCTCAACATTCAGAAAATGAAGATCATGGCATCCAGTCCCGTCACTTCATGGGAAATAGATGGGGAAACAGTGTCAGACTTTATTTTGGGGGGCTCCAAAATCACTGTAGATGGTGATTGCAGCCATGAAATTAAAAGACGCTTACTCCTTGGAAGAAAAGTTATGACCAACCTAGATAGCATATTCAAAAGCAGAGATATTACTTTGCCGACTAAGGTCCGTCTAGTCAAGGCTGTGGTTTTTCCTGTGGTCATTTATGGATGTGAGAGTTGGACTGTGAAGAAGGCTGAGAGCCGAAGAATTATGCTCTTGAACTGTGGTGTTGGAGAAGACTCTTGAGAGTCCCTTGGACTGCAAGGAGATCCAACCAGTCCATTCTGGAGGAGATCAACCCTGGGATTTCTTTGGAAGGAATGATGCTAAAGCTGAAGCTCCAGTACTTTGGCCACCTCATGCGAAGAGTTGACTCATTGGAAAAGACTCTGATGCTGGGAGGGATTGGGGGCAGGAGGAGAAGGGGACGACAGAGGATGAGATGGCTGGATGGCATCACTGACTCGATGGACGTGAGTCTGAACTCTGGGAGTTGGTGATGGACAGGGAGGCCTGGTGTGCTGCGATTCATGGGGTCGCAAAGAGTCGGACACAACTGAGTGACTGAACTGAACTGAATGCAAGTTTCCATGTTACTCTGTCCATACATCTTCCCCCTGCATATTTATTTTTTAATCAGAAGATAACTGCTTTACAATGTTGTGTTAGTTTCTGCTGCACAGCAGTGTGGATCAGCTCTGTGTGTACATATGTCCCCTCCCCCATGAGCCTCCCTCATAGTCTGTTAATAACTGATCTCACAGCTGACAGCCCATCCCTTCTGCTATTGGAAATGAGTAGTAAGACCCATCTGAACTCAGTTCAAGGAGTGGTTATTACACACAGTTGCTAACCCTGGGGTCTCTGGGAGACAGTCCAGAGCTGGCTCGCCACAGCAGTGTGCAGGACAGCACTTGGTGCCCGGTGAGCCCCTCATCAGGGTTTCGATGGTGCTGCCGCCACCACCCCCACTGTGCCCCTCTCTTCCTTCCTCCACCACTGCTAAGGTGGCATCGAGGAGCTGGTCAGAACTGGAGCTGAGAGCCGCGCCCAGCTTTGTCTGCTTCCGGATGTTTCCAGTTTCCTCCAGTTGATCATCTGCTCTGCATCGTGGTTGCCTGAACCACCTCCCCACCCCCTGACCCCCCACATCAGCCTTTTTCAGTGGATGCTTTTTGATGACCGTGCTGGTAAAACCCTCCTCAGTGTAACCTGTGCTGGTCATGAGAACGGAGTCCCCCTTTGTGCATCCTGGGAAAAACCCACTCTTTAAAGTGCAGCCATTGGCAGGAGCCCAGGTTTTATGTGATTTGGGTCTAATGCATGTTTCTAAAGAAAAAGAGGAATGGCTGTGAGTGAGTGCCTGAGTGTTGGTCGCTGACTTTCTACCCACTGTCTCTCATTGTCTCAAGCCTGCAAGGCTCCTCACCTCCTACTTGGAAACTGAGGAGTCCTGGGCTCAGAGAACGGTTGGCCCCCATCTGGAGGGACAGGACGGGTATGTGAACCCAGACTTGGATAACGCTCTAGCCAGACAACCTGCTTCCTGTTTGGCTTTATGTGTATAAAGGATTCAGTGTTTTACAGTAAAAGCCTGCCAGGATATAAGTCCAATACTGATCAAAGAAACTAAAAGCCTGAAGCAATTGGAAACAGTGGGTATTTGGTTACTTTTTTAGGTGTGATGCTGGTGTGGGGATTAGATTCAAATAAAGACTCCATGGCACTGAGAGGTAGGTCCTGATGCTTTTATGGATGATGTTCTGTGTCTGAGATTGACTTCAGAATAAGTTGGCGAGGGGGCCGAGGGTGTATATGTGCGTGTGCTCAGTTGTGTCCAACTTTTTGTGACCGCGTGGACTGTAGCCCGACAGCCTCCTCTGTCCAGGGAATTTTCCAGGCAAGGATACAGTGAGTTGCCGTTTCCTGCTCCAGGGGATCTTCTCAAACCTGGGATTGAACCATGTCTCTCGCATCTCCTGTCCTGGCAGGCGGGTTCTTTCCCACTGTGCCACCTGGCAAGCTCTGGGGCTGTGGTAGGTGAGGCTTGAAAAGAAACATTATCAGGTGTGAATTGGAGAGCTGGGTGGTGGGTCCATGGAAAGCTGGCTAAGGCTAACCAGGAACCCAGAGTCTGGTTAGCTCCTGGAGACAGTCTTATGCATGTTTGGAATAGAGCCTTACTTCACTTTTCAACTTAAGCAGCTTGTACCTATTCAAAAGGAAAAATTAAGTTAAAAGAATTGGGGAATAAGTAAAGCTCAGAGAGGCCAGGGAATTTTTTCCTTTTTGTTTGTTTGTTCATGTGTTTTCAGCACCTCGATCAATGCCTGGTAGTCAGTAATACCTGCTGAATGAATGAGAGAATTGATCCCTTTTTGTAGCCAACACTCTAGCCCCCATCTGGCTGATGCTTTTGTTAAACTAGTGATGCATTCAGTAGAGGTTAAATCCAGTTGTCTGGCCACGTTCACACCCTGCTCTGATCTGTTTGGATTTTAAGCCATCTTATGCCCTGGATGTGAGCAGTCAATTTCCAGACGAGAGCTGGGCTGTGAAGAAGGCTGAGTGCCAAGGAATTGATGCTTTTGAACTGTGGTGTTGGAGAAGACTCTTGAGAGTCCCTTGGACTGCAAGGAGATCCAACCAGTCCATTCTGAAGGAGATCAGCCCTGGGATTTCCTTGGAAGGAATGATGCTAAAGCTGAAGCTCCAGTACTTTGGCCACCTCATGCGAAGAGTTGACTCATTGGAAAAGACTGTGATGCTGGGAGGGACTGGGGGCAGGAGGAGAAGGGGACGACAGAGGATGAGATGGCTGGATGGCATCACTGACTCGATGGACGTGAGTCTGAGTGAACTCTGGGAGTTGGTGATGGACAGGGAGGTCTGGCGTGCTGCAATTCATGGGGTCGCAAAGAGTTGGACACGACTGAGCAACTGAACTGAACTGAAAACACTTGAATCTAGAATGGAACATAAACTGATTTTTAAATATTTAATTTTATTTTTTATAATTTTCTTTCTTTTTGGCTTTGTTGGGTCTTCATTGCTGCAAGGGAGCTTTGTCTGGTTTCTGCAAGGGGGGGCTCCTCTTTAGCTGTGGTGTGTAGAGGCTTCTCATTGCAGTGGCTTCTCTTATGATACATTGGCTTAGCTGCCCTGTGGCATGTGGAATCTTCCCGGACCAGGGATTGAACCTGTGTCCCCTGCATTGGCAGGCGGGTTCTCAACCAGTGGACCACCAGGGAAGTCTTCAGCTGGTTTTTGATTCTGCAGTTGAGTCAGGATCTCCGGAAGGAAAGTTCAGGCCTCTGTTGAATCCCGCAGTCCTCACTGCCCTGAAGTTGCACGGGGCTGCTGCAGTGTACGGACCTCTGCGTGCTGGAGCAAGCCAGGCTCGGCTGTCCTCTTTGTGATGATGTCCTCGTGTGAAGCTCGTTTATGCCTCATGAGTCTTTTGGAGCCACGTCTCAAACTGAGTTTCGATTTGGCATCTCCTTTCATCAGAGCCACATTCAAAGCTGCACCCCTGTCGACGGTAACGTTTGCTTGATCGTCTTTTTTAAAAGGAGATAAACCATAGAGACAGCAAGTAGCATGGTGGCTGCCAGGGGCTGTCGGGATTGAGTGGGAATGGAGGGTTATTGTTCAGTGGGTGTGGAGTTTTTGTTTTTCAGATGAGAAACGTTCCGGAGATGGGTGGTGCTGATGGGGGCTCTGAAATGTGAAGGTGCCTAGCTCCACAGCACCGTATGCTTAAAGGTGGTTAAGATGGTAAAGTTTATGGCACGTGTACTTTATCACAATTAAAAATAAAAACTGAAGAGAGAAAAGCGGGCAAACCAAGTCTGCTCTGTCAGATGCTCGCTCTGTTACTGTTGCTCTTTTCTGTCTTCCCCCCTGCCCCACCCCTCCGCACTTGGCATGCCCGTGGCTGTGTGATGTCCTTTTCAGAGGCGTGTGATGGACCCTGGTCAGCCTCCTCCTGTCTCACTCTTTTCTTTATTCACTAAATATTTTGGGTTTAATGTCCACAGTTAAATTCAAGTTTTAAAGGTATTTAGTTGGCATGAGTTGTAAGCTATACATTGAAGAATGTAACCCCACCACTGCAGTCAGGAGACGACCATTCCATCTCCTCCAGGAGGTCTTGCCCACGGCCCCCTTGTGGTCTCTGCCCTCATGCCTAACTCTTGTCTGCCAATGGCCTATCCTTCTCCCCTGTAGTTTCAACTTTTCTAGAGTGTCAAATACATGAAATCACTGTATGTATATATATCACTATATATACTGTATAGCCTCTGGGGACTGGTTTCTTTTATTTAGATGTTTCTGAGATACATCCAAGTCGTAACATCCCTGGATAACACATTCAGTTTTATTGACCAGCAGTATCACTTTGTATGGATGGACCAGGGTTTAACCATTTGCTCATTGAAGGGCATTTGAATTGTTTGCCGTTTTTGGTGATTATGCCTGGTGCGGCTGTAAACATTCATGGAGAGATTTTTGTGTGAAAAATGAAAGGTTATTTCCCCAGGAAAAATACTCAGAAGTGAGTTTCTGGGTCATAGGACAGGTTTCTAAAAAGCTGTTTTACTGCTTTCCAGAGTCACCAAACTTTTGTGTATTCCTGCTCGGTGGAATTAAGAGTTTTAGTTGCTTCAAGATCCTGCTGGTACTTGATGTTGTCATTTGATTGTTTAAAGCGATTTTAATAGATTCATAGAGCTGTTTCGTGGGTTTTGATGCCTGACGTCTTTTCCTGTTCTTCTTTACTGTCTGTTTACCTTCTTTGGTGAATTGTTCGGGTCCTTTGCCCTCCTCTCCTGCCTTTCTTTGGTTACTCTTGTTTGTTTGTTCTGAGAGTTCTTTCAGATAGGAGTCCTTTATCTGGTTTGTAAATACTTTCTTCCCCTCTGTAGCTTGTCTTCTGCTCTTAACAATGACTTTCACAGAGCAAATCAAGTTTAACTTTTTTTTTTTTTTAAATTATGGCTCATGCTTTTGGTGTTAAATATAAGAACTCGGTGCCAACCCCCGTGTAGGCATGAAGACTTCCTCAACTTTTGTACTTTCATGTTTTACATTTATGTATCTTTCAGTTTGACTTAATATTTGTATAAGGTGTGAAGTATTAGTTGAAGTTTATTTTTTGGTGTATGAATAGCCAGCTGTTCCCAAACTGTTGAAAAGGTCATCCTTGTTTCTGAATTGCCCTTGTACCTTGGTCAAAAATTACTTGGCCATATTCGTGCGAATTTATTTCTGGGCTGTGTTCTGTTGATCTGTGTCTTTCCTTTGCCTGTGTTATGTTCCTTGATTAAAGCTTTATAGAGAGTCTTAGAATAGTATGAGTCCTTCGAATTTTGCTTCTATTTTACAGTGATGTTGGCTTCTATAGTTTCTTTGCCTTTCTGTGTGAATTTTAGAATGAGCTAATGTATATGTGTAAGATATCCTACTGGGATTTTTGTTGTACTTGCATTCAATCTATAGATCAATTTGTGGATGGACATCTTACATCTTAACGGTTTTGAGTCTTACAGCCTATGAACCTGTTATTTACATCCATTCAGTTCTGTTTTGATTTCTTACACCAGTGTTTTATGGTTTTTAGCACACAGATCCTGGATATGTTTTTATTGGATTTATGCCTGTGTCTTTCATCCTTTATTTTTTTTTTAAAAACAACAACAACAACAAACTGATTTCACTAGGTAGGACCTCCAGTACTGTGCTGAATAGGAGAGGTGAGAGAGGCTTCCTGGCTTGTTCTCAGCCGCATGGGGAAACCGTTCAGTCTTTCACCACTGAGTGTGGTGTCAGCTGTACACTTGCTCTTGTGTTTTGTAGGTCTGCTCTTAGTTGTCATATGTTGTTTTTTTCTAGTCTGCTAGTGAAGTGTGTTGATGGCATATTAAAATTCATTTCTCCTGATTTCATCGTTCGGAAACAAGCTCTGTTGATACTGTGATACTGTTGATACTGTGCGGTGTGTATACGCCTTCCTTCCGCTGTGTCTTAGTTATGGCACACAGATCTTTGTTGTTTCATGTGGAATCTTTTGTTGTGGCTCATGGACTCTCTAGCTGTGGCACGCAGGCTTCAGTATTTGCAGCACTCGGGCTTAGCTACTTGATGACATGTGGGATCTTAGTTCTCTGACCAGGGATTGAACCCACTTCTCCTGGATTTCAAGGCAGATTCTTTACCGCTGGACCACCAGGGAAGCCCCAATATCCTGGCATGTATGTTTCTAGTGCAAATGAAAAGTGAAAGTCGCTTAGTCGCGTCTGACTCTTTGTGACCTCATGGACTGTAGCCTGCCAGGCTCCTCTGTCCATGGAATTCTCTAGGCGAGAATACTGGAGTGGGTTGCTGTTTCCTTCTCCAGGGGATCTTCCCAACCCAGGGATCAAAACCACCTGATGCAGATATATGCCAGTAAATATACCTGAGGGGTTAAACATACTTTCTTTGTTCTCTGCTACATTCACGTCATCCTATATCATAAATGTTTATCTACGTTAATAGACATGTATATTCATTAGGGTTTCCCTGGTGTCTTAGTGGTGAAGAATCTGCCTACCAGTACAGGAGACATGGGTTCGATCCCTGGGTCGGGAAGATCCCCTGGAGAAGAAAATGGTAACCCACTCCAGTGTTCTTGCCTGGAAGAATTGTGTCCTCCTGGACAGAGGAACCTGGAGGGGTACAGTCCCTGGGGTTGCAAAGAGTTGGACACGACTTAGTGACTAAACAACAAGCAACAACAATGATATTCATCACACAAACAGTGTCCTGTTACAGATGGATAAACAGTATCAATGTCTTCACTCTCCCAATGTCAGCAGTTAATTTGTAACCAATTTCTTTCTGATAACATTCACAACATTGCATGTGTATGTTTTGAGACTTCGCTTCTTATTTCCTGAGCATTGTTTCCTAGAAGTGGAGCTGTTGTCTCAAAAGATATGCAGTTCTTGAGGCTGTTGATTCATATTTAGAAACAGCTCACCTCAGACCCCCTGTTTCCTTTTGTGAGCTGTCTGCTGATGGGCAGCAGAGACTTGAGCTGTGTAACCCTAGGATAGCCCCTTAACCTCGGAGCAAAGCTGGTCAGGAGACTGCTCTTAAGGTTTGCACAGCAGGCCGACCAACCAGGAGATCCTGCAGACCCATGCTCATCCTTCATCATTTCCCAGTGGACTCACTCGAAGGCTTTACATTTTCAACTTTGTCCTGTTCATTTAATTCCCTGAATTTTTATGATCCCAGCAAAAGACTTTGGAGTTAAAGGACATGGATTTGAATCCTAGGTGTATTTATGTTGTTTGACTCTCTGGGCCTCAGCTTTCCCATCTGCAAAATGGGTACAGTACAACCAACCTCATGAGGCATTGTTGATGCCCCAGCGAGAGCAAGTGTGTGGTTGAAAGGAGAAGGACATGGAGTGAGTTGGGGAGACTTGAGTGTGAATGGTGGCCCTGCCTAGTATAGCGGTGTGAATTGTTTTTTATTGACCACTGAACCTCTCTGAGCTTCAGTACCTTCAGCTATAGAAATGCGAGTAATAAAAGTCAGGGACAGTCACCCCTCTCGCAGATCTGTTGTGCAGACTGAACGAGAGCAGGCCATGTCTGCAACCCCTCGAATGTTCAGAGCCCCTCTCGGAGGGGAGCACTCTTGTGTTGCAGGTTCAATTCACTCAGTCGTGTCCGACTCTTTGTGACCCCATGGAGCACACTGGGCCTCTCTGTCCTTCACCAACTCCTGGAGCCTGCTCAAACTCATGTCCATTGAGTCGGTGATGCCATCCAACCATCTCATCTTCTGTCATCCCCTTCTCCTCCCGCTTTCAATCTTTCCCAGCATCAGGGTCTTTTTGAATGACTCAGCTCTTCACATCAGGTGGCCAAAGTATTGGAGTTTCAGCTTCAGCATCAGTCCTTGCAGTGAACACCCAGGACTGATTTCCTTTAGGGTTAACTGGTTGGAACTCCTTGCAGTCCAGGGGACTCTCCAGAGTCTTCTCCAACACCATAGTTCAAAAGCATCAATTCTTCAATGCTCAACTTTCTTCACAGTCCAACTCTCACATCCATACATGACCACTGGAAAAACCATAGCTTTGACTAGATGGACCTTTGGCAAAGTAATGTCTCTGCTTTTGAATATGCTGTCTAGGTTGGTTGTAACTTTTCTTTCAAGGAGTAAGTGTCTTAATTTCATGGCTGCAGTCACCATCTGCAGTGATTTTGGAGCCCCCCAAAATAAAATCTCTCACTGTTTCCATTGTTTCCCCATATATTTGCCATGAAGTGATGGGACTGTACGCCATAACCTTTGTTTTCTAAATGTTGAGTTTTAGCCAACTTTTTCACTCTCCTCTTTCACTTTCATCAAGAGGCTCTTTAGTTCTTCTTCACTTTCTGCCATAAAGGTGGTGTCATCCGCGTATCTGAGGTTATTTATATTTCTCCTGGTAATCTTGATTCCAGCTTGTGCTTCATCCAGCCCAGCATTTCACATGATGTACTCTGCGTATAAGTTGCAGGGTGACAATATATAGACTTGACATACTCCTTTTCCTATTTGGAACCAGTCTGTTGTTCCATGTCCAGTTCTAACTGTTGCTTCTTGACCTGCATATAGGTTTCTCAGGAGGCAGGTAAGGTAGTCTGGTATTCCCGTCTCTTTCAGAATTTTCCACAGTTTGTTGTGAACTACACAATCAAAGACTTTGGCATAGTCAATAAAGAAGAAGTAGAGATTTTTCTAAAACTCTCTTGCTTTTTCAATGATCCAACAGATGTTGGTGCTTTGATTTCTGGTTCCTCTGCCTTTTCTAATTCCAGCTTGAACATCTTGAAGTTCATGGTTCATGTAATGTTGAAGTCTGGCTTGGAGAATTTTGAGCATTACTTTGCTAGTGTATAAGATAAGTGCAGTTGTGTGGTAGTTTGAACATTCTTTGGCATTACCTTTCTTTTGGATTAGAATGAAAACTGACCTTTTCCAATCCTGTGACTGGTGCTTAGTTTTCCAAATTTGCTGACATATTGAGTACAGCACTGAAATAGTTCAACTGGAATTCCATCTCCTCCACTAGTTGTTCGTAGTGATACTTCCTAAGGCCCACTTGACTTCGCTTTCCAGGATGTCTGGCTCTAGGTGAGTGATCACTCCATCATGGTTATCTGGGTCATTGAGATCTTTTTTGTATAGTTCTTCTGTGTATTCTTGCCACCTCGTCTTAATATCTTCTGCTTCTGTTAGGTCCATACCATTTATGTCCTTTATTTTGCCCATCTTTGCATGAAATGTTCCCTTGGTATCTCAAATTTTCTTGAAGAGATCACTAGTCTTTCCCGCTCTATTGTTTTCCTCTATTTCTTTGCATTGTTCACTTAAGAAGCTTTCTTATCTCTCCTTGCTATTCTTTGAAAATTTACATCAATTTGGGTATATCTTTCCCTTTTGCTTCTCTTCTTTTCACAGCTACTTGTAAGGCCTCCTCAGACAACCATTTAGCCCTTTTGCATTTCTTTTTCTTTGGAATGGTCTTGATCACTGCCTCCTGTACAATGTCACAGACCTCTGTCCATAGTTCTTCAGGGACTCTGTCTATCAGATCTAATCCCTTGAATCTGTTTGTCACTTCCACTGTATAATCGTAAGGGATTTGATGTAGGTCATACGAGAACGGTCTAGTGGTTTTCCCTCCTTTCTTCAATTTAAGTCTGAATTTGGCAATAAGGAGTTCATGATCTGAGCCACAGTCAACTTGTGGTCTTACTTTTGCTGACTGTATAGAGCTTCTTCATCTTCGGCTGCAAAGAATATAAACAACCTAATTTCGGTATTGACCATCTGGTCATGTCCATGTGTAGAGTCTTCTCTTGTGTTGTTGAAAGAGGGTGTTTGCTATAACCAGTGCATTCTCTTGGCAAAACTCTGTTAGCCTTTGCCCTGCTTCATTTTGTTCAGGTAGAAAGTGTGTTGCAGGTAGGAAACCTGTGTTGCAGGTAGAAAGGCATATTTCCTATTTTTCATGGAGGGAGCTTCTGAATGAAGTTTTCCCCGTAGGAGGTCTTGGCACTGAGCTGCCTCTTACGTCTTAACTGGCACAGAGGGATTTCAAGGAGGTAGAAGCATCACAAATGCCCATCTCTGCCATGCCCACATGGACAGTGCTTTTCTATCAGAGACGTGGTTCTCTTGCCCTAGGATTTCTTTCCCATTCCTAGAGGGCTGTGCCCAGTATGAAAATGCAGCATTTCACAAACTATTCGGTTTGAGGAGTTAATAGACAGTCAGTGTACATAAATATATTGAGGGCTCTGAGAAGCCCTAGGGAGGAGGGGAGGAAGATGGAACTTTCCTAATGTTTCTAAACATCTCTAACTCTGTTCTCCCGTCCGTCTGTCTTGGAGTCCGTTGTCATCCCTGGGAATACAATTTGGAAAGGACTCTGTAAGCAAAGGTCTCCTTATACGCTCATTTTCTCTAAAGCGAAGGTTCTCTTCCTCAGATCTGTCACTGCCCTCGTGGTCTTTGCCACGTGGTGTACTGCCCGTTACTCATTCCATAATGTTTATCGTGCAGTCCATTCACTTTTAAAAACTTTTACATGCCTTTCCAAGGATTCTTTATATCAGGGGTTCCCAATCTCTGGGACCTAATGCCTGATGATCTGAGGTGAAGCTGATGTAAATAATAGTAGAAATAAAGTGCACAAATAAATGTAATGCACTAGAACCACCCCGAAACCGTTCCTCACCCTCTGGTCCATGGAAATACTCTTTTCACAAAACTGGTCCCTGGTGCCAAAAAGCATGGGGACTGCTGCTGCTCTATATCATTTATGTGCCATACGTGGAAAACTGGTGTTTTTGAAACATACGGGAAGAACTGCCTAGGTGTTAAAATACGAACAGTTCGGTGAAGCCCGCAGACGATCTCCAGGATGTACCGCTTTGGGAGATCCTGTTCTGGTTCATCCTCTGTTTTTTTTTTTCATTTCCCTGAACTGTGAGGAAGTTCTATTCATCCCTACCTCCCTTCAGAGTGGAAAGAACTGGGTGGTTACTAAAGAGGCGACAGGGAGGGGGATGTCTTCGGGTTTCTCTTCCCTTTCACAGGATGCGCTTAATCATTGACCCATCCTGTCATCTCATGAGGTGGCAAAGGAAACGGCATTCTTATTTGATCATCAGGATCGATACATTCTATATGCTTCCTTTGTCTACAGATTCAAGTTCTATTGTGTGTTAATCACCCAGTCATGTCTGACTCTTTGCGACCCCTCGGACTGTAGCCTACCAGGCTCTTCTGTTCATGGGATTCTCTGGGCAAGAACACTGGAGTGCGTTGCCATTTCCTCCTCCAGGGGATCTTCCCAACCCAAGGATTGAACCTAGGTCTCCTGCGTTGCAGGCAGATTCTTAACTGTCTGAACCACCCGGGAAGTCCAGAGTTCTATTGGCTGGTTGCAAATTAGTCATTCAGAGCCTAGGAACTATTTTCTCGGGCCATTGGCTTGTTAGGTGTTTGTTTGTGTGTTGGTTTGGCTGCCTCAGGTCTTAGCTGTGGTGCGCACACTCTCTAGTTGTGGCGAGGGGCTCAGTAGTCGTGGCACTAGGGCAGCTCCTGCCCCCAGACCCTCTTGTCTTATTTGTGTTACTCAAGTCTCGTCTGTCTGCCTGCTGTGGTCATTTGAGCCTGTCTCTCATCCTCAGATTGTTACGAACATCAGTTAAAATACTGGGCTGGATAGAACCACATGCACGACGTGACCATGTCAGCGTCCTGGATTTGCCATCAGAGCGCAGTTACAGGAGGTGTAACCCCCAGGGGAGGCTGGGCCGAGGGTACACAGGACCGCTCAGTAATATCTTTGCAACTTTCTGGGTCTATAAGTACTTCAAAATAAAAATTGAAACAAAGGCCTCATCTTTCCCGGAGTCAGTAGCCAGTTGCCTCCCTGGGGCAGTCGGTGTGTCCTCCCGATGTTCGTGTTTGTGTCGGGAGCAGCTCTACTGACCCGACAGTGTTCCTTTCCCACGGAAGCCAAACAAGGTCACTGAGGCAAAGTTGGCTAGGATGAATTTATGGTTCCTAAAGCTGCCCATCAATGGTGTATTCTCTACGACATCTCATCATTTTGATGAAAGTTGGATTTGTATTAAAGTTTTTGATCTTCGCCTGTTAGGTCGATCTCTGTTGTGGCATGCAGGATCTTTAGTTGGGGCATGCTATCTCTTAGTTGTGGCAGGTGGGATCTAGTTCCCTGACCAGGGGTCGAACCCAGGCCTGTTGCATTCGGAGGGTGGAGTCTTAGCTGCTGGACCACCATAGAAGCCTTGATATTTAGATAGTGTTAAGATGTTGTTAAAAGATGCCTCCAAACCAGAAGAAAAGCAGCCTCTTGAACATTTCAGTACTGGCTGCAGAATTGACAGTGAACTAGGCAGCTGAGGCGGTGGGGGGGGGGGGGGGGCTTGGATGGTGTGCTTGGGCAAACTGAGGCTTGACAGCCCGACACAACTCACCAGTTGGTGGGCCTGAGTAAACCTACCTCTTCTTGCCTCTTGCACAACATTCTGAACGTATCACTGTTAAATTAGGCCATTTGTTGTTCAACCTAAGTCTTGTCCTTGCAACCCCATGGACTGCAGTTCACCAGGCTTCCCTGTTCTTCATTATCTCCTGGAGTTTTCTCAGATTCATGTTCACTGAGTAGATGATGCCATCTAACCATCTCATCCTCTGTTGCCCCTTTCTCCTCCTGCCCTCAATCTTGTCCAGCATCAGGGTCTTTTTTAACGAGTCGGCTCTTCACATCAGGTGGCCAAAATATTGGAGCTTCAGCATCAGTCCTTCCAATGATATGCAGGACTAATTTCCCTTAGGATTGACTGATTTGATATCCTTGCAGTCCAAGGGACCCTTGAGCGTCTTCTCCAGCCCTGCAGACCGTACAGAGATGCATATCAATTTCTTTTTGTCCCTTATTTTAGGCTGTGTGCTTGGAATTCACACGAGGGGATTAGGAGTAAGCTGGGATGAGTGACAAGAGCTGGCAGGGGGATCCAGGAAAAGCAGCTGTGTCAGCATGTCCGCTGGGGAGTGTTTTCCTGCCCGCAGATCTCGAGATTCCTTAGTTGTTTATTAGCCTCAGACACTGGCTCTTTGTATCACAGAGAAAGTGCAGCTGCCAATAGAAATATTTGTGACAGGCTGTCTAGGAGGAGGACGATAATTAAGAAACTCCTTCATGTCTGACTTTCTTTCCAAGTTTCTGAGATGAATGCACAGTTTTAGGCGACACCTCAGTATATGGTCGTGTCTGCAGTTGGTACTTGTGTTCTTTCTGCCAAAACACAGTGCAGAAAAGCACAATGCAGAGTGCTGTCTCTGTGGGCTGAGGTATAGGAAGATGCATCAGAAACAGAGTCAGTGATTTACAGTCCGTAGTTTTTCCACTGAGCATATATGTGGCATATTATTACCAAGGAATGGCATCTCCATCCATAAATAGATGGAATCAGAAGCTTACCTTGGTGAATTGTTAAATGAGATAAACCAGTTGCAGAAAAATTTATAGTAGGACCCGGCTGCATAAAGTAAACTCTGTGTGTATCAGGTTTGTAGGGACCCTGTGAACATGGAGGAGACATGAAATGTGTGTACCAGAGGTTTAATGGTGGTTGCCATGGCGAAGGATGTGTGGGACAGTAAACAGAGGAAAAAAGTCTTCAAACAGAAAAATTTTGAGGCGTGTGAAAGATGTTTCACCTGTGAATAATTATATTCAGTGATGTACGTATGTGTGCATGTTCAGGTGAGAGTTCATAGGATGGAAGTAAAAATGTTGTTGTTCTTCCGTTGCTCAGTGGTGTCTGACTCTTCATGACCCCAGAGGCTGCAGCACATCCCTTTCCTTCACCATCTCCCGGACCTTGCTCAACCTCATATCCGTTGAGTTGGTGATGCTGTCAGACCATCTTGTCCTCTGTCGCCTGTCTGTCCTCCTGCCTTCTGTCTCCCCAGCCTCAGGGTCTTTTCCGAGTCGGTTTTTTGCATCAGGTGGTCAAAGTATTGGAGCTTCAGCTTTAGCATCAGTCCTTCCAGTGAATATTCAGGGTTGATTTCCTTTAGGATTGACTGCTTTGATCTCCTTGCTGGTAAGAGACTCTCAAGAGTCTTAAGAAGTTAGTGAGATTTATTTCAAGGATTTTTAGTGGAATTTTTACATTCCTTCTTAAATGTGTTCTGATTGAGTATTTTGCAATGAGTGTTTTATTTTTTATAGTCATAAGAGACACCCAGTCATAACGCTGTTTTCATCGTAAGGCAATATTCCAGCATGTGTAAGAACACTCAGGCTAAAAACCTTGTTGGATAGGGAATGCGTAGAAGCAGAAAGTGTGGAAGAGGCATTTGTCTCTGGGGCCAAGGTAAGAAACCAGTTTCAAATCCCAAGAGAGACAGAGAAGCGCTCACTGGGGCCTTGGAGACATAGACCTGGGTTTGTATCCAGACTGTGTGTCTTACGTATGACCTTGGCGTTGGCCATGTGACCTTCTCCGTGCCCCAGCTCCTCTCCTGCAGAACGACATATTGTTAGGTACTTAAGAAACATGTCTCCACTGAATGAAGAGCGGATGAATGTATATATGCGTGCTTGATTCACTGAGGTCATATTTGTAAAGTCTGAACTGTGTGGTAAGTTCTCAACAGATGGTCTTTTTCTCTCCTGACCTTCATGTCCTAGTCCTCAGCCAGGGTACCTGGAGAGTGAATTTAGTAGAGTGGGATCTTGTCACTGCCCGAGTTTCAAGCTTCATTCTACAGTCTCACATGGGGAGAGGGGTGGGGCATAACTGCTTTTCATCATTGTACCACACTTTGCTCATCTGTAAAATGGGGGTTGTTGTGTTAATATGTACCTTGGAAGGTTTGACTGAGATAATAAAGACTTTATGTGGTGCCTGGCAAATAATGTTTAATACATGTTCAGTTCAGTTGCTCAGTCGTGTCCGAATACATGTAGTAGTTACTAAAAACACTGAGTGTTCCCCAAGTAAACAATACCTATGTGTTTCTGTAAATGGACACACTGTAACTTTGTCCATTTTTAGTTTCTGTAAACACTACAGAATGCCTGACACAGCCGGCACCTAACAGGTTGTTAGACTCAAGTAACCTGGGGACAGCACATGCCAGCATCCTGACTGTGTGGATGCTGAAACCAGGTAGCGCTTATTTCCACCATGAATGAGCGGTTCTTGAAGGTGTTACACAAACGCGCCTTCGCTAACGTTGTCATTTCCAGCAATGATCTCTAAAACAGAATGTATTAATATTTACCAGACGCACACTGTGTATTTTCCTTACACAGATTCTCTTCCTTCCTTGGGTCTAAGTTGCCAATTTTAAAATACATTTTTCTGACATTCTTGTACCCACAGAGAAAATGAAGTACTCAAAGTGCAACTGAAGAAATACGTAGGCGCTGTCCAGATGCTGAAAAGAGAAGGTCAAACAGCCGAAGGTGAGGGGCAGAGGGAACCCGAGTGGGGCGGGGGCTGCACCTTTTCATCTTGATCACCCCTGTGCCTGGCCCGGCAGACACTCAGCATGGGATGAATACACCTGCAGATGAGTTAGAAAAACCGTGCTGCTTAGGATCCTGGAAAATTAATTAGATGAAAGACCCTGCTCTTCATTCTTGCAAAACTGTAAGACTTACTTGCTAGACTGTTAGCAATCATTGTATCAGTCTGTGCAGTTAGGGAGTTTTATGACTAAAGTCCTAAGATATTTGCAAGGTGGTGAACTTGTAGCATGATTAAGTCATGTCAGGCCATGGGTGAACGCAACAGAATGCCAGAGTGGCAGAGAACCAGTGGCGTTAGGCTGATCAGGCTCCAACCCCAGCTCCAGTTCTGTTTCTTAATCTCTCTGTACCTCAGTTTTCTCATCTATAAAATGGGGGCAGCTGGCAGCCCCTGTCTCATGAGGCAATCCACGTAGACGTCTTAGCATAATGCCTACCAGAGAGGGAGTACTGAGTAAGTTGTTCAGTCACTAAGTCTTGTCCAACTCGTTGCGACCCCATGGATGGCAGCACACCAGGCTTCCCTGTCCTTCACCATCTCCTGGAGTTTGCTCAGACTCATGTCCTTTGAGTCAGTGATGCCATCCAACCATCTCATTCTCTGTTTTCCCCTTCTCTTCCTGCCATCAATCTTTCCCAGCATTAAAATCTTTTCCAGTGAGTCAGTTCTTCACATTAAGTGGCCAAAGTGTTGGAGCTTCAGCATCAGCCCTTCCAATGAACATTCAGGGCTGATTTCCTTTAGGATTGACTAGTTTGATCTCCTTGCAGTCCAAGGTCCTCTCAAGTCTGCTCCAGCACAGTTTGAAAGCATCAATTCTTCGGCGCTAAGCTTTCTGTATAGTCCAACTCTCACATCTGTACATGACTCCTGGAGTAGAGTTTAGCTGCAAATAATAATAGTATTCTTGGTCAGAAATACGAGTAGATAGAAAAGTGATCACCTGGCCAAGATCCCGCTGGATAAGGTGGCGCTGTATGCTTCCTCCCTGTGTAGTCCAGCCGCACTTTAGCTGCCGTGACTCTGCTGAAGCCTTTCTGAGGTCAGCCTGAAGACAGGGTGTTTAACTTTAGCTGAAGTGTCTTGCGACCTTCAGCCAACTGACCAGAACAAGATTTTCTTATACAAAAACAAGCCCTCGGAGTGTGGACGTTTTAACAGAGGGCAGTATGCTCTATGCCCACAGGTCTTGGGAGTCAGCCAGTCCTGAATTCGAGGTCAGGCGCATCCTCCATGACTTAGGCGCATCCTCACTCCTCTTGGAGTGACTTAGCCATCTGAAAGAGGAAACGCCACACCAGTGTTAGAGGAAATCACACCAGTGGCGTGAGGGTTGTTGTGGGGATTTACCAAAACAGTGGCTGCAAAGCCTTCATTCATGTGGCAGCCAGTGTACAGTTGGTGTCCGGTACAGGTAGTTATTTTCCTGTGTCATAGAGGCAGGATTATACTCTCAGTGTGATTTGCATAAAAAGACAGGATTATACTCTCAGTGTGATTTGCATAGTAATATCATGAAAGATTGGAATTTTTTTTGAGTGTTTGTATTTATTATGGTCTCCATTTGATGAGGTTCAACACGTTGATTTTCTTTCTGCTTTTCTTTGATAGCATGCCTTGCTTTCTTCATCACTAGTTTGTAACTGCTGCCAGTCTGGGGGTTATCACTGCAGCATTAATCTTGTCTTTCTCAGGGGGACCATCACCCTTTCCATATGGGTACTGCTTGTGTGGCCCGGACTCCATCTCATTACACTGGGTTGTGTCTGCGTTGGCCTTGTGACTCCTCACTTCTCATCTTTGTTTCCCCAGCACCTGGCTTTTGCAGCCATTCATTTCATTCACTGCATGTTTGGAATGAGTCGTTTAGCCCTTTATCCTTTCCAAGCAAGTTCAAGTCTATTCACATTTGACTCAGTAATCCTGGGATGAGCAGGTGTTTCCCCTGTGTTTTAAAATATTCATTATTAGAGGTTCAGGAGAGCTTAAAAGTCTTGTCTGTGGCTTTGGGGTGGAAATGAACTCCGGTCATTTCCTTCTAAATCCCTGATTCTTTGCCTTATGAACTTCTGAACTCGTGTTCAGAGGCCTTTCCTGGGGAGCCAAGTGCCTGTGCCTCATCTCGGGATCACGGGCTGGGGGGGCTCTCGATTTGCACGTTTCGATGTCTGACTCTTGTGCAGGTGACCTGTGGACTGCGCCACCACCGTTCCTGAAAGCTATACTCTGCCCTCACAGAAATTTAATTTGATCCTGTAAGAAAATTAAACCTGGGGTGGGGAGTACCACTGGGCTTGAGTTTGGTTTAAAATCTGCAATACTATGTAGTACATTTCTGAGTAGGAGCATTTTTGGAATGAGTCGTCCCCCCCGAGCCCCCAAAACAGAAGCTACAACATACAGAAGGGTTTCTCACCGCAGCCAAAGTCAGTTTTCCAAAGACCCAGCCTGAATGTGCTGAGCCAGAGCTGGGCATGTGATAACCCTTAAGTGGAACAGAGCAGAGAGGATGAAGCATGCCTTGCCGCTCATTTGTGGTCCTTTTCTTGTTTGTTGCTCAGTTGCTTGGCTCAGTTCAGTCACTCAGTTGTGTCTGACTCTTTGTGACCCCATGGACTGCAGCACGCCAGGCCTCCATGTCCATCACCAACTTCTGGAGTTTACCCAAACTCATGTCAATTGAGTTGGTGATGCCATCCCACCATGTCATCCTCTGTTGTCCCCTTCTCCTCCTGCCTTCAATCTTTCCCAGCATCAGGGTCTTTTCCAATGAGTCAGTTCTTCACATTAGGTGGCCAAAGGATTGGAGTTTCAGCTTCATCATCAGCCCTTCCAATGAATATTCAGGACTGATTCCCTTTAGGATGGACTGCTTTGTTTTCCCTGCAGTCCAAGAGAGACTCTCAAGAGTCTTCTCCAACACCACAATTAGGAAGCATCAGTTCTTCAGCACTCAACCTTCTTTATGGCCCAACTCTAACATCAGTACATGACTACTGGAAAAATCATAGCTTTGACTATCTAGAACTTTGTCGGCAAAGTCCCTTTTGCAGTCTCTTACCACTCTATTTTCACCAGGTCACAGAAGACCATCTCCCATATCTGGGAGTCATCCTGGGTGGAAGGTCTTTAGGAAAGTCCTTCAGTGCAGGCACGAACTGAGTGATGCCCTTCTCTTCCTTGTTTAAGTCCAGCATTTTATTCTTTCTTCCACTTACGTAAAATTGTGAGCACCAGCTAACATGCCAGACACCAGCAAGCAGCCTGATTGGAAGATGTGCTTTCGGAAATTGTGTTCTGGCCTTTCCAGTGCCTTTACCTAATTTTCAAGTGATGTCATCTACTACTCAGAGAAATTGGGGCTCACTCCTCAACCCCAGCCAGCTGCTGATTCAATTTGTTGAAAACTATGGAGTATGTGCCTTGGCCAGATTGGGGTGCCTTGGGGTGCCCTTGTCAGGCTGTGGTATCTTGGGGGTGTCCTAGACAGGTTGGGGTGGGGGACTTGGTGTTTCCGGGGAGCTGGGGACAAGGGGAAGGGGGAGGTTGGCCAGGGAGAGTCTTTTCTGATCCAGGATTTGCGTGGCTCCTGATGTTAGGTGGACATAGAGGTGTGGACCAGCTTCTCAAAGTCTAGGTGAGAGTTCAGAATGCTTTTTCCACTAGAGAATCCTTTTAGGTTGAGGCTATAAAGCTTTTTCTTTTCTTTTCTTTTTTTTTTTTTAATCATTTGGACAACAAATTGTGAAACTGAGCTCATCAGTAGGGAAAAGGGTGAGAAATCACTGAAGCCCCAAATGCCTTCGGGATTGAATAGATGGCTGAGGGCTATGTTGGGATCATTATATTCATTGTTGTTGTGGGAAGTGCCTTCAAGATGAAGAAAAAAAAGGTCAACTTAAAATGGACCTTTAGAATAGATTGCTGACAATCTTTAAGATGTCAGTCGGTAACTTTATTTCAGTTCTGAGGTTATCATGACTCTCCTTCCTCCTCATGTTCTTGATGAAACATCGACGTAGGCATCTGACAAAAGTGTTCCAAATGATGTCTTTATTACTGACAGTTGGTTGGAAACTCCAGTTTGACTGAAGCCAGAATCACACTCCCCAGTGCATTGTCTCCCAAGTATAGCGCCCGGGACCCCCTTGTGAGGCATTGTTGGGTCTGCTGAATGATGCCCACCCAGTGGGGACCAAGGAGGAGGACGATCCAGGGGGGCCGCATTCTCTGTTTAACCCAGCATCTCCATTTGGCGGAGGCTCTCACAGTCATGTAGGAGGTGGGGAGTGAGGCCGAGTGTGTGTTAATGGGGGATGTCTTCTCATGGATGTGTGGCCCAAGGTGGGGGCCCTTTGGTTAAGACCTGTGATGACGGCAGATCTTTCTGGGTGCCTCCTGAGGGAGACGCCAGCAGCAGGGCTGGGTCAGCAGTGGCGTTCCCTGAGTAGGCATCTCCTCCATCACGCCTGACCATCTGGGGAAAGGCTCTGTCAACAGAAGAAGGCTTGTTTCACCTGTAGCTGTGACATTTATCTCCAAAGGAGTCACCGCATCCTAGTCCCTGTACATGTCCTGACCGAAATAGTGGTCATGGCCAAAGCGTTTGGAAATCACTGTGCATTCCACATTCTTCTTGCTCGTCGTAAATGACATTAGTGGACGAGGGACCCCTGTGCCAAAGACACTGAGGACTTCCCCAGGGCAACTGACTTAGAGGCCAGGTAAGTTTCTATGCCTCAGTTTCTTCCTCTGTAAAATGGGAACTGTAAGAATACCTTCCTTATAGGGTGTTGGGGGAAGAAGGGATAAATTAGTATATGGAAAGCACTTAGAATAATGTCTGATATGTAGCAGCCACTCAGTAAATATGACAGTTATTGTTATTGCTATTTTTACTGTCTCACTTTCTCTCTCATGGCCCCTGTGAACACTTGTAAAATTAGGATTTATTAAAATAGTATATATACTTAAGAGGTTGTTGTGAGGATTAGCTGTTAAGAGGTGTGATTCAGATGACATGCTGGGATCTAGAAAACGCTGGGGGTGGGTGGAAAGTCGGGCCTCCAGAGATGTCTGTGTCCTGATCCCTGGAATCTGTGCCCACACCGCCTTCTGTGGTGAAAGAGACTAGTTGTTGCTGTTCAGTTGCTTAGTCATGTCTGACTCTTGTGACCCCATGGACTGCAGCCCGTCAGGCTCCTCTGTCTGTGAGATTCTCCAGGCAAGAATACTGAAGTGGGTTGCCATTTCCTCCTCCAGGGAATCTTCCCAACCCAGGGATCAAACCCACATCTCTTGCATTAGCAGGAGGATGCTTTACCACTGAGCTACCAGGGAAGCCAGAGATAGACTTTCCGGATGTGATTAATATAAGGGTTTTGACAGGCAAAGGAGAAGAAGGCAGCAGAGGATGAGATGGTTAGACAGCATCACTGACTCAATGGATGTGAATTTGAGCAAACTCTAGGAGACAGTGAAGGACAGGGGAGCCTGGCGTGCTGCAGTCCATGGGGTTGTAAAGAGTCAGATACGATTTAGTGACTGAACAACCACGGGGTTGCGTCTGCATCTGGGGAGTCTGGGTTCTCTGAGTGCCCCATGGTGGGGGTGGGGCTGGTCTCATGGAGGTCTTCCCTGCAGAGCAGCCCCTTGGTGGGTGTTGGGCTTCTCCTGGGCTTTCCCAAGGAGCATTTGCCCGTGAGTTGGAGCTGGTTCTCAGTACCAAGGAAGAGGTTCTACAGGGGCAGCTGAAGGTGGGATTCCAGACGCGCCCGCGTCCTCCTGCGTCACGCGGCTCTGGCCGCCGCCCCCGGCTGGCGTGGTGGCCGTCTCTGGCTGTGTGGTGTTAGGTTGCCTGTGCTCCAGCTTCTCTGGGCCTGGCGTCCTCACTCAGAGTCAGCCCCGTGATGTCGATGAGGCCCTACCCTCCATCCTGCCTTTGACCTCAGCCGACTGGCTCCAGCTGGGCCTCAGGGCTCTGCTAGGCTGTCGGGAGGAGTTCTTTCCCGTCAGGCCTGGAAGGCTGGAGCCACTGTAGTTACCTTGTCTCCGAGTGGAGCCTGAGTGTGAGGCCGTCACACAGGGCGAGGAGCTGAGCTGAGAGGCAGAGGGGCACTGGGGGTCGATCGTGTCCTTCGAATCCCCGAATCCAGCCGTCCTGATGTGACGACGGTTCAGCCCTAAACGTACTGTTAACAAGAGCAATAATTCACTAGCTTCCCCTGCCACTGTCTTCAAGCTTGGGTTGGGTTTCCGTAGCTTGGATGCACATGCGCTCAATTGTGTCTGATGCTTTGAGAACCCATGGGCTGCAGCTCACATGAGATCCCTCTGTCCATGAACTTCTCCAGGCACGAATACCGGAGTGGGTTCCATTTCCTCCTCCAGGGGATCTTCCTGACCCAGGGAGAGAACCCTCGACTCCTGCATCTCCTGCACTGGTAATCGAATTCTTTACCATTGAGCCCCTGGGAAGCACAGTCATGGCAAACTGTTTGCTCTTTGCTGGATGCAGGGTCTGTTCTGTCTTCAGGGGGAGCTGTCGTTTCTCTGAAGCCTGTCTTTCCTAACCTGCCGTGTCTGTATGTTGTGAGGTCCTTCCTTCTGGCCCCCTCCTCTCATGAGGTCCCCTCCCCCAGAATCATCTGTCCTGGCCTCCGTAGTCAGTCCTATTCTGTGGTGATGGATTTTAAGGCTGCAAGCTCTTGTTGGCATCGCCGTTTAATTCATCAGCCACAGGCTCAGGGGCAGAGGGAGAAGCAATGGCCTGTTGCTGGTGGAAATCAGAGTAATCAGCAGTGAGAGCAGGCGATCAGGGGGAGGAACTTGATGGATGAGGGAGGCTTGGGAGCAGTTTTAAAAGTTTAAGAAATAAAAGAAGTTTAAAAAAAAAAGAAAAGGAAGCTGTCAGCCTGTGTGCCGTGTCGTGTCTCTGCCTGCGTGTGACTCGCCCAGTGACCCCTCGCTCCCACACCTGCCTGCGCTCCATGTGCTCCTCGGGGTCTCACTTCCCCGGGCTCTGGGAAGTGGGGCGGGACCGTGGAGAAGCCTGGTCCTGTAATGACGCAGCGTCAAAGGCGAGAGGATTCACGGAGCTTGGGGGCTTCAGGGTGCGTGTGGTACTGTGGGACCTTTCAACCTGCAGCTTCCCTCAGTGGCTGCAGGCACTGGGCTGTCTCCGTTGGTGGCCGCATATTCTTGTCCCCCGTGTGCACACAGGCGGAGAGGTCTTCGTTTGAGGCAGGCTGCTTTGGTTGCAACGGAAGCAAGCTTGGGAGTCGTGTGCGTGTGTCTGGTTCTAGCGCGATCAGCACTGGACCTCGTGGAGACTCTGCTAAGATCTCGTCGCTCTGCTGTTTAAAACTCAATCCACAGTTTAAAAAAAAGATTATTTTGGTTGTGCTGAGTCTTTGCTGCAGCCTGCAGGGGCTTCCTCTAGCTGTGCACCACAGGCTCTAGAGCACATAGGCTCAGTTGTTGTGGCACGTGCTCTTCGTTGCCCTGCAGGATGTGGGACCTTAGTTCCCTGACCGGGGCTCTAACCCACGCCCCCTGCAGTAAAGCACAGAGCCTTAACCACTGGGCCACCAGGGACGTCCAGTCTGGACTTTTTGATGAGGGCCTGCAGTGCTCGGCGTGGTCCGGCTCTTCCCTACTTCCCAGCCCCGTCTCCTCCTGGCCGCACTGGCCTTACCAAGTAACACCTCTAGACCTTGGCTGTTGCTCTCCTTCGGGAATGCTTCTCCCTCATCTCTGAAAGGCTGGTCCTGCCTCGTCAGGCAGTCCCTGTTCAGGTGTCACCTCCCCTGGCCACCCCGCCTCTCCTTCCTCCTTCGTCCCGTCGCTTCCTTGATCTAGCGCCTCAGCGTGTCTCGACTGTCTCTTCCCTTCCTTGTTCACTGTCCGTGTTCCGCCCTGCAGTGTACCGTTCAAGGAGCAGAGACCTTGCCTGTTCTTCCCTCTGCTGTGTTCAGAGGGTCCCGCTCAGGCTTCACCAAAGGGATGCGTTCCATAAATATATTTTTTAAAATAATTTATTCTTTAATTGGAGGGATATTGCTTTACAATGTTGTGTTGGTTTCTGCCATACAACAACGCAATTCAGCCATAATTATGCATACATCGCCTCCCTCCCCTCCTCCCATCCCTCTGGGTCATCACAGAGCACCAGGCTGGGCTGCCTGTGCTGTGTAGCAACTTCTCACCAGCTGTCTCTTTTGCTCATGGTAGTGCACATATGTTGATGCTGCCTTCTCCATTCATCCCACCCTCTCCTTCCCTTGCTGTGTCCTCAAGTCCATTATCTATATCTGTGTCTCCATTATCTATATCTGTGTCTCGATTGCTTCTCTACAAATAAGTTCATCAGTGTCATTTTTCTAGATTCAATAGATATGCATGGACTGTAGCCTGCCCGGCTCCTCCATCTGTGGCATTCTCTAGGCAAGAATTCTGGAGTGGGTTGCCATTTCCTTCTCCAGATAGATGCATCAATACACAATATTTGCTTTTCTCTTTCTGACTTAATTCACTCTGTATAGCAGGCTCTAGGTTCATCCACCTCACTGAAACCAACTCAGATTCATTCTTTTTTTATGGCTGAGTCGTACGGCATTGCCTATATGCAGCACATCTTTATCCATTCCTCTCTCAGTGGCCGTCTGGGCTGCTTCCACGTCCTAACTGTTGTAAACAGTGCTGCTGTGGACCCTGAGGCGCGTGTGTCTTTCTCAGTCATGGTCTTCTCAGGGTATATGCCCAGGAGTGGGATTGCTGGGTCTTACAGTAGGTTTATTCCTAGTTTTTGAGGAATCTCCATACCCTTCTCTATGGTGGCTGTCTCAATTTGCATTCCCACCAACAGGGCAGGAGGGTTCCCTTTTCGCCACATCCTCTCCAGCATTGATTGTTTATAGATTTTTTGATGATGGGCTTTCTGACCGGTGTGAGGTAATATTTCATTGTAGTTTTGATTTACATTCCCCTAATAATGAGCGATGTTGGTGTCTTCATGTATCTGTTGGCCATCTTCCATAAATGTTCATAACACGAATGATTAGAAATGAATAGAAATACAGGAGGAGTTGTTGTAGAACCTGATTGAAAACCCACAGCAATTAGGGAGAGCTCAGCAGTGGGCGGGAGAAGGCAGTGGCACCCCACTCCAGCACTCTTGCCTGGAAACTCCCATGGGCGGAGGAGCCTGGAGGGCTGCAGTCCATGGGGTCACTAAGAGTCGGACACGACTGAGCGACTTCACTTTCACTTTTCACTTTCATGCATTGGAGAAGGAAATGGCAACCCACTCCAGTGTTCTTGCCTGGAGAATCCCAGGGACGGGGGAGCCTGGTAGGCTGCTATTTTTGGGGTCGCACAGAGTCAGACACGACTGAAGCGACTTAGCAGCAGCAGCAGCAGCAGCAGCAGTGGGCGAGGTTGTGGGTCTTCATTCTAAGGTCACTGATAACATGCTGTACCACATGTAACTGCATTTTTCAGTTGTGCCTCCAACCAGATTCTTCTGATCACATGTAGTTTTGGCTCCTTATAACTGTACTTATTAGCACATGACTTTGACTCGTTGAGGGTTTCATCATTCAGAGCTATTTTGATTACAAGAATCATAAAAACCCAATTTAATCGGTTTTCAGTTAAACAGCAGAAATCCAGGAGTGTCTGTCTTTAGGAATGGCTTGATCCCGGGGCTCAAACAATATCATTAGGAAATGTTTCTTGTTTTTCGTTTTTTAACTCAACTCTGTCCCCCTTCCTCCCAATATCAGCAGTGTGGTGCTGCTAAATGTTGGACCACCAGCCCTCAGAGGAAAGCACTAATTTCCATGGTGTCCGTGCTCCACTGTGGTCAGTTTCAAGCTGTTCACATGACGTCACTGAACGCAAAGTTAGGAAGAGATGCACCCGTGGGCTCCCGTGACTGGTGTGCCCCAGCTTTGCAATGCCCCCTCGTTGTCGCTTCCTTTTTCAGGCAGGTGTTCTTATGGTGACAGTAAGCTCCCAGCAGCTCTTGTTTCCGTCTTCCCAGCAACCCAATCAGAGAGCGCTTCTTCCCACTAGTTTCCTTATAAACCACTCTCCCCTCCTTCCCCTCGTGGAGCAGAGCTTCTCATCTGGGCTCCATTTGAGTCACCTGGGGAGTTTTAAAGCCTCCCAGTGCTTGACCACTTGCAACCACCACGTTAGAGGATGTTGTTTCCAAGCTGATGAAGTGATGCGTGCCACTGCACCATCAAGTTATGAAGTGCTTCAAATGTGTCAGGGTCCGTTGATTCTTGGCGGTAGAAACCTTGACTCACGTGGACATAAGAAATTAATAATTGCAGTCATCCTGCTCCAGAGTGGCTGAGCCAAAATTCCTCCCCAGGTGTAAGCTGAGGCCGTGTTTCCCCTGCGCCCCTGAGTTGATTCTCCCAGAGATGTCTTAGGTGATAAACCTCAGTGTCTGGCAGGTGACTGAGAGATGCTTGTTCTGCAGGAGGCAGCCTGTGCCTGGGATGGCTGGCCCAGCTGGTTCAAATCTCCGCCTTCACTTTATCCTGAAAACCCTGCTCTATTCCCCTGTCCTCATGGGTCCCCGAAACCCGATCACGTGCTGTTGCCAACACGGGCAGCCAAGCCAGAGCATGAGGGGCTCAGAGCTGGGCGTCAGCTGGGGACAAACAGACGGGCTTCTTGGCAGCAGTGCTGGGTGTGGACCAGATGTGCTGTGGACGCAGTGAAAGCTCTTCCTTCCACTGGAAAGAGAAGCCTCTGCCTTGAGAAGGAACTCAGAAAAGGCGATAGCAGAGCTTGGAGGCCAAAGGCAGGCACACGTTTTCCATTTGAGGGGATCTGGCTTGAACCTCAGCCTCATCGTCTAGCAGCTCTGAAGTCTTGGACCAAGTTTTAATCTTGGAGCCTCAGAGTTTTTATTTGAACAGAGTGATAATAGTTTTGACTTCCTAGCATTATTGAAGTTTAAAAGAGATGATGTATGTAAAGTACCAGGCAAATGTTGACATTATTTTGGGTTATAGAAGCATTTTGAAGGGTCAGGGTCCATTAGCAGAACACCTGTTCATTAATTTCTGAAAGTGGGTGAATAATTATGGTCATAATTGTAGAGTAAACCTCTTTGAAAGCTTTTGCAGTCCATTATCCTGGTAAAACAATATTTGTGTGATTAGCCAATTTCCTGACCTTTAAATAAAAATCTGAACTGGTAGCCTCAGTCCCTGGCCCTTGCTGAGCACTCAGTACTGCCAACACCAGGAAGAGCCTCCAGGGATGGTGGCCACAGATTTTAGCTTTGATAGTTTGAAGTTAGAATTTGCTGGAAAAGTTCAGAGAGTAATGTACCCATCACCCAATGTACTCACCACCACCTAGATATAAAAGATGAATTTCCATATTGATTTCAGATTAATAAAAAGACTTAAAAGTTGCAAGTGTAGTTCAGGATGTCCTTACTGATTGTGTGCACAGATGTTTCCAGGTTAATTCTGCTTGGCCCGCTTCGGGGGGGGGGCAGGCCTCACTTAGACTAATGCTGGGTACTTGGGGGTGTATGTGTGTCAGGGAACTTAGAACTTCGGTGGGAGCAGCTCCACCCAAACATTCTGGATTGAGAAGGGAGAGGGGCAGGCCTCCAAAAGTAAGAGATGGGTTTTGCCAAGAGAGGATATTGAGGAGGAAACAGATAGGGGTTGTTGCATCTGGCGTGACAGGGGCAATTGGTAACACCAGCATCTTTAGGTAGAAGGGGTTTGGTGGTTTTGTTGGAAAGGGGGTTTGAAGGCATTTTCCGGAGACTGTATCTGCATAGCATGCTGTCCATTTTTGTTGAGTTTGTATGTTTACGTGGGATAGTGTAACTAGATTTAGCATCTTGAAGAAGGAAACCTAGGCACCACTGACTTCCGCAGGTCTTATTTCTTACCTCATGGAAGCCTAGAAGTAAATAGTTTAGCCCAGGGCTAGTGTGATCGTTTCATGGTTGTTGTTAACTCAAGCTACTCTTTTCATTCTGCTCTACTATCCTCAGTACGTGGTTTTTTGGCTTCGTGATTGCCTCATGGTATATATGTTGTGGCTAGTGCCCCAGCCATCACATCTCTATTTCAGGCCAGTAAAAGCAAAAGTGGGGAAGGGCAGAGAGTGCATTTTACAGCTGAAGTCTGTAAGGATTTAAAACTTTAGGATCATCAGCTTTCTTTAAGGAGCTTTCCCACTCCAAATGACTTCTTTAGAGCTCTTGAAGGTGTTAGTTGCTTAGTCATGTCCTATTCTTTGTCACCCTATGGACTGTAGCCCGCCAGGCCCCTCTGTCCATGGGATTCTCCAGGCAGGAATACTGGAGTGGGTAACTGTTCCTTTCTCCAGGGGATCTTTCCGACCTAGGCAATGAACCCTGGTCTCCTGCATTGCAGGCAGATTTTTTATTTTTTTTAACGTCTGAGCCACCAGGGAAGCCCTTAGAGCTCTTAGGCCCCCCCTAATTATGAGGAAACATGGTTGCCTGATTGGCACATAAGGAAACAGGGAACACGGAGATGAGGTCGGCAGCCAGCAGCCCTGGCCCCAGGTGGCTTTGAGAGAGGTGAGGCTGATGACGATGACACCGGAGTGGATGGAGGGAGGGTGTTTCTCAAGTCCCCCCAAGCCACCCCTGAGTGCCATAGCTGCGGGGGAAAAGCTTCATCAAGGATACAGGGTCAGAGCTGCAAGATCATCCATTTGCTGGTTCTGGAAGTGGCGCCTGTCTCTCTGGAGACCTCCCGTAAGAGTTCATGTTTTATTTGCTCCACCGAACTTCATTCCCTGCAAGATGCTTTCCTCTCCTAAATCACTGCAGGAGCAATTGCCTGAAAATGCCAGGGATCGATCCATGATTTTTGTTCATTTCCTTTTTATTGTTTGGCAGGAAACAAAGGCCCAGAGAGAACAGGAGCACTTGGAGTGCCTCCGCTCCCTCCTTAGAGGCCTAGCCCAGACATGCATTTATCTTTGTCATCGTGACTTTTTTCTGGCCCTGCAGGCTTTGTGCTTCTCCCAGAGCAGTTCGTCTGTCGGTGCCTCCTCTGGTGTGGGCGCCTCCCCTTCCTGGAAGCCGGCAGGTGGCTCGTTTTATTAAATGCCACTTTCATTCTGACAACTACTCTGCTTTAAGTTTCTAATTACAGTTTTCATCAGGCAACTGGTCATTTTGCTTTGCTTGAGTGGGTAATGATGCTTCTAACCTGGGCAGAGAGTGACTTGCCTAAATGTTTCTTTTGCACTTGGACTGAACAGAGAAAATAGACATCCTTCCTATAAAGAGATAAAGCCCATCTCTTGGTCTGTGGTTATTTCACTGGTTTATGGCCTCAGTTTCATTCTTTGCGTTGCAGGAGAAATGCAGCCCCTCCTCACCCCTCTCCATACCTTCTCTTCGTTCAGTTTAGAATCTATCTTCTGTCCGGTACCTCTCCTGTTTACAGGCTGATGTCGTTGCTCCAGAAGCCCAAATGGAGCTCACCATCATTTCCCCTAGTGGGTCACTCCCAGATCTATTGTGTGGCTGCGTACTTTGTGCTTTAAAATTCTGATTTCTTCCTTTCTTTAGTGACATATTCAGTAAACATTTAGCAGGATGTAAGCTCCATGAGAATGGGGACTGACTTGGTTTTTTTTAAAATTTTTTATTTTGTGTTGAGGTATGGGTGATTAACAATGTTGATAGTTTCAGGTGGACAGCGAAGGGACTCGGCCATACATACGCATGTATCCATTCTCCGCTCCCATCCAAGCTGGCACATAACATTGAGCAGAGGTCCCTCTGCTGTACTGCAGGCCCTTGTCGGTTATCCATTTAAAATATAGCAGTGTGTACATGTCCATCCCACGCTCCCTAAATATCCCTCTCTCCCAGCCTTCCCCCCGGCAACCATAAGTGGGACTGACTCGGTTTTGATATCGTTGTGCACTCAGCTTCTAAAACAGATCGCTGATCCTTGGTGGGTAGATGTTTGATAAGTGATTGACTGACTGGGTTTATAATAATAATAATAGCAACTATGGGTTAAGCACCATATGCCATACCCTCTGTTAACTACTCAATAGGCAACCTTCCTGTGAGGTGAGTACTCTTAGCAACCCCACTTTACAGGTGGGGAAACTAAGGCCAAGAAAAGTTAGATAGTATAGGAGAGCCAAACTGTCTGCTTTGAAGTCCTTCCCATATCCCGTGTGAGATCGTTGTTACTGTCAACATCAGGGTCAAGTGCTCTGCCCACGGCACACAGCGGGTGAGCCGGGGGCTGGGCCACTGATGCTCAGACACAGAAAGGCACGACACACAGTAGCTATTGCCCTGGAGCTCTCAGACGGGGTGCCTGGGTGTGTCCAGTAACCTGGGCTCCGGGAGAGTGTGTGCCTGGTCCTTCCAGTCCCAGTTTGTTCCCAGCCAGCCAAGCCTGGGCAGAGTAGGCAAGGATGTGGACAGGGGCCAGGGGATGTGGTGCCCTTGAACTGAGTTCCTGGGCGGCATTCTAGTTCGTTGTTCAGTTGCTTAGTCGTTTCTGACTCTTTGCGACCCTGTAGACTGCAGCATGCCTGGCTTCCCTGTCCTTCACTGTCATCCGGAGTTTGCTCAGACTCTTGTCCATTGAGTCAGTGATGCCATCCAACCATCTCATCCTCTGTTGCCACTTCTCCTTTTGCCTTCAGTCTTTCCCAGCATCAGGGTCTTTCCCAGTGAGTCGGCTCTTTGCATCAGGTGGCCAAAGTGTTGGAGATTCAGCTTTCAGCATCAGTCCTTCCAATGAACATTTGGGTTGATTTCCTTTAGGATTGACTGGTTTGATTTCCTTGCAGTCCAAGGGACTCTCAAGAGTCTTCTCCAGCACCACAATTCAAAATCATAAATTCTGGTCCATGCTGTACCCCAAATGGCTCACCTTGCCAGGCTCCCCCATTACCTTTTCATTTTAGACTTAGAATCTCACTGTTTCTGAGGCCCAGTCCCTCCAAAAGCACCCTCCTTTCCCCAGGTGGAGAGCCAATTAGGCTAAGCTCAACTCCACCTTTAATTACTTTTGCCCTTATTTGCATCTGATTTGTCTCATTTTAATGCTATTCACAGCATGGCAGCCAGGCACGGTGCATACACAGTTTCGAGGTCTTGGCTTCCTTCTGAGTAAAATGAAGGACTTGGAATAGACGCAGGCACACACGTACCCATTGGCCAGGAGCAGCCTGCTGAACTCACCCGGCTGGCCTGAAAATTCTTTCAACAACTTTATGTGGAAGAACAACTTGTTAAAAAATGAAACCATATTCATTGCAGAGAATTAAAAAAGATAGGGACAAAAAATAAAGGAGAAAAATCAAAATCACAAACCCTCAAGCATTATTAATACTCTGGGATAGGTCCTTCCAGATTGGTGTCACACTTCTTTCTGGGAACTCTTGGGCTAAACACATTCTGCCTGAAGAGCCTGGGGGTCCCTTATCCCCTGCTTGACACACGGACTTCATGGGCTAAGAGGAGAACTGGATCGTATTTTAAAAAAACATGCCAATAACAAAGAATTGGTAGGGATTTTAATAGGAAAATGAGGCAGTGGTCTCACAGGACTGCAAATCATGCCAAGGTCCTGTCATAACAAGCCACACGTGTGCCAGAATGACGGGACGTGTCGTTCGATGGGCTGGGAGACTGGTTACTGCTGTCTTTACCTCTTTTTCCAGAGGAAGACGGGACAGCATTCATGAAGGCTGCCCATCCTGTGTTAGAGCGTGAAGGTGTAGACCGTCCCACGGGTTTGGTCTGGAAGGCCCTAGCTCTGCCTTTTGCCAGCAGTGTGACCTTGGGCATATAGCCTGGCTTTTTTGTGTGTGCTTTCCTTTTCCTTTCTACATGTCTATTTTATTTAAAAAATAATCTTACTCGTTTGTTGGGTTACTTTCGGCTGTGCCCGCTCTTGCTGCTGCGTGTGGGCTTTCTGCAGTTGTGGGGGGCAGGAGCTCCTCCCCAGATGCAGTGCTCAGGCCTCTCAGCGTGGCTTGTCTTGCTGCGGAGCACGGCCTCTAGGCAGGCGGGCTTCAGCGTTGCAGCGCATGGGTTCTGGAGTGCGGGCTCAGTCGTTGAGGCACATGAGCTTAGTTGCTCTGAGGCCTGTGGCATCTTCACAGACCCGGGATCAGAGTGGCGTCCCCTGCACTGCAAGGTGGTCTCTTAACACTGGACCACCAGGGAAGCCTTCTGTATGTTTGTGTTTTGAGAGTCTCTGTTGCCAGGTCTTCACGTTTGCTCCGTTCTTCTGCAGTTTGCTGTGACACTTCACAGTGGCTGTACTCGGCTGTGGGGACGCTGGGGAACATTGTCTCTTCGTTTTCGGCCCGCGTGTCCAAGCGCCCAGCAGGTAGTTGATGTTTCTCTTTGTAGGGGCTTCCCTCATAGCTCAGTTGGTAAAGAATCCTGCTGCAAACGTGATGTTTTTCTTACTGCAGAAGAAAGATTGGCTATTAGGGGATACTAGCCTTAGAGGATATGCGCATTTTCAATAATTGCTACTCTGCTTTTGATGAGCAAGTGGAAGCAAAGTGCTAGCTTTTTGGGCAGCGGCACTAATGGGGATCAGTTTCAGTGGAGAAATGAGGAGAAGTGAAATGTGAAAGATGATCTCTGCTCAGCACTTGGAAACTCTCACCATTTGGTGACACAGGAGTCGTCATCTTCATTTTAAGAAGTAAGACAGTCAGCTGCTATGTGTCCCAGGTTTATTTCCCCTGTGAATCTAGAGTGCTGTTGTGGTCTGAAGGGTTAGACTTATCATGGGCGTGTGTCCTGCCGATCAGCTAGCTCAGTGCCAAGAGAATTTGGTTGAACTAGAATTGAGACCCAGGTCCGAATCTTGGCTTACTGCTCTTCCTGATCGTGCTATTTTCAGATGGTGTAAACTCATGCTTGCCACCTATACAACTCCCTGGCCCAGGGAACAGTGGATCCCAGGGTTATGAAATCAAGTTTTAAACTGTTCTTTCTATATAATTTTGTCTCCCACTGGGAGAGGAGAATAAACTTAACAGTATTTTCTTGGTTTCCCATGACGTGTTATTGTACTTTCTACCTTTCTTGGATAATTTCTATCTGGAGAGTATGACAGTTGACATTCAATTAAATATGAAATATAGAAGGTCTCTTCTGTTACTTGCAATGATAAAAATATTGGTTTAATATGTTAGAATTGATTTCAATGAAAGCAGTCACAGCATAGCTTGTTTGCCATACGTTGTTTTTTATAGTTGAGTATTTTATTGGAATTTAAAAAATGAGTTATTTTTAATGTTTCATAACAGGTCCAACAATATAAAGGAGTATAAAAAAGACGTATAAAGGAGTAATCTCCCTTAATCCTCCCTACTTAAGATAACCAGGGTAAATTGATGTACATACACTTTGGCAGATCTATACTCTACAAACATGCTCTACTTATTCCATTTTTTTCCCTTCCAAAATGGGATTACAGTCTCTTATCAGGGGTTGGCAAACTCTGACCCATGGGCATGCCACTATTTTTGTAAAGTTTTATTGGAACGCAGCCACACCCATTTGTTATGAATTGCCTGTGTGCTTTCTCTATACAACGGAGGGGTTGAGTGGTTCCAACAGAGACACGTGGCCTGAAAAACTGAAGACCACCTAGCCCTTTAAAGAAAGTTTGCTGTTCCCTGATCTAATCTGCTTTGACTTTCCCAGGCAATGGTATATAATTGAACAGTTATACCTCTTCACTCCAGATCAGTAGATACAGATCTAAGTCATTCATTTTATTTATTTATTTATTTCTATTTTTTGGCCACCCCCCAAAGCAAACAGGATCTTAGCTGCCAAACCAGGAATCGGACCCTTGTCCCCTGCAGTGGGAGCGTGGTGTCTTGACCACTGGACCGCCAGGGAGGTCCTTACGTCTCTCATTTTAACTTCATGTGCCCCTGCATGTCAGAGTTTATCATGTGACTGTGCTATGATGGTTGAAATCACTCCCCCATAGATGGCATATAGGTTGATTCCAGGATTTTGCCATAATAAACAGTATTTCATAAACCCCATATGAGTGTATTTTTATATCCCGGGGGCTTCATTTACGTGGGAAGGATTAACAGAAGTACCGTTGCTGAAGGAAAGCCTGGATTCTTCGCCCATCAGTTGCCTTTTGGTTTGAAACCCACGTGTCATGTCATCGGATGTTCTTTCTGATCTGACACCTCTTTTGGGAATCTGACACTTGTTATAAAAGTGGTTTTCAATCCCTGTTGACTCTGGCTCACAGTAATAAATCTGCTGCTGAAGCAGACATTTTCAAGTATATATATACTTGATACCCAACCTTCCTAGCATAGTACTTAAGCCTTACGACATGCAGAACAGTCTCATGTTTTATATCCTGTTTGGTTCCATCTTAACAAACATCAGTTGTAACTCTCTAAATTGTTCTCATCACCCCAGTAAAGGGACACAGCCTGTAGTTTGAGAGACTGCCCTTTTCTAGAAAGGGTACTATTCTGAATCTTGTGATCTGGTTAAGTTTGATGTTTTATCTGTTGTTCAGGGCCATTCTTCTTCCTTCCCTTCTTTATTTAAGGTAAAAACTTTGTTCTTCTTAGTGAAAATTCATGCATATTTTAATGCATAATGTCTTTGGAGTTGTGAGGTGGGATACAGGCCAGTTTCCTTTGGAAATGGGAGTCGTCCTTGGTCTTCATGTGTTTCCCCAGAGAGACCAAATACCTGGACTTTGCCATCATGCAGTGTGGATGTACCTGTTAGCTGAGCCACCTCATGGGTGATTTGTCCTCTTTTGGGTCTAGCCCAGTGGCTCACACATGGATCCTGACCACTGTCCACGCGCATCCTCGCCCCCTGCTCAGCTTCGACTCCCACCTGTCCTCTGCTCGGTGCTCTGTTGCCTTTGGTCTAGATAGATCAGTCATAAATGCTGTGATTCCATTCTTCCCTCTGAGGCTGTTGAGACCTGCAGCCTTATGTTAGTAATAGAACTTTTCCCCGCTTTTGCAAACCAAGAAACCAGTCAGAAAGGGTTTTCTCTCGCAGAACTTCTTCGGGGGCAGGTCTGGCTGGATCCAGGTGTGCACAAGCGGTTTACCAGGAAGATCTCTTCTCTCTTCCCCTTCACCCTGCTTCAGATTCTGGTAGCTTTGTTTCATTTTCAGACAGCTTATCTTTTCTGGGGGAGAAAGCGATCGGATAGCCGGAAAGACAGGCAGGGGTCAGAGCAAAGGTCACTCCACGTGACCTGCAGAGATGCTTGGACTTCATCCTCAGGCTGGGGAACCTTTGAAAAATTTAAAGTGGAGAATGACATGAGTCAATCTGTGTGTCCGCCCCTCCCCCCCGCCCCTCCCCCCCGCCCCCGCCCCCGCCCCCGCTACGAGGGTCTGCCCCATGTGTCTTACTGGTCTATGCACATCAGAAACCAGATTCTTCCTTTAGAGGGACAGTTACTTTCAGACACCTAAAATATTTTTCTTTTTCTCTCTCTCTTTTTTTTTTTTGAAATTTCTGACATTGTTTGAATTTAATGATTCATATTACGAATTATTCATGAAAATGATCTTTTAAGCTTCTTATAATAGCTGAAATTATCCTTCATTAGGAGACTGACAGTTCCTGTGATGGGTGTAATTATAAAAAAAAATATTCTTAGGCTGGCTATATTCTGCAGTGTTAAAATTACGCAAATGAGCAAGAGATAAGAATAGCAGCTGAGTAGGATGGTCAGATTTTATGGGAAAAGGGGGGATGGCAGCATTGCAACTTTTCTAAAAATGAATAAAAATGTGCCGCACACATTAAGTGCGTTTTTATTACTGTCTGCCGTGATGTTTGCCCTCTCCTCATTGGCCCGGGAGTGCATTAATTTTAGCGCCCTGAATTGTTTGTAGCTCTTGCCCATATATGAATCGCATCAAGGAGAGTTTTTTTTTTTTTTTTCTCTTTCCTCCTTCTTTCCACTCAGCATTTTCTGCAAGGCAGGCTGTAGTAATCTCTGATAGTTCCTGAGAATGGCACGCTTGTTGCTAATACAGAGAAAGCTGAGATGGGAGGGTGGGGGCAGGGAGTCAGGTGCCACGGTGAGGGGTGGGTCTCTGGGTAATGAGACTGAGAAATCAGGTCTGCATCATGTTCACGTTCCAAGGATGGCCAGGTGGGGTGTTCATGGCTGATAGGGGTCAACCTACTTCCTGGGATTAACCTTGTCAGCCTTGTAGGGACAAGAAGAATTGAGGAGCCATATAGCACATGACATCCAGGGGCCCCACACGACCTGCTCCTGCCTGACCCCCTCAGGGTCTCTGTTAATAATACCCTATTCTGCCTCTTCCCCACGTGGTCCCATCCCTTCTTGGGGCTGTACAGAACCTCCCCACCCCACCAGAGAGTGATTAGGGTGAATAGGGTACCATCAGTGGCCGTACAGCCTCAGATCAACTCACACGTAAAGCAGATGGAGTGAATTCTCCCATCTCCCTGCCTTTGAACTGGACCAATCAGTGAAATGAAAAGTAGAGGGTGATTTCAAAAAGAAAAAGGCTAAGATGTAAGTAGTGCTTACTCATCTGAAGAACTGTCCATGTACTCATTTAATCCTCACATCCATATGATGTGTTGGATGCTATTATGATCTTTAGTCTGCATGTGAGGAAACATAAACGGAGAGCTTAACTCACTTTCCCAAGATCACGCAGCAAGTCAGGAGGGTGAAACAGTGCTGGTAAATTTCCACTGATTGATGATGGCTGGGGTGGGGACCTGATCAGCTCACCCAAGAGGCTCTCCAACAGGCTTGGGTTTATTCACACAGATGTGGCTTCCAGCTCTCTCCTTACACTTTAACCTCTTGTAACCTCATCCCGCTTCTTTTCAGCTTCTGGGCGCCCACCGTGATGGCTGCTTCTGTGCCCAGTTCGGTGTGTATCACCACCCCTTGTATAGCGTGTTCCTGCAGTGATGGCTGCTTGCTGTCTTCCTCCCTTGCACCTGGGCAGCCCTCCACCTTGGTGTTTGGTTTTCTTCTAGAATGTGCACAAACCTCATTATGCCTTCAGATGACAAGAAGTAGATGCTTACTTTCCATTATGTCTTAGAGCCCAGAGGTTGGCAAACATGTTTTTTTGTAAAGACCCAGTCATAAGTATTTTAGGGATTGCAGCTGGTCTGTCTGCTTCTTCCTTTTCTCTTTCTCTCCTTGTTTGCATTTCCTCCCCTCTCTGTTCCCCCTCCTCCTCTCCTAATTATGTTCAGTTTTTACTATAACATAGACCTCAGGCTGGATTTCACTCAGGGGGTGTAGTTGGCCAACCCATCTTGTGGATATCCTTTGGTATTAAACTGCCTCTCTTAAAAAATGGAACTGTCCTTGTTCCTGTAGGTCTGATTTTTGCTTCAGCTGGTCCTTCTCGCACGTACTCTGTCTGCTGATTTCTGAAGCCTCCGGGACCCACTTGTCTGCTGTTTTCCATTCCCTGAATCTCCTCTCTCTCTTGCCTGCTCTGGTTTTGCTCCGGCCAGGCTGGTTCTCTGGACATTTTTGCAGAGCTGCAGACCCAGTGGAGTTAAGGGTGATGCTTATTTGTTCTTTCAGACTTTTTTTTTCCTTAGTTTACATGGGGAAAAGCCTGCTTGATAAAGAAGGTAAACCACCAACCTGTGTGTTTACACCTGGCTATTTCTTTGAGGTGGCTTCTCCCAGAGTGTCCGGTGTTGCAGGAGGAGGTGTGGGGCGGACGCTGTGTGCTCTGCAGGTACGGTCCTATGACCCATCCTTCACCAGCCTGCTGAGGTCACTGGCGTAGATGCCCTTCTCCTCACTTCCAAGTGAGAGAACAGGCTCCATGCAGAGTTCTGCACCCAGCCCACGACAGAGCTGGCGAGTCAGTTAGGTCTTTAGGTGGCACATCTGGGACTCCAGCTGGAGCCTCCTCTGGACATGAGTAATTCTTTTTTGTACAGTTCACTTTTTTATTTAATATATTTTTTGGCTCTGCCACATGGCTTGTGGGATCTCAGTTCCCCGACCAGGCGTTGAACCCTCGTCCAGTGCAGTGGAAGTGCAGAGTCTTAACCATCAGGGAGTCTCTGGATGTAATACTGGAATGCTCTCCTCACTGTGCTTATGGTTCAAAGCAGGGTTTCTGGAGTCAAGACCATCTGGGGGTGAGCCCAGCTCTACCCCTCAGCAACTGCGTGATATTGGGCATGGCATCACCAACCCAATGGACATGAGTTTGAGCAGGAGTTGCTGGTGGACAGGGAAGCCTGCAGTCTGTGGGGTCTCAAAGAGTCAGACACGACTGAGTGATTGAACTGACTGTCTGGACCTCAGCTTTCTTACATGTAAAACTGATCTAATAGTACCATCCTCATGAATTGTTATGACTATAGAATGAAACCATTAAAATGATGCTCAGGAAACATTAACTGTCCTTGTTTAGTCGCTCAGTCATGTCTGACTCTTTGCGACCGGGTCGACTGTAGCTCTTCCAGGCTCCTCTGCCCATGGGATTTCCCAGGCCAGAATACTGGAATGGGTTGCCATTTCCTTCTCCAGGGGATCATTCCAACCCAGGGATTGAACCTGAGTTCCCTGCTTGGCAAGCGGATTCTTTACCACTGAGCCACTTGAGAAGCCCCCAACTGTCATTGCTATTTCTTTTTTCTTAAATAAATTTTATTTTTTATTATAGTGAAATACACATAACAATTTACCGCCTTAACTGCCGATAAGCGTGCACTTGGGCAGTGTGAGTACATGCACGCTGTTGTGTGGCTGATGTCTGGCACTCCTGTGGTCTCTGAGATCTGAAGCTCTGTCCCCAGCCCCCTGCCTGGCTCTTTTAAACAAGCAGATGAGAGCAGCAGGCACTTGACTGAATTGAGCCCAGCACCTGCCATCCGTGGACAGCTGTTCTGCTCAGCCCTGTGGGTGGCCTGACTCCAGCGGTGAGGGTGGGGAGGCGTTGAGACTTGGGGATCGTCTCCCTCCCACCCGGCCCAGGCACCTGCAGTTTACTGCCCGCTTTCTCTTCTCGGGCTGTTGGCTCAGCAGTTCTCGGTCAGCACCTCTCGGAGTCCACGCCACCATGCTTTCTGGCGTGTTCTCGAGTTCCTCTGTTTTACCTAAGAAGAAACTGAGTCTCAGGGAGGCTCAGCAGTGTCTGTCAGACCACGAGGTTCAGACGCCCTCCCCGGGGCTGCTCTGCCGCCGGTGGCCTTGCCTCCCACCCCCCGGTTCTTGTTACTGTACAGCTGTGTTGAGAGTTCTTTCTCATTGCTTTCCTCAGCACATGAAATACTGATCCACTTGAGTGGGTTATTGGAGCACCCGCCTCTAACTTCAGGAGTGGACTTTTGTTGCTAGTCACCCAGTCATGTTCAACTCTTTGGGATCCCATGGACAGTAGCCCACCAGGCTCCTCCGTCCATGGGCTTCTCCAGGCAGAAATACTGGAGTGGGGTGCCATTTCCTCCTCCAGGGGATCCTCCTGACCCAGGGAGTGAACCCACATCCCCTGCCTTGGCAGGTGAGTTCTTTACTGCTGAGCTTCAAGAGTGCAATAGCTGCGGCAAATTCTGCATCTCCCCGCTGCTTCCCCTCCCCTTCCCTCTCCTCCCACCCCCTCCCTTCCTGCTTCTCCTGGGGCTGCTGCTTTCTCTAACACATCTTTATGGAGGGCCTGCCTTGGGCCAGGCCCAGTACCCGATGCCTGGATGCGAACGCGAAACAAAGTTACTGCCCTCAGAGCTCGTGGATGAGAAGGGCAGACAGATGAGCAGGAAGAAGTGGCGGTGCAGCGTGCTAATGCCCCCTGGAGCGACGCCGAGGGGAGTCCAGGTGGACACGAGTCTGGGGGAGCCCTGCTCGTTCAGGGTCCGGGGCGAGCATCAGCTTCTTAGAGAAGTACCGCCTGGTTTGAGGGTTGCGAATTGAGTAGGAATTTTCTGGGTCAAAGAAGGAAGGATGAGATGACCACAGCTTTCTGAAGAAATCTAAAGCAACCAGCTGTTCAAAAACAGTGGGTCATTGAATTTAATCTTTCTCTAATAAGATTTTTAAAACAATTTTAATTTATTTTTGGCGCTGGATCTTCGTTTCTGCGTGTGGGCTTTTCTCAGGTTATGGCCGGCGGGGGCTACTCTGCAGTTGTGGCACTCGGGCTTAGTTGCCCCGCAGCGTGTGGGACCTTCCCTGACCAGGGATCAAACCCGTTTTCCCTGCATTGGCAGCTGGATTCTTAATCTCTGGACCACCATGGAAGTCCCCCCACCCCACTCCGCCATTTTTATTTTTTTAATAGCAAGCAGAAACAAAACCAGGTAATCCACCAAGACAAGCTTGCTTAAGTCCCAGCTCAGGGTCCTGGCTCATGGAACTTCCAAGAGTACCACATAGAAGACAGATGTAACAGCATCCCAAGGCAGGATCAGTTAAGTTAACTAGGGTTTTGGATCGGTTGGCTGCATGCAAGACCAGGTTAGAATCCAGCCCTGCACCTCCCAGCATGGGAAGGCTGCTGGGCTTCCTGAATGTTACACTCTGTTCAAGCAAGGACAGAGGGTGTGCTTAGCACTCCTGACTAACCTGTGAGTCTCAGCCTCCCTGTGCCGCTGTTGTTGTTCAGTTGCTCAGTCGTGTCCGACTCGTTGTCACGCAAATGGACTGCAGCACGCCAGGCTTCCCTGTCCTTCACTGTCTCCCACAGTTCGCTCAGACTCGTGTCCATTGAGTCAATGATGCCCTCCAACCATCTCATCCTCTGTCGCCCCCTTCCATACTTGACTCTGGGTGTGCTGTAAAGTGTGCAGTAGGCGTCCAGGTCAGCTGAGGTCCAGGGTGCAGGGTCAGAAGCGGCATGGCAAGTTTAAGATTCTTTCCTGAATTGTTTGAAGAGTGGAGGAGCTGAGGTAGGAGTGTCACCACGTCTCAGCAAAGCCCAAGCAAGCCGTGGCAGTGAACTCAGCAAGCCTCTTTCTGTTAAAAAATGCATTGACTTTGCAGCCTGCAGCCCCATGTTCACTCTGCCATCCTCACTGTCGTTAACTCTACAGTAATATACCAGAGTTAATGAAGAGGCCCTCTGCCTTTAAACAAACCCCAGCTAGACAGATGAAACAGTTGAGCTCTGTGTTTTACACATGGAAACCAGGGCAGCATTCAGCCCTCATCCTCCAGGATTCCAACAAGAGGTGAATTTATCCGAGGTATGAAATCCCTCACATACAAATGACTTCTCTGCCATCCCAGTCCTTTCCTAACAGTTAATCCTGGTGATGATTAATCTTTTCATTCTTACTTTGTCTAAAGAACAGTCTTGTTCAACATTCTGGAAGCCTGAAAAGTGCTGTATGTGTTTAATATTTATATGCAACCACTCAGAAAGGTGCAGAATAAATGGAATTAATATTGTCTGGGAGTTTGGGAGGTGGTAAACCAGCAGAGGCCCCAAAGTGAGGTGTCTGCTGGTGGAAATCATGAATCACCTCCATGCAACAGGAGAATGTTCTCATGATTTTTTAATGGTCCCCCCTGAAAATGAATGTGTGCTATTAAGGTAAACTCTTTAAAAATTAAGGCTTTTGTAATTCTGTGAGTTTAAAAGGGAGAGAGAGAAAGAAAAGAATCTGTGGACTGTGTGATTCAGAGGAGGCAGCTCTTGGGACTGGCTGGGCAACAGGGAGCTGCAGGGTCTCTCTTCATCATAAAAAGGAGACTTTGGTTTCCTGGACACCCAAATGCCTTGAACTAAGGTTTCAGGTTTGAGGAATGTTTATTTAACACCCAGTCCACTGCCCACCTGATCCTATTTGCCGTCAGCAGGGTCTGGCTACAGTCCTTGATCCAGAGCTGATTTGGATCTGACCAAACTGGGAAACTGGGACTTGGCCAACTCATATTAGTTGGGAGTGTGGACCAAGAGTGTGGTGGAGTTCCAGACACAGGACGCAGTTCCCGTTTGGGGCTGAAGAGCCAGCCTTGCTGTCAACATGCAGTGCAGCCAGGTGTCCAGCAGGGGGCGCGGTGCTGTCTTCTGGGGAACCAGCTGCAGCTCTTTGTTTCCTCACTATACCCCCATCATTCCTTGGAGCTTAGAGTTCAGACAATAGCCCCGTAGTTAGAATCAGCCTGTTAAGCAGATTTCTCGCCTGTGCATTTTCATTACTTCTTACCTTTGCGTGCTAAGTCGCTTCAGTCGTGTCCGACTCTGCAACCCTATGGACTGTATCCTCTGTCCATGGGGATTCTCCAGGCAAGAATACTGGAGTGGGTTGCTATGCCCTCCTTCAGGTGATCTGCCCCACTCAGGGACCGAACCCGTGTCTCTTACATCTCCTGCACTGGCAGGTGAGTTCTTTACCTTACCCTCACCCAAATGATCTTCAGCTCAGTAAGGATGAGGTGCAGGTCCCTAGACGATGTGTAATACACATGTGTGATGTTGGTGATATTCTAGGGCGACACTTTTAATGGACAGCTACCTGGAATGTTTCAGAGTTCTCTTTACTTCAGTCGAGAGCTGAAAGTCACGCACATGCAGAAACAAACAACAACAGACCCAGCTTGGCTCAGTCAGCCTTTTTTCTTTTAAAGATTTATTTTTTATTTGTTTCTTTATATCTGTCTGCACTGGGTCCTCGTTGCTGTGCATGGGCTTTCTCTAGTTGTGGGAAGCAGGGGCCGCTCTTTGTTGCAGTGAACAGGCTTCTCACTGCAGTGGGTTCTCTTTGGTGTGGAGCCCAGGCTCCAGGGCACACAGGCTTTCAGTACTTACAGCACGAGGGCTCAGTAGCTGTGGTCCATGGGCTTAGCTGCTCTGAGGCATGTGGGATCCTTTGAAACCAGGGATCAAACCAGTGTCCCCCACATTAGCAGGCAGATTCCTAACCACTGGACCACTAGGGAAGCCCTCAACGTTTGTTGAGTGTCCTTCCGTGTGGAGCCCTGGGAGCTGCTGTTCATCCTGTACAAATCTGTGGGGGCAGAAAAGAGTACACACTCTACATTAGTGCTGTTTAAAGTGACGTCTCTGGACCAGAGGATTGGCGTCATCACCCTGGAATATGAGTGAAACGCAGAATCTCAGGCCCCATCCCGAGCCCCACTGTTTCAGAACCTGTACCTTAAGGCCCCCCATGTTACAGTGTGAGCAGCTCTGCTCCAGGTTTCTGTAGACAGAGGACGTGTATTGACATCTGTTACTATTACTCCCTGTCCTATGCCTGTGGCAGGCATCACTAATCAAACCAGATACTTTTTCTCCCAATGAGCCCCGTACGAGCTTCATAATCCTTGTCACCACAGTGGTCCAGGCAGTCACTTCCAGCTGTTTTAGAGCAGGTAGTCAAGGTGAGGTTCAGTCACTGTACCCCACCTCCATCCAGTCCACGATTACCTCTTACCTGGACAACAGTGATGTCCTGGGACCCCTTCCTTTCTCACCTCCCTCTCTTCCTGTTCTCTGTAACACAGTCATCTTTTAAAAGTCAAAGCTACCCTGCTTCAAGCCCTTTAGTGACTTTCTGTTGCAATTGAAATAAATCCGAATTCCTTACGACGACTTGCAAGACCCTGTCTGACCAGGCCCTGCTCAGCGCCTCCCTCCCCAGTCCCTCCTGCTTGCCTGCTGCTCTCCGCCGCTCTGGCCTGGTGCCAGGTCCTGTCCCCGTGAGAAGGTGGAGGACATGGAGGTTTGGTCTGCCTGAGGCCTCAAGGCCAGTCAGAGCCCCCCTGAGTGTCGGCTGAGTCTTCCTGCCCTTCTGTAACAGCAGGAAGAATGCCCCCCTTCCTAGGCTCCTCCTCGGCTAGCACGCTGTGTGGCTGGCTCCTCTTCGTCCCTCGGGGCTGGCCTGGGGCCTGTCGCCTCCTGAGAGGCCGCTGCTGGCTGTTGTGGTCAAGCAGCCCCCACATTCTCTGTCTCGGTGCTCTGGGGAGCTTGTCATCATCTGCAGTTCGTTTTCTAAACTCTTTTCTCGGAATTAGAACCACTCTGCAGTGTTGTGTTAGTTTCTGTGGTGCACCAACATGAGTCAGTCATAACCGCACACGCATACCCCCTCCTGAGGCTCACACCCGCTCCCCGACCCCAGCCCGCTAGGTCACCCCAGAGCCCGGGCTGAGCTCCCGGCGCCACACAGCAGCTTCCCGCTGGCTCTCTCCTGCACGCACGGCAGTCCGTGGATGTCAGGGCTCCTCTCCCGGTTCATCCCACCCTTGTGCGGTTAGTTTTATGTATTTGTTGTTGGGCTAGTGTTCAGTCCCTGGAGAAGATGGTAACCTTCTTGGTGACAGGATTCCTGTTTGTGTTACTGGCCCCTCACCCAAAGCACCAGCAGTGTGCCTGGCACATAGTAGGTGTTCACTAAACACAGTCTGACCATACACGGGAATGAGGGACGCAAGTGCAGGACAGTCCTCACGTTTTGGGCTTGATTTGCACTCAAGAGCACATCTGACCGGGTCTCCACTGTGTTCATAGGGTGAGGCTGAGAAATGGAGAGGTCTGATCTGCTGCAGGCCAAGTGGCCAGTCAGATCCAAGGGATTTTGTTTACCTGCATGGATGGTTTTTAAAATATTTGTTTATAATAGGCAGGCTGCGCCAGGTCTCAGCTGTGGCACAAGGGACCTTTACTTGGGGCATGTGAGCTTCTAGTTGCAGCCTGTGGGATCTAGTTCTCTGACCAGGGATCCAATTTGTGTCCCTGAATTGGGAGCATTGAGTCTTAGCCACTGGACCACCAGGGCGGTTCCTACGCAGATGCTTTTTGAAGTTATCAGATAGCTCCAAAAAAATATTTTTCATACCATTTTTATCTTATTCCCTTTGAAGATTTGCCGGGGTCCAGCCCCGGTGGATCCAGGGTGATTCGAAGGTGGGGACGGAGTCGGCGTCTTTGGGAAAATACATATTTAATTACAGATATAGAGAGATTAGAAATGGATAGTGTAGTAGGAAGATTAGTGGAGAAAAGGAGGCTGAATAACTTGGATTACGTGGAATAGCATCCATGCTCCAGATGGGAATTCAGCCAGAAAAACGGGAGCAAGAAAGAAGCGACATGGGGGAATCAGTCTTTCCGGAAACTGATCCGATTTCTTTATTTTTGGGTTTGCTTATATACCTTTTGTTACACATAGGGATGAATACAGAGTCACGTGGGAGTCAGCAGTCCTGACCTTTGTCAAAATCAGGTGCTTCACATAAATGTATAAAAAAAAGGTCTTAGGAATATTACATCATCTTCTGGCCATGAGTGAGACCTGCTGACATTTTATGATCCTTTCTTTCTGATAACCAAAAACTTATTTCTTCCAAGGGTGTTTTTTCTTAAACCAGGCACCACCCTCCAAATAAAGTTACATTCCTATAGGGTGAGGGTGTAGTGAGTTACAATCAAGAAAGGAATTTATTTAACCCAAAGTTAACATGATTAGTCTTAAAGGTTAATACTTATTTCTCCTATATGCTCAAAGGTTAATACTTATTTCTCCTATATGTTAGTTATATTCATTATAAGGGTAGGGAACATGGAGATTTAGCAGCAAACATCAGCCCAACAAATGAAAATCCTTTCACCAATGCTCCCCTTAAGATCTATTTAGTCTTAAGATATGATAAAGTTACATTCTTACATAGCAAGGACACAGTGATTTATAACAAAGTACAGTGATCTATTACAAAAGAGAAAATCCATTAACTCAAAAAGTCTAGTATTGCTAACATAAAAAACTACTATATTTCCTTTGCTATATTCCAAATATATTGATTAATATATTCCCAGGTGCCTAAGGATATAGAGGCCTGGTGGCAATCATTGACTCAACAAGAAGAAAAAGTCCTATGCTAATTAATACTCCAAAACTCTCTGTGCTGTTTACGGTTGAGAGGTAGTAAACAATCATGTGCCTAGTGGCAGCAGTATGGATAATCCTGTCACACAAGCTAGTCTGTCAGCAGAGAGGTTTGACCTGAAACATCCTTGTCCCACCCAGAGCAGGGAATTAGCAGCAATTATTGACACAACAAATGAAGAACCCTTCACCAATATAATTCCTAACCAACACACTATACTAATAATTTCCAACTCCCCAAAAGATTTTGCCTTTAGTAAGTCTAAAACATCTCGTGCCTCTCAGGTTGGGAGGCTGTAAACAATCACATGTGGCCGGACAAACCTATACAGGTGGGCTAGATAACCTTCAGAGGAGTCCGTAAGCTGAAACACTCTTGTCACGCCCAAGAATTTTTATTGCCTTGGAGCTGCACGTTTACTCCTTCTCCGAGAGAAACGGTTATGGGGGAGAGCCCCCCGTAAAGTCAGAGGTGTAGGTGAGAGCATAAAACAGACTCTGGTTTTGGGGTTAGATGCTCGGGAACAGGGGGTGTCCTGAGGCTTGATCACGCCTTTGCGTATGCCAAGCCTCCTTCCTCATGACCTTTGCCATGGGCGGAGTTCCTCACGCTGGCCCCCGGCAAAGAATGGTGTGTTTTCAGACTGTCGAGTGAATTTTTTCCCTCAGTCCAGTGAGCCCCTTTTTGCCTTCTGCAGGATCTTTTATCAGCAGAATTTAGCTAGAATCTGAAATGGGGGGTTGCTTTCCGGGGGTGGACAGCCTCCGCAGGATGGTGTCTGTGAGCCGCCTCGGAAGGGATGACCTGTGTGGCTTGGCGTGCCGTCTGTGGTCCTTCCTGTGTTGTGGCAAGGTCCCTACAGGCAGCTCAGTCCCATCTCGCGCTTGTCTGTTTGGACTCACGGGGTGACTCAACTGAATTGCCTTCATTCTTCCTAGGATAGAAGTCAGCACATTTGTTCTCTAAAGGTCCAGATATTACTATTTCTGGTTCTGTTGACCAGAGGGGTGTTTGTCACAGCTACTCAACTCTGCTCTCCTAGTGCAGAAGCAACCCTAGACATTATAATATAGGCACTGTTGAGTGCCAGTGAAACTATTTACAAAAACAGACATTAGCCCAGGTTTGGCCTGAGGGCCATAGCTTGAGGTCTTTGTTCTAAGGTGTCCACCTTAAAAACAAAGCCAAAACTTAAGTGTTAGATAGCTTTCATTTCTTGTCAAATTTGTTTGCAGAGTGCCTCAGAAGACAGATTTGAAGCTGTTCTTGGGACTCAGGAACTGATTTTTAAACTTGAGAAACCTCATTGTTTTTCACTTCCTGTTTGGGCAAAGAGTCAAGCAGTGATTTCTCAGTTGCAAAAAATACTTCTTATTTTTCAAATAAACAATCACATTCCCTTCATTAGTCACCCATCTGCTGAGCTCCCTGCTGTTTCAAGGAAAGCTTCTTTTTGTCAACAGTACAGGATTGCATTGTCTAAACTAACCTTGCTTTTTGAGTGATGGCTCTTTTGTCAAGACTGGGCTGTTCTGCATGTGGGTCTATCACCCTTGCCCAGATGCTGGGAGGGTCAGCGTTAGTGGAAATGTCAATATACTTGCAGATTGATCCAACAAAACTGCGCGTGGACAAGTTTCAGCATTTGTTTTTGACCAACGAACAGTCGATAGGCCTGGAATGTCCCAAAAGCTTATCTCTGAATTAGGTTGGGGGAAAAAGTACAAAACTAAATCTGGAAGTGAGAATGAATACTGCCTTGCCCCTTAAATAATTTGGGTTGAAAGTAGCCATTGTGGCTCTGAAGAATAAGGTTTGTTTTCCTTTGAAACAAGTCATGTAAAGGTTGAACCAGCTGATGAAGAAACTGAGTCTCTGGTTGGTTTGAAAGGGTGCGGATGTCACTCTCCTGGGCTCGGAAGCTTGGTCTCTCTTCACCCCACCGAGCCCCTTCACTGCAGAAAATGAGGAAAACAGGACTTCCTTCAGATTTTTCTGGGACTTCTCTGGTGGTCTAGTGGTTAAGAATCCATCTTGCCCTGCAGGGGATATGGGTTCGATTCAACCCATACTAATTTATTGGCTCAAACCCAGATAAAACCCACGGTACCTGGTTTCAGGACCTAATGAAGCTCAGGTTCTTGATATCTCATTGCAGAAAGAACTCAGTGAGAGACAAAGTGATAGGTGAGAAGTGGATTTACTCAGATTCAGAGAGAAGCACACTCCACAGACAGAGTGTGCGCCATCACCGAGGGTGAGTGTGGCCGCGAAATGTGGTGTGGTTGGTTTTTATAGGCTGGTTTTTAAAATTTCACATGTCAGTGAGTGGGAGGATTCAGTTCAGTTGCTCAGTTGTGTCTGACTCTTTGTGACCCCATGGACTGCAGCACGCCAGGCTTCCCTGTCTATCACCAACTCCCAGAGCTTGCCCAAACTCATATCCATCAAGTCAGTGATGCCATCCAACCATCTCATCCTCTGTCGCCCCCTTCTCCTCCCACCTTCAATCTTTCCCAGCATCAGGGACTTTTCCAGTGAGTCAATTCTTCGCATCAGGTGGCCAAAGTATTGGAATTTCAGCTTTATCATCAGTCCTTCAAATGAATATTCAGGACTGATTTCCTTTAGGATGACTGGTTGGATTTCTTTGCAGTCTAGGGGACTCTCAAGAGTCTTCCGCAACACCACAGTTCAAAAGCATTAATTCTTTGGTGCTCAGTTTTCTTTATAGTCCAACTCTCACATCCATACATGACCACTAGAAAAACCATAGCTTTGACTAGACGGACCTTTGTTGGCAAAGTGTTGTCTCTGCTTTTTAATATGCTGTCTAGGTTGGTCATAGCTTTTCTTCCAAGGAGCAAGCGTCTTTTAATTTCATGGCTTCAGTCACCATCTGTAGTGATTTTGGAGTCCAGAAAAATAAAGTGGGAGGATGATTCCAGCTGTTTCTGGGAAGAGGTAGAGACTTCTGGGATTTGGCCCACTCCCCCGCCTTGGTCTTCTAACAGTGCCTTGGAACTGTCATGGCGCCTCTGAGTGCGTCATGTCACTTGCTGGTTGAGGATCAGTGTCCAGTTGAAGTTGACTTGTCTGCCATCTTGATCCCATTTGATTCTACTTGATTTATGTTGTGTCCTCGGGCTCTGTCATTCTTTCAAAAGTTGTGCCCTGCCCCCTTCCCTCCTGGTGCAATAACTTGAGTCTGTAACAACTGCATGCCTATCCATCTAGAGGACGGCCAGAGTTTCTTTAGCCCATTTCCTATTCTTGGGCTTTAAAAAAAAAAAAAAAATAACACAACTCTTACATTACTGACAGTGCTGCAGTGAATGTCTTTTGTATCCAAAAACTTCCCGGGTTTCCAGGTTATTTGGGGAATGTGGTACCGTAAACTGGTTTGCTGGATGGTGTGTTGTGACTTTTCTGACTTCTGTTAAAAATTTCTGTGCTGCTCTGCAGAAGGACTGTATCCATCGGAATGTGTCGCCTGACCACATTCCATTCTCTCCAGCAGGAATGGGTGCTTGCCATTTGAATTCTGGTAGGCAAAAATGGATGGCTTTCCCGGTGGCTCAGTGGCAAAGAATTTGCCTGCAGTGCAGGAGCTGCGGCTTCGATCCCTGGGTCTGGAAGATCCCCTGAAGGAGGAAATGGCAGCCCACTCCAGTATCCTTGCCTGCAGAATCCCATGGACAGAGAAGCCTGGTGGGCAGCAGTCCACGGGGTCGCACAGAGTTGGACACAGCTGAAGCAACTGAGAGCACACACAAGCAAAGACGTAGCTGATTGTACTTCCCGAGTCGCTATGGAGACGAAATGCTTTTTCCCCCCTCTGTTTATGAATTGAATTTCCTTTTGGTGGATTATCAGCTCATTTCCATGGTGTTTCTGTCTTAGGGATTTTTCCTGATGGTTGTGTGAGGGTTTGGCCTCAGTCACGATGCTGGCTCTTTGCTTTAATGGGCTCACAGTTCTAGCAATGGTCAGAGGTTGTCCTCTGCTTTTGCAGTGCTCCCCGGTTGAGGTTTTCAGTGGGTGGCCTGGTTAGGGCACTTTGGCAGGCCGTTTTTCGAGACTGAAACCTTCACGCCTTTGTTTGAAGGTACTTAATGGGGGCTTATGGCCATGAAGTGGAGAAAAGCATCAGGCAGCCCCACTGAAAGCCCCTGTCATCTTTTCTATGGTATAATTACTTCGGTAGTGGATGTGTCTGAATTCTTTTCTTCTGGTAAACAAGAGAACAGCTCTGGTGTATAATCCCCCTCCGAGTCCCACAACAGGCTGGCAGGAAACTTGGGGAAATCTGGCTACACTCACAAGAGCGTAATTCTCCCTGAAAGCTGTCTTAGACACTGAGTACTGTGCACCGCCCGTGATGGCCAGAAGCACAGCAGGCTTTGGAGACCGCCAGTGTTGATGGGGGGTTCCTTGATAGCTCAGTTGGTAAAGAATCTGCCTGCAATGCAGGAGACCCCGGTTCGCTTCCTGGGTGGGGAAGATCCTCTGGAGAAGGGATAGGCTACCCACTCCAGTATCCTTGGGCTTCCATTGTGGCTCAGCTGGTAAAGAATCTGCCCGCAATGCGGGAGACCTGGATTGGGAAGATCCCCTGGAGAAGGGAAAGGCTACCCACTCCACTATTCTGGCCTGGAGAATTCTATGGACTGTATAGTCCATGTGGTCGCAAAGAGTTGGACACGACTGAGCGACTTTGACTTCATTTCAGTGTAGACGGGCATATTTAAGCCCTTGCTTAAATAAAGTTAAAGCCTTGTGCTGAGCTCTGGAGGAATAGGAGAGGGAGACTGCCTCAGGGGTGGATCGGGGCCAGACCCTTTCTTGAGCTGCCTGCCTTGTGACCTTTACATCCCTTACCTGGAAAATGGGTGTGGTGACAGGTCCCTGACTGCTGTCCTGAGATGGAGCCAGTCCAAGCCCGATCCAAGTCTCTGGTACAGGCGGGACTCCAGTGAGCAGTTTTCTTCCTTGTCCTCCATCTGACATGGATGTGCCTTGAGTTTATAAAGTGCTTTTGTATCTGTTACCTCCATTCTATGCATTTGTTAAATTTTTGGCCACCTGGGCCTTTGTTGCTGCACGTGGGCCTTGGCCACCTGGGTCTTTGTTGCTGCACGTGGGCCTTTCTCTAGTTGCGGCTTGTGGGTGCTCCTCTCTGGTTTCGGTGAGCAGACTTCTCACTGCAGGGCCTTTTCTTCTCGCGGAGCAAGGCTCTAGGACATGGGGGCTTCAGTAGTTGCAGCTTGTGGGCTCAGTGGTCGCGGCTCACAGGCTTACCTGCTCCACAGCCTGTGGGGTCTTCCCAGATCAGGGGTCAAACCCGCGTCCCCTGCACTGGCAGATGATTCTTAACCCCTGGACCACCAGGGAAGCCTGCCTCTAGTTTAATTTTGAAAATGACTGCATGGATTCTGGTCTTTTGAACATGCAAATTGAACAAGACCATTGTGTCACTGTTTAAGCCCCTTCTTTGGTCTCTCATTGCTCTCGGAGGTCAGCTCTCATCAGCATTTCCTGGCTTGAGGTCCTCCCCCCTCATTCCCTCATCTCCAGTCCCCTGCCCCACGCAGGTACCCCTTCCCCACGCAGGTACCCCTTCCCCCTTCCCTGTCTGCTCCAGCAATGTGGGCCTCTCTCTTCCTCCAGCTTCTAGGGGCCGTGCCCTTTTTCCTCTTAAGGCCTTTGCACTGATCACGTTCTCCTTTCCTTGAACCCCCTCTGGTGGGGGGAGGGGGGAAAGAGCCAATTCCTTCCCCTTGCTGACTGGCCCGCGCCTGCGTCCTTAGGCCTCGGCCCAGGGCATGAGGTCTAAGAGGCCCAGGGACCGGGGATTAAGGAGGTGCTGGGGCAGATGGCTCTAGCGCTGGAGCTGTTGGCTGGGCTTGTGTCCAGTTGCACGTGCGTCATCATTCGTGTGATTCTGCATCCAGTCTGGCTTCCCCCCTGGAAGCAGCCACTCCCAACCCTCCTCCCTCCGGCCTCTGGCAACATCTCCTCTGCTCCTTGTCTCTGGAGGTTTGCCTCCAGACATTTCAGATAGGATGGTGTAACACGTGACCTTGTGTGTCTGACTTCTTTCATTCACTGTGACGTGTGCAAGGTTCGTCCATGCAGTAGCAGGTATCAGTACTTCGTGCCTTTTTATGTTGGAATCATGGTCCCGTGTGTGGATATATTGTACCGTCTTTATTCATTCATCACTTGTAGACCTTCGGGCTGTTCCCACTGTTCGGCTCTTGTGAATAACGTTGCTGTGAACGTTCACGAATGGTCATGTTGTGTGGCCGTGTTTTTTCTCATTTCTCTTGGGTGCGTACTCAGGAGTGGCGTTGCGAGGCAAGTGGTGGCTGTGTTTCACTGTTTGAGGAACTGCCATGCTGGTTTCCGAAGTGACTGCGCCTCCCACCAGCGCTGGGTGAGGGTTCCAGTGATTCCGCCTCCTTGCCAACCTTGGCTGCCATCTGCCTTTTTATTACAGGCATCCTAGTAGGTGTGAAGTCGTATCTCATCGTGGTTTTGATTTGCATTTCCCTGATGGCAAGCGATGCTGGTGATCTTTTCCTGTGCTTACCGGCCATCTGCCTATCTTCCTTAGGGAGATGTCTCTTCAGATCCTTTGCCTATTGCTGGATTCAGCTGTCTTTTGAATTGTTGAGTTGTGAAAGTTGTTTGTATGCTCTGGACACCAGGCCCTTATCAGATATATGATGTGCAAGTATTTTCTCCCACTTCGTGGATTGTCTTTTCACCTTCTCGATGGTGTCCTTGAGGCATACACGGTTTCAGTTTTGATGAAGTTCATCTGTTTTTCCTGTTAACATGTATTTTTGGTGTCATACCAAATTTAGTGGTTTTTTTTTTAAAATCATTGGTTCTGTCAACTAATTTTATGCCCCAAGATGATGTGATATTTAGAGATTACCCTTTGGCTCTGGCCCAGTGGCCCAAGGGGGGTCTTGAATGGAGGAGCCCCGTCATGCTGCATTTACACACCCCATTATTGTCACCAGGCACCCACGACTGGAGTCACTGGTAGTAGATCTGTCTCCTGCTGGGCATCGTGGTGGGTGCTCAGATGGCAAAACAAAGCACTTCGCATCGAGGCCGGGGTCACTCTTTCTTTGGTTCTGTGTTGCTGCTTGCCTGTTCTGTTCTCTCTCCGTAAGTGTGTTTGCTGGGCGTGTGTGTGTGCCAGCATTCCCCATCCTCCTCGCCTGTGCTCTCCTTTTGATTCTCTCTCCTCTCTTTCTCTCCTTGTTTGCAGCCTCTTGGTCTCTGCTTGGGTCCCTCTGGCTCGGTCTCTTCATTTCCCTCAGAATCTCTCCCTCTCCTGCTGTCTTTTTTTTTTCCTCATTCTTCTTCTGAGCGGTTTACCCCCATCAGATGCTCTTGCAGGTGACTGACAGCAGGCCTGCTCTCTCTCTCTCTTCCTGTCTCTTCCTTTCCTCCCTTCCTCCTTTTCTCTCTCTTTGCTGTCTCTCCCCCATCCTCCCTGCGTCTCTTCTTCCTTTCCTTTCCTGTCTCTCTCCTTTCCTTTTCTTTCTGCCTCCCTCCCTGCCTGTCTCCCTCCCCCTCCCTTCCTTCTTTCCACCCTGTTTCCTTTCCTTTCCTGTCTCTCTCCTTTCCTTTTCTTTCTGCCTCCCTCCCTGCCTGTCTCCCTCCCTCTCCCTTCCTTCTTTCCACCCTCTTTCCTTTCCTTTCCTCTCTCTCTCCTCCCACCCCCCTCTCTTTCTTTCCTGTCGCTTCAGTTTTCTTGGTGTTTAATGCGTTTGGAGATGTTTTACACAAACTGTTGCTTCCTCTTTGCTGATTGGCCGGGGCTGGCAGACGTTGCTCGGGACCCTTTGGCCCCCGGGCTGCAGCGCTTGAGTTTCCAGCTCGCTGTCTGCAACTCTGTCCCCCGGGCCTGCGGTACTTAATTTGAAATTTGGTTAGCAAGCTGCCGATACACATTTTCACATTCCGAGGTACTATTTTGGCCTGTCGGATGGGATCTGTGCAGGCAGATTTTTCCCTGTGCGCTACTGCTGGCGTTTGTCAGAAGCTTTATTATGAAAATAACCATTTCTGCCTTTCTATTCTCCCAGGTTGCTCTCCTCTACTGATGTATTTTCACCTGTACAATGTTGGGCTATCCTTCAGGGTTCTTGCTTTCTGATTCAGTGGCAAGACTCAAAATAACACAGAGGAAAGAAATGGAAAAACCTCTGGGTAAAAAAGATTTGCACTCCACATTTCTTCTGTTGAAAGGAAAATTAATCAGAGTTCTGAACAGAAAACATAAATGCAATAAAAGGTGGATGAAAACATAGGTTGTAAATTTGATCTGTGTGTCTGTGTATGTTTGGAGTGCAGATTCTTATTTATAGGCTCAGTTCTTCGGGGGCATTGTACAGAAACCTGAGGGAACTGAATAGTAACAGGTAGGGATTCAGAAATAAATAACAATTGAGGGGCTATTGGGCAAGTACAGTATTCTGTTTCTGGAGAACTTGTTTCTGCCTGGAAGAGGGGCTGAAATATGTGAGCTAAAACCTGATCTCTCTCTTTAATATACGCCAGGTCTGCTTGCACAGATAACCCAGAACTGCTTTGCCTATTTATTTCCCAGTACTATAGGTTTGGATTTTATTTCTCTGATTTCTTCATGTTAATGTGACACAAATCTCATTAAATAAATATCCATCAACTGTTTTCCAACAGTTAACTGTATCCTGTTGGTTGAACCAAAAGACTGGATTGGAGAAAGGAAGATGGTCATGTTCAGATTTTGAGTATTTTATTTAATTCTAATTGAAGGATCATTGCTTTACAGTGTTGTGTTGGTTTCTGCTGTACAACAGTGTAGACCAGCTATCAGTGTATGTGTACACTCTCCCTCTCAGGCTCCCTTCCCATAGCACCTCCCCCGCCACCCCAGATCATCACAAAACAGCAAGCTTAGCTCCCTGTGCTTATAGCAGCTTCCTGCTAGCTATCTTTTTTATACGTGGTAGTGTATATATGTCAGCGCTTCCGTGGTGGCTCGGTGGTAGAGAGTCTGCCTGCAGTATAGGAGATGCAGGAGACACGGGTTTGATCCCTGGTTTCGGAAGATCCTCTGGGGAAGGCAGTGACAGCCCACTCCAGTATTGCCTAGGAAATCCATAGACAAAGGAGCCTGGCAGGCTGTAGTCCATGGGATCGCGCTAAGAGCCAGACACAACTTCAGCCACCTAACAACAGTGTATATCATTTAAAAATATGTTTCTGTTTATTTACTGAGGCTTTGTGGGGCCTTTGTTCGTGTGGGTGGGCTTTCCCTAGCTGAAGCAAGCAGGGGCTGCTCTTTTGTTGCAGAGCACACGCTTTAGCTGCCCTGCAGGATGTGAGATCTTGCTGCTCAGACCAGGGGTGGAACCCATGTCCCCGGCGGTAGCAGGTGGGTTCTTAACCACTGGACACAAGGGAAGTCCCTGTGAATATCATTCTGTGTTCTCCCATTTCACTTGGGATCGTATCATGAGCATTTTTAAAGGTGGTTAAATATTTTAACAGTCTTAAAGGCCACATTATGTCTCATACTTTCTGTGGCTGGGCACTGACCCTGTTCTTAGGTGAATTGTTTTAGTTTATGATTCTAATGGTTTCTCTGGGGTCAGCTCCTGTGAAGAGAATCACTGGGTCATTTAAGGCTCTTGACAAAGATGGCAGCTTGTTTTCTAGAAAGAGGATATCGATGGCAGGTGTGTGCATGTGTGTTGATGGCAGCTGTGTGTGTGTGCATGTGTGTGCACACATATGTGCCCGGTTGTTTCTCACTGGTAGAGTTAGGATTTTTTTTTTTATCATTAGGATTTTAACTCTTAAAATGGTTGGATTTTTTCAAGAGTGTTGACCATTTGTTGTTGTTTTGTTTTTTTGCTGAAAGAAGTAATTTACAGACTTCCCTACTATCCTCCCCCAATCTGATTTTTAGATTTTCTGGTTTTGATTTGGGCATCCTTCTTGTTTATATGAATATCACTATGTGGCCTTTATGGGCAAATATTTATTTTCCATTCATTTTTCTGTGTAATGTTTTTTTGATATATGATAGTTTTTAATTGTCACTAAATCAAATCTATTGACTTTTCTTTAGAAATTCCTTACAGATATGAAACACTAGTGTTTGCTTATTTGACTTATTTCAAACTTTTAACTCTCTTTAATACATCTGGAATTTATTTTAGTGAAAGGTTTTAGAAGAGGATGTGACCTATCCCCCTCCCACCCTCACCCACTGATGAAACAGTTATTTTGTTCTGCATCATTTAGCAATGATTCTTTTCCTTCAGTAATTTGTAATGCTTTCTGTCTTTGTTATAACATTAAAAAAGAGAGAGAGAGAACATTTTTAGGGCCTGTATCTGGCTGTCTTTTCTGTTGCAATAAATCTATTGGTGAACACTTGTTATGTTGATTATTATGTTATTTATTATGTTAATTATTATGTTTGTAGTATGTGTCACGTGTTGGACAACTCTCAACTTACTGTTCTGAGAAGTAACTGTTTATTTGATCATTTTCTTGATGGACTTTGAAATGTATTAGATTAAAAATGAATTAATTAGGATTCCAATAGTAATCTTATGAAAATGCCTGGATGGCTTATAAGAGGATTAATGATTATTGGGTAAGCTCCTCTTGTCTAGTTTGGCCTGGTGGGTCCCTCAGAAGTCATTGTTGTTGAACAGAGGAAGACCGTTGACTTAGTACTGAGACAGGGAACCCGGAAAATCACTAATCCAGTTTTATATTAAAGGGGAGTTTATTGATATAGGTAACAAAAGTTCTTTGGCTTTAGCCAGTGCTTGATCGAGGACTTGGTGTTACCAGGACCTAGTCTGTCTCTGGGTCTGTCTGTCTCTGCTTGTGTGCGTTTGTCTGTTAGTACCTCTCTGTTCCTTGTCCGTCTTGCTTGCTCTCTGTCTTTTGAAAACATTTTTTATTGGACTGTAGTTGCTTTACAGTGTTGTGTAGTTTCTGCTGTACAGCAAAGTGAATCAGCCACACATACACGTGTATCCCTGCTTCCCTGGACCTCCTTCCCGTTCAGGTCGCCACAGAGCCTTGAGCAGAGTTGCCTGTGCTGTGCAGCATGTTCTCATTAGTCGTCTGTTTTATACGTAGGATCAGTAGTGTATAGTGTCAGTCCCAATCTCCCAATTCATCCCCTCCCCTCCCTTCACGCTTGTATCCATACTTTCCTTCTCTGCCTGCCTCTCTCTATTTCTGTCTCTCGCCCATGTAGCCTCTGTTACCAGACCCATCAGTCTCCCGACATGACTGTAAGGTGACAGCAGCAGCTTGGATCCTTAGGTCGATAGTAATTTCTTGAGAGTGGTGGATTATTCTCTCCACCTTGGAGAGAGGGGAGAAGGGAGCCGTGAGGGGCTGGTGGAGGAAGCTACCAGTGCCCTGACTTCTTCCATTCAGTCCTGATCTCGAATCCTGTGAGGGTTGCTGTTTCTAGCCGCCTTCTTTTTTTTTTGTCTTGAAAGCAGCCAGTTGTCAAAGAGCTCTAGGCTACTCAATTTCAGGGGAAGAGCGTTGATCTCAGGAGTTCCGTTACGTGGGCTGTGGCTGCCTTTCATTATTACTGGAGGATCCGAGTCACACCTTCATCCACCAGAAAACGGAGGCACTGTTGTCAATTTTTTACCTCCTCAACAGGTGATTTCTCATAGGATGAAGCCAGGCAGACAGTAATTGCGTGAACATTGCTGCAAAGCAAGACGATGGTAGTGGTTCATCAAGAAGTCGCATCATGACCTTGTGGGTCAGGGATGGCTGAGAGGGGAAGCATATGAGTGCTTTGAAGAAGGCAGAGAGTACGAGTTAAAGCACCTAGGTTTAAGGAAAATGAGTTCCAGTATCAAAAAGCACAGTTAACTTTCAAGTGTTTTCCTCCTTTTTAAAAATATTGAGCGTGGCAAGTGTTTGAGTGTAACGTTTTATTAGCTGTTTGGCTGTGTTGGGTCTTCGTTGCGGCAGGTGGGATCTTTTGTCGCTGAGTGTGGGCTTAGTTGCCCCACGGCATGTGGGATCTCAGTTACCCAACCGGGGATTGATCCTGCGTCCCCTGTGTTGGAAGGTGAATTCTTAACCACTGGACCACCAGAGAATTCCCCTTCAAGTTTTTCCTTGTCGTTCGAGATTCTCTGACACATTGTTCTGTGGCCTTGGGTGGTATGCTGTGTTGCCGTGAAAGGTATTGCCAAGCTTCAAATTAAGTGGCTTTTTGATTGAGTCATTAGTGGCCTCCAGAGAGGCCTCTAATCTATCCGGGAATGCTGATAGCTTGTTTGGACCTGCCTGCTGGCTCAGACCCTTGAGAAGCATTTAACTGGGTTGAATAGCTGTTTGGTTGGGTTTCAGGCCCATCTGCTCAGATGACTCTGAAGGCTTTGGTTGCAGGCCTGGCGCAGCCCTTGTGGATCTTGGTGACTGTCAGCATCCCTGGGTACCAAGTAGTCTTGCGGCTCAAACAGAAGAGCGGCTGGTCACTGGTCACACTTGCATCAGCAGGTCATGTCGATTAAGGAGGATAAAATCCATGAAGATTCTGGGTCATCGTGGATGTGCATTCAGCGCTCCAGCGTCTTTTGTCTAATGCCGCAGAGCCCTTTGTGACCGTTGCAGAGTTTTGTTTCTCACCAGCGTGGATGGTGACAGTCACTAATAATTAGAAATACTCTGGAGAATCTCTCAGGAAGTTACCATTTTGGAGATGCTCCTTCTTCCAGCAGTGGAACAGATTGCCATTTCTGAAGTCAAACACCAGATGCAGTGGCTGGTGAGTATTTAAGAAATAGGCTGTATTATAGACGCACACACTGACACACACACTCTCTCTCTCACACATACACACACACTCTCTCTCTTTGTTAAACCCTACAGCCTCTCACTTCAGCAGGAGCCTCGTGCAGGGAGGAGCACGTGGCTGCTCAGACTCTTGGGGAGTAGCCATTCCCACACCTGCCCGAGCACGTCCCAGCTCACAAGCTAGGGGAGTGGAACTGTGGGGTGGCACTGACCTTATTTCTCTGCTTTTCCTTTCTTTATGTGTGTCTCGGTGCAGGTCTGATGGCCTTCATGTACACGCCAATCCACACACATAGTTGACTCTGAAAAAACTAAATGTGCTACAAACTAAAAACTAAACGTGGACACAGCCAGGTATTAGGCACATTGCTTGAAAATGTGTGGCTTATTTTCAAACATCTTTGATATTGATTTCTAACTGAATTCTACAGTGATAAGAGAACAGACTCTGTATGATTTCAGCACCTTTAGACCATGAAATTTTTGCAGCTTGTTTTATGTCCCTGGATATGTTCCACTGTCTCCTAGTTTATAGTCTGTGAGAACCGGAACAGAACTTTCACTCTGCTGCTGGGTGAAAATTGTATAGATCTTAGTCGTGCTGAGTTGGTTCATGGCGCTTTTCAGGCCTACTGTATCCTTCTATTTTTCTGTATGCTCACTTATTCTATTAATTTTTGAGAATTTGATATTGAAACTCAAGCTAAAAGTCTTAATTTATTGTCTTAAAGTATAATTCTAATATATCGTTGTTCAGTTGTGTCTGACTCTCTGTGACCTCACGAACCTCAGCACGCCAGGCTTCCGAGTCCCTCACTATCTCCCAGAGTTTGCTCAAACTCATGTCCATTCAGTCGGTGATGCCATCCAACCATCTCATCCTCTGTTGCCCCCTTTTCCTCCTGCCCTCAATTTTTCCCAGCATCAGGGTCTTTTCCAGTGAGTCGACTCTTGGCATCAGGTGGCCAGAGTATCGGAGCTTCAGCTTCAGCATCAGTCCTTCCAATGAATATTCAGGGTTGACTTCCTTTAGGAGTGACTGGTTTGATCTCCTTGCTGTCCAAGGGATAGTAGAACTATCTGTAACTTTGTTTTGTTATCTTCCAAGTCTCCTGTAAAGGTCTTATCATAGTTTCATAATGTGAAAAATAAGAAATAGAAAAATAAAAGAGAAAAAAAGAATGCATTGGGCAGAGGCTGTTGTGGGACATGAGGTTGTTGGGTAACTGGATCCTGGTTAGTATCCTTGTCCCCTCAGAGGGATACAGAGGGGTCTAGAATTCTGAAAGTGGAAGAGAGAATTCCTTTTTTTCCTTCATATAAGTGAACAAATGACGTGTGTTCAGTGGAGAGTTTCTTGTGCTTCCTAGAAGCAAAGCTCCCCTCTCAGTACTGACCTGGGCCCCATATGATCTACATGGAAGGTGATTTCCTTCTCTGAGGAGCCAGGGCCGCAGAGCTGATGCGAGTGGGTTAACGAGAGGCTTGTGGGTTAATGTTCCGCCGCAGATGTGTGTTGCTCCCAGAGTCACGCTTCTCACCATTTGTTACTGTTACTTAATTTGAAACTATAGTTTCGTGTTCTCAAAAGAACTGTCCCGTTTCTCCTAGAGTTGTTGTGGCAACTTATTCAGCAGATCTAATTATGTTTGTTCGAGGAGGTCACACTGTAGGGCCTACCTAAGTGTTAATAGCACCACTTTAAAAATAAGTCTGAAAGGGCATGTTTTCCTTATAATAATGGAGAACATTGTTCCCCCCCCGCCCCCCACCACCACTTACGTGAATTGCTAAGTGGTAAACTCATGCGGTCACAAAGAGTCGGAAACGACAGAGCGACTGAACTGAACTGAAACTTACTGAGAAATGGTGTCTCCCTTTCTTGTTGGATCTGTCTTGTGCCGGCTGAGCGCTTCGGCCCTGGCGTTGGTCCACATCCTGGCGCAGCTCCTTGCTTGCTGCCTGCCTGTGGGTGAGTTGTGTGATGTGGTGTAGCCTCAGTTTCACCTTGGGCGGTGAGGTTGCTAGGATACATACAGGTCTGTGATGGTGCTGTGACTGTGCGTGGCAGGCACTTAGTAGGGCAGCCCTAGAAACTGCCGAATACATGTGGTTCTCATTAGGGTTACTTTCAGTTTTTGTCATCTGTTTGGGTATTGCTTCACACTGACACCTTCTTAAGTTTCCTCAAGCATATGAGAGATGCTGACTCTTCCTAGCTGTGTTTCAGGGAAAAGTTCTCTTAAACCTGTGTAAGAGTGTAGTCCTTAAATACATTTAATTTTGTCCTTTTTAAAATTTCCTTCTTGACCCAACTAAACCCTGTGGTTGGCATTTATTATGCCTCTGCCCACACTTAGCCCTCACCCCATCCCCAACTTATGGCAGTACTCACAGGTCTTGGTTGCTGGATTCCGAAACAAATGTTCTTTGCTCCCAAAGCGTCACCTGTTTCTTGGACTAGAAACACACTTGTGCTGGGTGCTCTGGTGTAGGCCAGTTTTGTGGTTGATGTTGTGTTGTGGACAGCTGAGAAACTGCAAAAACTGGATGGCTTGATTGACAGTGGAAGTGTTACATGTTTGGACTTACCAGCCTTTTGACCTTGGGTTAGTAATTCCCTTAAGCCTTGTTTTTCTTACCTGTGGAATTAGGGATATTAACAATGTTTACTTTGTAGAGCTTTTTTTTTTTTTTTTCCTCTCTCACAGATTAAAAGAGTGCACAAAAGGTAACTAACACAGTACCTGGTATGTAGTAATAAGCGCATCATAAATGTTAACTGGTAGGTTTTTTTTTTTATTTTATTGCTTTCATTGTAAAGCACTAATGATGACCCAGAGAGTATCTACATGCATGGACTCTGTTACCTTTCTCCTTGGAGTCTGTGTATTGTATTAATACATAACTTTATACACACACACATATATACACTGAAGTAAGTTCAGTCATCAGTGAGTTAAGGTGATACCCTTACTAAAGAGATGGGCACATCTCTTCATGGCTCTGAGAACATCTAGCTTGCAGAGATTTTAACACAGGGCTTTGGATGGTCTGAAGAAGAGAAATGATGCTGGGGATGGAGGCAGAACTAACAGTATTTACAGCTAATGATCCCTCCTCCTTTTTGGATGGGTCATAGTTGAGATGAGTCTTTGGATCAAAAACAGCGCTGAGCTTGATCATTAATGATTACGTCCTAGAGTCAGAGAATAGTCTTTATGTGTGACCCGCGCAGAAGGGCCAGTTTGTGGTCTGCTGAGAACAAGGACGCCAGGCCCAGCAGTCCCTGTTCAAAGCAGCAGCTTCAGAGTGCTCAGGCCTGGGGGTTGGGCGTTTGTACGGGTTAGAGACGGCTTCTCGGGAGGAGACGGTGGAGCTCAGATCTGAAAGGAGGAGGGTGTTTGCATTTCCTCACCAGGCCTACGGCCTGAGGAAGGAGGGAAGCAAGGAGTTAGGGGGACTGAGGAGGGCCTGGTGTCATTGGAGCTTGGAGCTCGAGGGGACTGTCATGGAGCCCAGGGCGCCAGGGGCCCCATGGCTGCCAGGAAGGAGTTTGATCTTTATTCCAAGAAAAATGGAAAGTCTTTGAAGAGTCACGAATAGAAGACTGGCAGGATCAGAGCTGCATTTTGAATTTACCACATTCCCTGTGCTATGGAGAGAGAATTGATGAAACAGAGGCCTCTGTGGGGTGACCCGCTGGCCACCAGCAGTCACTCAGCCTGGCGTGCTGGTGGGCATGCAGGGTGGGGACGATGGGAATTAAGATCAGAGGAACCAGGAGAGGCGTGGGAAATAACGTGGACAGGACGAGGAGCCCACATCTTGAATTTTTTGATGGAATTCTTTCTTATCAGACTGTGTTCATTCGTTAGTCTTTCTGCCTGAACTTGGTTTTCCTCTGACCTGCATAGTCTGTTTCCTTTTGCTTTTCCTGAAAACGATTCTTTGGGGTAAAAATAAGTATCTTCCAGCTTAGAGCAGCTCCTCTTCCACATGAAGCAAATGAGAGTACCCGAAATGAGCCGTGACTTGTGCTGAGAAAGGAGCCGGTGAGCCTCGACTGACCCAGGTGCAGTGCTTCCTCCCAGAGAGCCGTCAGGTCTGTGTGCCATTCACAGAATGCACGGCGGGGCCTGCGTTTGGTGATGGCGTGACCCAGTGGGGCATCACGGCGTCATGTAGTTTATCGCCAGCCTCGGTTAAGGTTGAAACGTCCCACTTCCAGGCAGTCTCCAGACTAGGGTTGCTTTTCGTCCCGTTGGGTTCCTTACGTGGCATGCTCAGGAGGTGCTACCGAAGTGAGTCTTAACTAAGGAAACCAGCTGTGTGGCAGCCATGTACGTTTCCTGTTCCAGCCCTGAAGTTCAGGAATGACAGTCAGTCTCATTTTTATCCCGAGAAAGGCAGGTCTGCCTCTGGGCGGTGTTGACCACTGAGGGGTTACCATGGAAACATGGCTAAGGCAAGCATCCCTCAGCCCTGCCACCTCCCCGTCCAAGCCATCATCACATACCTCCTTCTCCCTGCTTCCTCTCTGGCCGACCTGCCCCTTCTCCGCTGTCAGGGTGGTGCTTCGAGAAGCATCTCTCCCCAGACTCTGACTCTCAGGCTTTCCTTCATCCTGAGGATGGTGAGGCCCTGAGGGTGGTCCTCTGGACCCCGCGCAGCCTGGCCCTGCCCTCCTTTGTCCTGTCTGTCTCCCCCCACCATCGTGTCCAGACGCCTTCCCTCCTTCCTCTCTGGCGAGGCTTGGTCTTGGGCCCCTTGCTCCTGCTGCTCCTGTGGCCTGGAATGTTCTCCTTTTGGATCTTTGTATAGCTTCCCTGTCCTCCAGGTTTCTGCTTCAACATCACACCATCAAGAGGCCATCCTGTGTGGAATAGCTCCCCCGACACGGGCATGTGCAAAAGCCTAGAAATGAGAGGAAAGTGTGGTTGATGGGGGACCCGAAAGAATTATGGTGGGGACGTCTGCCCCGCTTCTGTGGAGAGATGGACTGGTGGTTTGCCACTTGTCAGGCTGGGCAGGCACAGGGTCCCTGAGGATGAGATGTCAGTGGGAGCCCCAGGACAGGGAGCCCCGAGTGGAGTCTGGGCAGGTGGCCAGTTGGTCCTCAAGCTGGAAGAGCCTGGCAGAGAGAAGAGGGTTTCCAGCAGCAATGAAAGAGACGTCGGTTGGCCAAGAGCCGGCCTGAAGTGCACGTGTTCAGCTATAGCATGTGTGAGGTGGGGAGGGCAGAGAGACGGGCTGTAAGGGTGACTCAGGGCAGACTTCCTGGAGGAGGTGACATCGGTGCTCAGTGTAGAAAGGCAAGCATGGATTTTCTGAGAAAGCCCTGTGTACATCCGGTGATAGGACCCGTGATTGCATTCTCTTCCAGGAGCAGGCAAGGTCACTCACAGCCAGCCTAGTTTGGGGCACAGACCACTGACCCAGGAGACTCTGATACATACGGAGACTTGGGGTGCCGGGGAAAATGGCACAACAGAGGGCTGCCCGCTGCTCCTCCTCTGAGCTCCCTGAGGGTCCCTTTCTGGCCTCTGGGGCCCTGCCCTTTGGGCCACAGGCTGTCCTCACGATCTGTGTGGTGTGGTGCCCTCCCCACACCTGCCTTAGGACTGCCTCTCCCTGCTTCTGGCGGCTGTGTCTCGGGAAGCTCCACCCCTGGGGTCACACCGCTAAAACGCAGCAGCCCTTCGAAGGGCTCTAGATGCCCCACCACGCAAAGCCTCTGGGCCCCCAGCTGCCTCTCCAAGTGGCGTGGTGCCTGCAGCGAGGGAGCGGCTGCCTCTTCCAGCTGTCTACCTGCGTATCAGGTCCACTTGGGCTCCAGCTTAACAGATGTCACTCCTCACCCCAAGCCGCCTTTTCCATGATCTGCCCACCAGTCCAGGAGTGGAGTGGGTGGGGGGTCACAGGTTGGGTGGGAGGAGCGTTCAGGCCCAGATGGAGGAGCTGGTGGTGTCTGGGCCTCTGAGTCATCTCTGGGGGCCCAGTGATCCCAGAGGACTGGTACTGTTTTGCTCACTCAGCAGATGTCCTCTGCTCCCTACCACGTGCTGGGCAGATCTGGAGATGACAGAAAGGTGGAGGGACACAGTCGTCCGGGCCGTATCCCCCTGGTAATTGGGCCCTTGCCTGCACGTTGTTATGTGCTCGTTCATCCATTCATTTATTGTTTTAGTGAATACTCATTAAGCGTCTCTCATGGGCCAGGCACCCTTCTGGGCATTTGCATAAACAGTGGACAGAACAAGGATTCCTGCCCTTGTGGAGTTACAGTCCAGCTTGGGGGAGATGGATGACCGTCCCCACGGGTGACCCATACTGTGTGGCCGGTTGGAAGGTGATGGTTGCGATGGAAGAAGAGTCAAGGGTAGAGCAGGCTGAGGGGGCTCAGGAGGGCGGGGACTGCAGACATAAGAGGATGCGCTTCACTGGGAAGGCGATGCTTGAGGACAGACGTGAAAGAGGGGAGGAGTGGCCGTCAGGCGGGAGAATGTTCCAGGGGGAAGGGGCAGCCTGGCACCAGCTGGGGGAGGGGGCATGCCCGGCGTGTCTCAGGACCATCAAGCAGGTGACTTAACATTTTCAGTCACTGCCTTGGCTGCTGTCTGGGGACGGAGGTGGAGCAGGCAGGAGTAGAAGCTGTTGACTGAGCTGAGTTTTGCTTTGGGCAGAGTAGAGGCTTTGTTGGGGGCGGGGGCAACGACGAGTTGTGGTGTGGATGTGCGGAGTCTGAGATGCGTGGGCATCTGGAGGGAGACAGGTGGGAGGTGTGCGTCCTGGGAGTTTAGAGGAGATGCCGGGGCTACTACAGACTTGGAAGGTTTGGACCTATCAAGGCATTTAGACCCCAAGACTGGAAGAGGTGCCCCAAGAAGGCATGTGTAGATGGACCAGGACTGAGCCCCAGGACCTCCCCTCACGAAGAGGATGCAGGAGACAAAGAGGCACCAGCAAAGGAGATGGAGAGAGAATGTCTGAGAAGGCAGGGGGGACCCGAAGGAGTGTGGGGTCCTGGAAGCCTGAAGGATGTTGAGCAGCTGTGCCCGCGGCTGCTGGTGGGCCAAACAGGAGGGGGCAGGTAGGCTTTGGGATCATTGAGGGGTGAGCATTTGGGTGATGTTGACAGCAGATCGGTAGACTTGTGTGATTAGAGGATGTTGAAGCGAGAGCAGGAGAAGAGGAGCTGGGTACAGCAGGTGTAGACAGGGCTTCCCAAGAGGCTCAGTGGTAAGGAATCTGCCTGCAGTGCAGGAGATGCGGGTTCGATCCCTGGGTCAGGAAGATCCCCTGGAGGAGGAAATGGCAACCCACTCCAGTATCCTTGCCTGGAGAATCCCTTGGATGGAGGAGCCTGGTGGGGTCACATGGGGAGTCCATGGGGTTCATGGGGTCACAGAGAGTCAGATACGACTGAGCCTGAAGTGTAGACAGCTCCCTCGAGGAGGATGAGTGCACAGGAGAGAGAGGAAGCGTGGCAGTGAACGTCAGGGATGTGGATGACACTTATCTTTATTTATTTGGCTGTGCTGGGTCTTCCTTGTGGCACATGGAATCTTTAGTTGAGACGTGGGATCTAGTTCACTGACCAGGAATTGAACCAGGGCCCCCTGCATTGAGAGCACCGAGTCTTAGCCATTGGACCACCACGGAAGTCCTGAGCGAAGCTTTTTCTCTTTTCTAAGAGAGAACAATCATTCATTCAACAGTTGTTCATGGAGCATCTGCTTTGTGCCAGATACCGTGTTCCTGTCTGACTTACGTGATTCCTGATATATGTGGGACTTGCATCCGCTGGGGGTCGCCATGGGAGAGGCAGGTGTGACCGCTGACCTCCACACTTGCTCCGGTCATGCGTCATCAGCTGCCACCTTGCCTTCTCCTCTTGGGTTTATGGAAGCTGAAAGGGAAGGCCTGTTCTTCCTCCCAGCCCTCCTGTCTCCTCCCGAGTCCTCTCGGTTGTGTAAGTTTCTTCTCCCTACAGTAACAGGTGGTCAGAGCCTTAGTTGCTTGGAAACCACACAGATTATCTTTCGGGTCTGGAAGCCATGGACCTCTCTGGGTTTTGGCAGGATTGTGTTCTTACTGGAAGCTCCAGGGGAGAATCCCATTTCATTGCTCACTCGGGTGCTAAAGAATTCAGTTGCAGTGGCTTGTAGAGCCAAGGTCTTCATTTCTTTGCTGGCTTTCAGCAGGGGTCGCCCCTGGCTTCTATCAGCTTTTCTGCACACGGCTCTGCATCTCAGAACCAGCGGTGGCAGGCTGGGTTCTTCTCACGCTTGGACTCTGACTTGCCGTGGTCAGTGTCTCCTGCCTCCCTCTTCTGCCACCTCTCTCGTGGGCTTCCAGCCAGAGAACGTTCTCTCCTTTTAAGGACTCATGTGATCGGATTCCAAAATCATCTCCCCCCTCAAGGCCCTAATCCCATCTACACAATCCCTTTTTTCTATCTAAAGAGAATATTTCCATAGCTTCTGGGAATTAGGGCCTGGACATTTAGGGGAGGGAGCCATCCTTCCCATCCACCCATCTCAGGAAATGCTACCAGCTGGCTGCCCAAACCAAACATCTCGGCATCATCCTGTTTCTCTGGATACTTCGGCTCCCATGTCCAGCCCACCAGGAAGTCCTGTCGGCTCTGAGATTCTTCCCAAGGTGACGGATGGACCATTTCTGACCATCTCACTGTGGCTGGCCTGGATCAGGCACCACTGTCTCTTGCCGGGACCTTTCCAGTAACTCCTATCTGGTCTCCTCTCTTCCGGTCTTGCTCCTTTGTAGCCCATTCTTCACAGAGAAACCAGGGTGATGTAAAAAGAACAGAAGCTGCTCCTAGCACGCCTGTCACTCAGGAGATTACAAGGCTTTTAGAGCCCTGTGTCAGGAACCGGCTCAAAGACCTGCATATATTTCATAGTGTTTTATGATTACTTTGTCTCTCCATCTTATTAACTTAGGGGAAGAAATACTTCCCAGCTGCCCTTGTCTCATGGGACTTGTAAAGGGCTGGGAGTCGGTTCCTGAATTTGGTGTCTCCCCAGTCAGAGGTGCCAAGTGTGGAAAGAATGGTTATTTTTTATCTAATATATACAATCAGACACCCTCGAGGACTTCCAGTCTCCCTTGGGAAATTTCCTTGAATCTCAGCAGGAGGAGGACTTCTGGCTTGTGTTATCATCTGACTGTAATAGTCAAGTACAGAGAGACTTCCTTAGCGGACCAGAGCCATCCCATCAGCGCAGAGGCAGAGAAGTGGACTTAACCCTGTGGCTTGGAACGTTCCAGTTCCTTCCCCCAGGTTCCTCCTTGCCTCTCTCTCGCCTGTCCTCTGCTTCCTCCCTCCAGATCTTTTTTGCTTTGGGCTCTTAGAAATAAGGTTTTTTGGGAAGTTGTCAGAGCTGCAGAACATCTCTGTGGGCTTTTTGAAGTGGCCTCTGGTCTGTCATTTATTAGCATGTTGTTCCAGATACATCAGGGTCTCTTTGTCACGTAGGAGAGAAACACCCCAGGTGCTCAGAACGCCCAGTGGTTGTGGCTGGGCCGCTGAGTCCTTTGGCCCCGTCTTTGGGGAGGAGGCAGGGTGCACTCGCTGGCTGTTCTAACAAGCCCGAATTATGCTGGGAGCCCCGAGGAGCAAGATCGGCCCAGCCCTGGGGGAGAAACCTTGGATGGGGCTGTTCTCCCATCTCCTAGTCTCTGTAAGACATCCTCTCAATGTTTCATGCTCTGGTTCTCAAACATAGCTTGTGAATGGAAATCGAGCTGGTGTTTGTTAAAAATGCAGATTCCTGGCGCTTCTCTCGGACCCACTGAAGTAATTGCTTGGAGTTGAGGCCCAGGAACCTGCTACTGACATCTTCTCACTCCCACCCCGTCCCTCTCCAAGTCATTCCAAAGAGGGGCACCTACAGTCCACCCTTAGAGCCATGCTGACCCGGTAGGCCTCTCTGCCAGGGTCACCACCATGCCCCTGAGCGCCTGCCCCATGTCCCTGTGTCTACAGCCTCCCCCCACCCCACCCCCACCCCCGCCCCGCCTCCCAAATGGAGCCATGCAGACCTTTGCTCCTCTCTGCCAGCCGCTGCTTTTCTTGTTTTCCTGTCCCCCTAGGAGGCAGCTGCCAGGTTGAGGCTTCTCCGTGATCCCCTTTTTCTTTGCATCATGACCTGACCCCATGGCTTCTTTAGAGATGTGAGCTTTCAACATGATTTCTTTTCTAAAGCGGTCTCTTCTTACCCCTCGAAACATTAGGCTTCCCCGTGACCTTGAGTCTCAGAGATGATGGCTTTTCTTTTCCTGCCTGTGTTCTAGGCAACCTTTGACACTGCTCTCTGGTGGGTCCTTGGAGCAGGGAAAGATTTTGAATTTTCAACATTATTTTGTGAGTGTTTTTTTTTAACCTCTTCTGATAAAATCCTCTTTCTTGCCTTCTACAGTGTGGCTTTCCTCCACTGGCTTTGTCCTTTGGGCTTCCAGTGGGGAGGGTCCTCAGGTACTTGCAGGTGTTGCCTGAGGGCTGGATGAGTCATCCTGCGGAGCCCAGCCTCCTGTCCCTTGCAGCAGGGGTGGGGGTGTCCCTGCTCCGTAGCCTGAGGGTCCTGGAGACCCAAGGACGGGGTACATTTCAGCCTCATGCTGTCTGTCCACACACTTACTCCAGCCCCACAGTGACTTTGTCATGCTTCCTCTGCAGCTTAGGGTTTAAGCAATGAATATTCAAACCAAAAAAGTCCTCTGCGGGTCCCATTGGCGAGGGTGCTGAGGCCTGTGGAAGCGAAGTTGTTGTTCAAGGTCGCTGGACACTCTGTGAGAGTCTGGGGGTAGGGAACATGCATCAGCTCTCAGAATTGAAACCGTATCCCCCCCTTGACCCCCCAACTCCATCTCAAGGACTCCATCACAAAGAAAGCTTTACACACATGCAGACAGAGATGGGTATGAGGCTGCAGAGACGGCGTTGTTCAAATGGGGGATCAGTAAAAGAAGGATGGGATAGATTGTGGTTCCCTCTGGAAATGCAGCCACTGTAAAGAAAGAGGTGGGTTTGTCTGTGCCTTGGGGCATGGTCGCCCTTGGTGGTTGTGGAGGGAAAGGTAACTGTGCCCTGTGTGCCCCTTGTGGTTTATAAAGATCAGAACCTGTAAGAGAACATCAGAGTGTGTGCACATCTGTACATGCCTGGAAGAATAATCCTGGGATAGTGGTGGGGGGAATGCGATTGGAGGAGGAAAGGTGAGCCCTGGTAGAGGGTGCCCTGCACTTAAAAAAAAATTTCTGTTGAAGTATAACAGAAAGTGAAGAGGAGCTAAAGAGCCTCTTGATGAAAGTGAAAGAGGAGAATGAAAAAGTTGGCTTAAAGTTCAACATTCAGAAAACGAAGATCATGGCATCTGGTCCCATCACTTCATGGGAGATAGATGGGGAAACAGTGTCAGACTTTATTTTTTTGGCTCCAAAATCACTGCAGATGTTGATTGCAGCCATGAAATTAAAAGACGCTTACTCCTTGGAAGAAAAGTTATGACCAACCTAGATAGCATACTCAAAAGCAGAGAGACATTACTTTACCGACTAAGGTCCGTCTAGTCCAGGCTATGGTTTTTCCAGTGGTCATGTATGGATGTGAGAGTTGGACTGTGAAGAAAGCTGAGCACCAAAGAATTGATGCTCTTGAACTGTGGTGTTGGAGAAGACTCTTGAGAGTCCCTTGGACTGCAAGGAGATCCAACCAGTCCATTCTAAAGGAGACCAGCCCTGGGTGTTCTTTGGAAGGAATGATGCTAAAGCTGAAACTCCGGTACTTTGGCCATCTCATGCGAAGAGTTGACTCATTGGAAAAGACTCTGATGCTGGGAGGGATTGGGGGCAGGAGGAGAAGGGGATGACAGAGGATGAGATGGCTGGATGACATCACTGACTCGATGGATGCGAGTCTGAGTGAACTCTGGGAGTTGGTGATGGACAGGGAGGCCTGGTGTGCTGCGATTCTTGGGGTCGCAAAGAGTTGGCCACGACTGAGTGACTGAACTGATAGTTGATTTACAATGTTGTTAATTTCTGCTCATCAATCCAAAGTGATTCTTTGCTGTATATATATATATATATATATATATATATATAGAGAGAGAGAGAGAGAGAGAGAGAGAGAGAGAGATTTCTATGTTCTTTTTTTAATGTTCTGTTCCATTATGGTTTATCATAGGATACTTTTTTAGCTGGGGGATAATTGCTGTGCAGTGTTGTGTTAGTTGCTGCTGTACAGCAACGTGCCTCAGCTGTGAGTATGCATATATTCCCTCCCTCTCCAGCCTCCCTCCCACCCCGCTAGGTCATCACAGCCTTGCTCTTTCTATGCCCAATGCTTAGGCATTTGAATTTTTTATTGAGATATAATTTGCATACCATGCAGTTCGCCTGTTTTAAGTGCACGGTTCAGTGTTTTTTAGTGTGTTCACCAAGTAGTGTAACCGTTACCATTTTATCACTTCATTTTTATCACCCTGAAAGGAAACCCTGAATCCATTAACAGTCACTCCCGCCCTCTTCTACCCCAGACCACAGCAGCTATGAAATTACTTCTGTTTCTACTGATTTGCCTATTTTGACATTTCGTGTAAATGGAGTCACAGTGTATGTGTCCTTTTGTGTCTGGGTTCTTTTACTTGGTGTCATGGCCTCAGAATTCCTCCACTTTGTGGCATCTGTCCGCACTTCATTCTGTCTGCACTTCATTCTTTTAAAAGTATTTGAATATTTTAAATCGTGGTGACATAACATATAACGTGTAACTGGCCATCGTAACTGGTTTGAAATGTACAGTTTGGTGGCAGTAAGTCCATTCATGCTGCTGTGTAAGCATTGCCACCATCTGTCTCCAGAGCTCCCTCCATCTTTCTGAACTGAAACTCTGCACCGTTAGACAATCCCTCCCCGATTCTCCCGCCCCTCAGCCCCTGGCAGCCACCATTCTAGTTCCCAGCTCTGAATCTGACTGAACTTGACTAATCCAAGTACTTCTTATAAGTGGATTCATACAGTATTTGTCCTTTTATGATGGACTTACTTCGCTTAGCATAATGTCTTAAGGTTCATCCTTGTTTTTGCATGGGTCAGAATTTCTTGCCTTTTCAAGGCCCGATGACTATACATTATGTAGAGATCAGATAGTGTTCATTCCTTCCTTCATCCTTGGACACTTGGGTTGCTTTTGCCTTTGGAACCATTGAATACCAGTTTTTTTTTTTTTTTTTAATATCTTCAGTTCTTTTGGGTTGATCTTTTAAAACTACAAACTTATGCTCATGGATTGATTTTGAATTTTTAATGAAATGAGGAAAAGAAAATAAGTAGTCACCTCCACCATATCAAGGTTCCCTCACTTGTGGTATTTTCTTCTGGGATGTGGTATCACATGGGGTGGAAAAAACCAACCTCCCAGAGAAGAGCAAACCCAGTCTGTCTGAGGCTTGCTCAGGCTCTCCCTCTGGAATCAAGATTCCCATCCGTTTCTGCCAGGCCAGCACTCCCACGTTGGAGGCCGTGGGCAGAGGTGTGGCATCATGGTTCAGATTGCAGCCTCACAATGCAAAGGTGGATGCTGCGTGTCACTGCACATGAAGTGCTTACCGTCAGGTGAGCGCTTAGCAAACGTCCAGTAAATATTAGCCATTGCTATTATTGTCTCATCCTCTAGGCGGTTCCCCCAACCCCTGAATAGTTGTATGGGCCAAGTGAGAGGTGGTGTGTACACCCCTTGGCAGGAGTGTGAACCACACTGTATATGAGAGTCTAGAAATATAATGGATTATCCTATAACTTGTTGGCTGGGTTGAGATTTATGCCCGGTTAACGTCCCTTGATTTCTGTGGTCTGGTGTATGACAGGGGCCTGAACATGTTAAGAGGGATTATTTTTCCTGCAGTGAACATGTGTTACTTTTATAATTTGAGAAAGTAAACTCGTGGAAGAACAAAGAGGAGCCCTAGCCACAGGGTCTGAGAGCCACGCTAAAAAATGTGCCTCGGTGGCTTAATGCAGCTCCAGTGAGAGGGGCTGCCCGGCGTGCTTGGTACATTGGTGCGTTCCGTTTCTCAGCGGTGTCGGTCAGCCACCCAGGAAGTACTGAGAATCTAAAGTGGACCTCATCAGATTCTGGACTTTTTGTGGGTTTGGAGAAACAGGAGGAAGCTTTTGCCTTTTAGGAGTTTCTAGGGCTTCCCAGCTGACTCAGTGGTAAAGAAGCCACCTGCCAATGCAGGAAACCCAGGTTCCATCTCTGTGTCGGGAAGACTCCTTAGAGGAGGAAATGGCAACCCACTCCAGTATTCTTGCCTGGGAAATCCAAATCCCCTGGACAGAGGAGCCTGGTGGGCTACAGTCCATGGGGTCACAGAAGAGTTGAACATGATTTAGCAACCAAACAGCAGCAGTCTGGGTAGACGGTCAACGTCACCGTCTGATGTTCCATTAATCACCCTGACAGCCCCCATCACCATGACCACGTACACAGCGTGTTCTCTGCACCAGGCCTCTGCTGGTAGCTTCATCTGTTTTCTCTCTGAATCCTCCATGGTTCCCCTGCAGGATGGATGTGTTATTACATCCCCTCTTTACCAAGCAGGAGACTGAGGGGCAGCCGAGGGCCTTGCAGAAAGGGGCCGAGCTGATGTTTGAACCCACGTCCAGCAGACTCTGGCTCTTAAGCCTTTTGCACTGTCGCATCCGTCTCAGTCTTGTTGACACACGGTCTTCCTTTCTTTCTGGCCATGCCGCTTGGCTTGTGGGATCTTAGTTCCCAGCCAGGGATTGAACCCCGGCCACGGCGGTGAAAGTGCAGAGTCCTAACCGTTGGACCACCAGGGAAGTCCCAGCTCATTTCCTTTTTAAAAAAGTGCATGACCTCTGCCTGGGGGATGGCGCAGAGTCCTAGCACTGAGGCAGTCCAGAGAAATCTTCCACGCGGCCTTTTGAAATTTCAGGAGGCTCTTTTTAAAGGCAGGTCGTACGGTGATTTCCCAAGGAAGATTTGATGCCCATAAACCCCACCTTACAGACAAGCAGTTCTGCCTCTGATAAGCATGGCACTGCTGCTATAGGGATGAACAGTGGACGTTACACGTCCTTGTTCGGAATAAAATGATTGAGAGGTTTAGAGGGAAAACTCTGATTGTCATCTGCGGCTCTCCACACCCAGGTGACCAGTGTTAGCAGCTCGGGTTGGCCCTGTGTCCTCACTCAGACAACCAGGTTCAGATCCAGATCATCCTCCTCCCTCCCCCCTCCCCCTCCATCCCCCCCTCCCTCCCGACAAAATGGAACCGCATCACACACATATCTGGTACTAGTGGAATTCTGGCACTTAGACATATCTGTGTTTTGAAATGAACAGCTTTACAAATAGCATTCAGAGCCATCCGGGTCATCTTGCATCTCTGCTGACAAGCTGGCCCTCGTGGGTCCGTAGAGTGTGGTCAGGTCCAGAGCTCTGTTCAGCAAATGCTTTTGCACCACTTAGATCGTGGCAAAGAATCGCTCCTTCTGGCATGCCTTACTGCCTGTTTTTTATTCCAGCAACAGAGTGGTTCTCACTCTGAGACTGCTTTTCACTTTAAGGGGAAGAACACAACTCTCCAGTTGCTATCAAAGCCTCTGATGGACTGCATCACAGGTGCAGGTGGAGATGTGCTTGGCGATGGGCGTGATGACAGTTCTGGTTGTAGGCAGCAGTCACTCCCAGCTGTCCCTGTGCATGCGTTATATATTTAGATGATCCCTCGCACGAGAGATGCGACGTCTAAACAGGTGAGCAGATTTCTCTGGCAAGACCTGTAGGAGATGGAAACTTCTAGTGAACAGACTTTCTGATTTGAAAAAGAAGGCAGGATCTCACTTTGTATTTGCCTTTAAAAAAACTGTCCTAGGGACTTCTGTGGAGGTCCAGTGGCTGGGACTCCACACTTGGAAAGCAGATGCCTGCTCAGGCAGCCAGATCCTGCATGCTACAGCTAAAGATCCCACATGTCACAACTAAGACCTGGTGTGGTCAAATAAATAAATATTAAAAAATTATCATATCTCTAATGCATGAGGCAAGAATATAAAGTAGCTTATATTCTTCTGTTTAGTCCTCACAAGAGGTATTACCCCCTTTTACAGATGAGGAAACTGAGGCTCAGAGCCATGAAGTCATGTGCCTGTGGTTTCACTCTGCCTGGTGCCAAAGCCCGGGTTTGAACCTGGGATGCACTTGTGTCTCTGCCCACGCTTCTGTACTTCTGATATGTTTGTCGCTCAGTCGTGTCCGTCTCTTTGTGACCCCGTGGACTGCTTGGAAGCAGGAAGCCTGCCAGGTTCCTCTGTCCATGAAATTCTCCAGGCAAGAATACTGGAGTGGGTGGCCGTTCCCTTTTCCAGGGGATCTTCCTGACCCGGGGATTGAACCTGGGTCTCCTGCATTGCAAGTGGATTCTTTGCTGTCTGAGCCACAGGGGAAGCCTTCTCATCCTATATAATTACTCGTCTATTAGAAACAGTATCCCCCTCGATCCCGTAGTTCCTGGTCCTATTCTTGAAGGGTATAGATGAGTATACACCCCTTGGGGCAATGATGTGGATGTGGATGTCACATGCTAGGATGTTGTTTAGGTAACATTTTCTTGGCTTGGCTATCACGTGTCCCCTGTTTCTAACCAGAGAATCATCTATCTGTGAGGTGACTAGGTATATGTCACACTTTTGGAAAATAAGGTTTAAACTTTCTGGAGAGTTTGAAATTTACAGTTACCCACAAACAGGCAACCAGATATGCACGCATGCGTGTGTGCGTGTGTGTGTGTGTGCGTGTGTGCATGAGTGTGCGTTTGATGCATTCAGGGAGGCCGGTTTCCTCTGGGGTTTTAGCACGTGGCCTGGGAAGTCTGTCAGGTGGAAGTTAGTGACACGGTGGCCAGCGGGCTCAGGAGGTAGGGCGGCAGTGTGGTGAGTCTGGGAGAGCTTGGGGCTTTGAAGTCAGGCAGACAGTGGTTTGCAGTACCAAGTACATTGATTGCAGTGTTGTAAAAGAAGCCACACCCCCACTTCCTCATCGCTCTGCAGGAGATCCTGCGGTGGTGGTTCAGGCCATGTACAATATGATAGAAATCATTTGCTCATCAGGCTCCATGAACAGTAGCTTTCCCCCTTTCTGCTGCCTGTAGATGTTCTGTGCTGCAGCCTGAGACCCGGGCATGGAGGTGGAACCTTCTCTCGCTCCAGTCGGGAGCAGCTATTCCTTTTCAGTGCCAGGATCTCTTGTCTGTTTCACCACCTTTCCCCACAAGTACTGTGGCTTGGCTTCTCATGGAAACTCCGGGTTGAATCAAGATTTCTCAGTCTGGGTGGGCAAGTACTCCCTTCCCCAAGGTTGAAATGGGCTGACTAGCAGCCTGAGTTCATCTGGTCCCCATCCCTGAGGAGCCTGAACACGTTCAGTGATAACTCAGAAAGCCCCCAAGAGAAGCTGTCCTGAGAGATGCCGGAGGCTTGCTGCCCTGGTGACACCTGGTGCTGTGACCCTGGAGCCGTGCTGTAACCTGGGGTCAGGGAGAGGAACCAGCTCCCCTGACCCCAGCCTGTGCTTGACTTTCTGGGCTCACGAACGCCTGCTGAACAAAGGTCTGAGCCAGAGACTGGGTGTGTCCCCTCTAGTTACTCTGCTGCCGATGGAGCTGGGGCAGGAGCATGTGGGGGAGGGAACAGAGGCTTGGGTTTCATCCTGAACCTGCCCTTTGGTACCTGTCTGACCTTGGGCTCATGCTGTAACGCCATAGAAACTCATTTTTCTGGGGTTAATAATGTCTACCATGTATGTTCACTGTGAGAACAGTGTATAATATATATAGTAACATGCTCAGCAGTGTGCATGGCAAGGCAGAAGGGGTTCAAGGATGACCCCAGCGGTAATGGCATCTGGACCCCTGGCTGCACATGAACTGAGTGCTTTGCCTGCATTATGGTGTTTCATCCTGGGACTGTTTTGGAAAAGACCCTGATGCTTGGGAAGGTTGAAGGCAAAAGGAGAAGGTGGGTGGCCGAGGATGAGACGGTTAGATAGAATCACCAACTCAATGCACATGCGTTTGAGCAAACTCCAGGAGATAATGAAGGACAGGGAAGCCTGGTGTCCTGCAGTCCATGGGGTCACAAAGAATCAGGCACGACCTAGCAACTAAACAACAAAAACCAGGGTTATTATGAAAGGGCTTCCCTGGTGGCTCAGTGGTAAAGAATGTGCCTGCCAATGCAGGAGACACAGGCGACATGGGTTTGATCACTAGGTTGGGAAGATCCCCTGGAGGAGGAAATGGCAACCCACTCCAGTATTCTTGCTGGGATAATCCCATGGATAGACGAGCCTGACGGGCTGCAGTCTTTGGGGTCTCAAAGAGTCAGATGTGACTGGGAGACTTAGTGTGCGTGCGTGCCTAGTGCCTGGCATGTATTGAATTGTAAGTAGCCAGTTGTTGAGTGAGTGGATGAAAGACTTGCCCAGGGTCGCTCTCTGGTAAGCGGTGGAACCAGACTTTGCACTTGGTGTCTGTCTGATGGCGGAGCACGCGCTGTCTTCACCGTACCCTCCCCCTTCCCGCAGCAGCAAGTGCTCAGAATGGTGGATGCTGTTGTTACGAAGACTCATTCCTTTGCTGGAGCAGGTGTGGGTCCCTGCTGCCTTGTGAGGTTACTGTCACCATACCCAGGAAGAGTGGCTCTCCTTTGGAGCCTCCAGGTGTCCCTATTTCCCATCACACCACACCCGGCCGGCGGTCACAGGACCTGGCACACCTCCTCATGTCCATAAGAATGTTCAAGGGAACCATCTGAATTTTAAATGGTTCTTTATCCTCTTCCACTGCCTGCACCTCATACTGTTTGCAGCTGGGGTCATACTAAGATTGTTCATATTGAAAGGAAAACAGTAATCTTATCATACTGTTTGCCGGGCCACTCTCCGTGGTAGCCGAAGTTTGGCTTAAAATAATTTAGGCAAAAAACCCCATGTGTTCTCTGGTGCCTTGCCTGCTAGTGAGACCAGCTTAGCGTCTGCTTATTTCAGGTGACTTATCACAGATACCTCGGCAGGCTGCAAGGAAGTGAAAGACTCTCATGTTCTCTAAGTGTAAATAACAGTGGTGCTAACAAACCCACAGCTTTTCTAGAACATGAAAAATAGTTCTGATTTAAAGTGAATGTGTTTGTACCAGACACACTTTCCATGTCTCTCTGGGTGTAGAGAAGGCTTATTATTTTTGCCATTTTTTTTTCCATTTGGAATCTAACTTGGATAATTATGCCATCAAGGAAATACATACAGGAGGAAACTGCTGACTGCTCAGCGTTTGTACAAGTAAATAAAGTATAGATTTCCCCGTGACTAATGCGGATGTTAAGGAGGTCGCCTGGGTTATGAGGCGTTCTGTGCTAGACAGATAACCTAGATAGCTTCACCTCTGGCACAAACCTCAGCTGGCCAGACTGAGTCCTGTGTAGAGGTTTCTGTGAATGGTGCATTTGAAGATGCTTGGTCAACCCCAAAGTGCCGAGTAAGATGAAGCAATATCACTGTTTTATTTCTATGAAGACCCATTGTCTTCATAATTGTGCTTTCAAATTGTGTTTAACAAATTAAATCCAGCCCTTATTCCATTTTGCTTTTGGACTTATGTTTTGGCCTTTTCGACACTGTGTCCCTTACCCCATCCCCCAGCCCCTGGCTGCCATCTTCCAGGGATGTGTTCTAAGACCCCCAGTGGGTGTCTGAAACTGTGGATAATGCCAGATCCCAGATATGCTGTTCTGTCCTGTACTAATAGGCGGGTTGTATATACAGCATTGAATATACTGGACAAAGAGATGGTTCACGTCCTGAGCAGGGCAGGATGGTACAAGATTTCCCCATGCTACTCAGAATGGTATGTGATTTAAAACTGAATGAATTGTTTATTTCTGGAATTTTCCATTTAATATTTTTGGACCACAATTGACCACAGGTATCTGAAAGCATAGAAATTAAATTGCAGATGGGGGCAGGCTACTGTACAACCTAAGTTTCTCATCCACAGTTGAAATATCTAAAAATGTGGGTCAGAGTTTCTTTCAGTCCTCTTTGTGAAGCACTTGAGCAGGGCACAAGGTCAAGTTCCAAACACTGTCAAAATAACCCAAACTATGGATGGAGATTGTTAATGAGAAAGTTTAGGCTTGAGATGGCATTGCTAGCCAGTGTTTTTAAGTCTTGTATTCTAGAATTCAGAGTGATCTCTTTTGGACCCAAATTGTTTCTTCCTGGGCTGTTGAGTTGTCTTTCTGTGCCCAGATTTAATAGATCACTCTCAGGAAACGGATATCTTAAAACAGCAACCACAAACGTGAAGTGCAGTCAGTCACAGAGGTGTGTGTCTGTTGTGCAGATTTGATGTGCAGGAGTCAATGCCGGTTACCCTCTTCAGGGTGACTGGTTTGCTGGAGGATGTGCGAAGAGGAGGAAGCGGCGCTGTAAGCTGCTGTTTTTGGCTCTCACATGACTTGATGTTACTCACAGGTTTATTGTGCTGCTTTCCTTGAACACCTGCGTGTTCTCTTGCTCCCATGGCAGGTGAAATCTTTGGGACTTGAAAACACACTGATCAGATGTGATGCTTGTACAAACTTCAACTAAAGGGACAAGTGGCTTCCGGTGCCTCGCCCCAGATTCACCTTGCCAGTGGAGAGGTGGCTCCCCTCACTTTCCTAATTTTGATCTGTAAGCTGCATTCGCCTGTTGATGGATACTTAGGCTGGGTCCGTGTCTTGGCTATTGTAAATAATGTGCTGCTATGAACACTGGGGTGTATGTATTTTTTTTTTCCCAAATTAGTGTTTTAATTTTCTTTGGATATGTATCCAGGAGTGGAATTGCTGGATCATATGCTAGTTCTATTTTTAGCTTTTTGAGGAATCTCCATGCTGTTTTCCACAGAAGCTGCACCAGTTTGCTTTCCCACCAGCATTTATTGTTTGTGGGCTTTTGATGATTAGCTGTTTTGATAGGGGTGATGCCGCATTGTGGTTTTGATTTTCATTTCTCTGACGATTAGCAATGTTGAGCATCTTTCCATGTGTCTGTTTGCCATCTGTGTATCTTTTTTTTAATGTCTATTTAGGTCTTCTGACCATTTTAAAATTGGGTTGTTTGTTTTTTAGATATTGAGCTGTAGAGAGCTGTGTATATATTTTGGATATTAACCCCTTATTGGGTATGTGAAAGTCGCTCAGTTGTGTCTGATTCTTTGTCACCCCATGTACTATGCAGTCCATGGAATTCTCCAGGCCAGAATACTAGAGTGGGCAGCCTTTCCCTTCTCCAGGGGATTTTCCTAACCCAGGGATAGAACCCTGGTCTTCCACATTGTAGGAGGATTCTTTACTAGCTGAGCCACAACGAAAGCCCAAGAATACTGTAGTGGGTAGCCTATCCCTTCTCCAGCAGATCTTCCTGATCCAGGAATCGAACTGGGGTCTCCTGCATTGCAAGTGGATTCTTTACCAACTGAGCTATCAGGGAAGTCCTGATACAAATAAAAAATTGGTTATGTTATTTGCAAATATTTTCTCCTTTTGGTAGCTTGTCCTTTTTGTTGTAGCTGATGGTTTCCTTTGTTGTGCAAAAGCTCTTAAGTTTAATTAGATCCCGTTTGTTTATTTTTTGCTTTGCTTCCTTTGCCTTAGGAACATTGAAAAAATATTGCTACACTTTATGTTGAACAGTGTTCTGCCTGTGTTTTCTTTTAGGATTTTTGTACTTTCTGGTCGTAACATTTAGTTCTTTAATCCATTTTGAATTTATTTTTGTACATGGTATGAGAGAATGTTCTAATTTCATTCTTATACATGTATCTGTCCAGTTTTCCCAGCATCACTAGTTGAAAAAACTATCTTTTCCCCATTGTATATTCTCGCCTCCTTTGTTTTAGATTAATTGACCAAAAGTGTGTGGGTTTATTTCTGGGCTTTCTCTTCTGTTCTGTTGATCCTGCTGTCCTTTTTTATGTGAGTACCATACTGTTTTGATTGCTGTAGCTTTGTAGTATTGTCTGAAATCAAGGGAGTGTGATGCCTCCAGCTCTGTTCTTTCTTAAGATCGTTTTGTTTATTTGGGTCCTTTTGTATTTCCATACAAATTTTAGAAGTATTTTAGTTCTGTAAAGAATGCCATTGGTATTTTGACAGGGATTGCATTGAATCTGTAGGTTGCCTTGAGTGTTGTGGTCATTTTACCAATATTAGTTTCTCCACTCCATGGACGCAGTGTATCTTTCTACCTCTTCGTGTTGTCTTCAGTCTCTTCCATAGGTGTTTTATAGTTTTCTGAGTACAGATTTTTTTTTATCTCCTTGGCTAGATTTATTCCTAGGTATTTTATTCTTTTTTATGTGACAGTGAGTGGAATTGTTTTTTAAATTTATCTTTTTTTTATAGTTCACTAATTAATGCATAGAAATACAGTAGATTTCTGATCATTATTTTTGTCTCTTGTAGCTTTACTGAGTTCATTAATGAACTCTAGTAGTCTTTAGTGGTATCCTCTGGATTTTCTGTAGATAATATCGTGTCATCAGCAAACAGTGACCATGTTGCTTCTTCCTTTCCAATTTGGATTCCTTTTATTTCTCTTTCTTGTCTGATTGCCAAGGCTAGGACTTCCAGTGCTATGCTGAACAAACGTGGTGAGTGGCAATCCTTATTTTATTCTTGATCTTAGAGGAAATGCGTTCAGCTTTTTATTTGAAAATTAAAGGTTTTTTTCACCAAATAAAATTGAATGTAGGTTTTCAGAGAATTGAGTTTTAGTACAATATGAGCTTTGTCAATAAAAGACCTGATGCTTCCAGCCACCATCTTTCCCCATTTCCCACTGCTCACAAGCAAATGCTTTAAACCATTAAAAAAAAATTATTTATTATTTTTGGCTCTGCTGGGTCTACATTGTGGCGAGCAGGCTTTCTCTAGCTGCGGCAAGTAGGGGCTCTTCTTCATTGTGGCTTCTCATTGCAGTGGCTTCTCTTGCTGCAAAGCACGGGCTCTAGGCCCGCAGGCTACAGTACTTATGCACACGGGTTTAGTTGCTCTGAGGCATGTGGAATCTTTCCGGACCAGGGATCAAACCTGTGTTCCTTATCCACAGTTCTTATCCTCTGTGCCACCAGGGAATTCCTCCTTTAAGCTTTTTAACCGATTCAGTAGTTACCTTGATATCTCTGAATAATTTGTTTATTGTTTCTTGTTGATTTTTTTTTCTTAAGTTGTTCAGTTCAGTTCAGTTGCTCAGTCGTGTCTGACTCTTTGTGACCTCATGGACTGCAGCATGCCGGGCTTCCCTGCCCATCACCAACTCCCAGAGCTTGCTCAAACTCCTGTCCGTTGAGTTGGTGATGTCATCCAACCGTCTCATCCTCTATCGTCCCCTTCTCCTCCTGTTTATTGATTTCTTATTGTGGAAGATGAAGGGTAGCATTCTCGGGTTACTCACACCCTTGAAATATGTGTGTACATGCACATACGAACACACACAAACACACACCCTCCAGTTGTCGTATAATCTAGCACAGTCACGTAATCATTTTGGTTCAATCAGTGGTCCACGATTACATTATTATGACTCTGAAAATGCTCTCCACAGCTCAGCCATGAGATACATACCTGATTAGTATTTTTGGACAGCTTTTACATTTCTTCAAAGTTAATGCTTAACTGTTTTGAGTTTAAAATTTTTTTTGGTATTATGTGTACTTTTCACTAATTGAACTCCAGATTCTCCCTCAGTTGTATAAATCTCAGTATTTTCAAACACTTGAGTCATCAGTGTCGTCCTGAGATGGTCTCTCCTGGAAGTGCTCCGACCTTCAGCTGGAAGGAGCCTGACTCCTCTGTGCGTCTTACGCTGCAATTCACTCCTCCTTTGTCGCAGTGTGTTTTGTGTGCTGTACCAGTCAGCCCTTCACAGTGCACAGTTCAGTGCTTTTTGGTACGTTCGCAAGGTTGTCCAAGCATCATTTTCTAGAACATTTTTACTACCCCAGAAAGAAACCCAATACTCATGAGCAATCACTCCCCATCACTCCGTCCGCCCAGCTTCTGGAAACCGGTACCTGCTCTGGACGTTTCGTGATATCATACAGTGTGACGCCTCTGTGGCTGGCTTTATTCACTCAGCATCATGTTTTCAGGGTACCTCCATACTGTGACAAGGGTCAGCACCTCATTCCTTTTTAAAGCTGAATAATAATCCACTGGGCTTCCCTTGTGGCTCAGCTGGTAAAGAATCCTCCTGCGATGCGGGAGACCTGGCTTTGATCCCTGGGTTGGGAAGACCCCCTGGAGAAGGGAAAGGCTACCCACTCCAGAATTCTGGCCTGGAGAGTTCCATGGACTACAGTCCATGGGGGTGCAAAGAGTCAGACACGACTGAGCGACTTTCACTTTCACACTTTCACACAATCCATTGTGTCGGCGCACTACACTTGTCTATCCATTTATCCACGATGGCCCTGTGGGTTTCTTCCACTTTCGTTGTCATGAAGGATTGTCTCACAGCTCACTTTTGTGTTGGATCCCCGGTATCGTGGCATCTCTGTTCCTCATCTTAGATTTCTTCTCTTCTTTGGGTGGGAGATAAAAATTTTGAGACGTTGCTTGTCTGTAAACATCATTAGCATTTCTCACATGGTTCAGCTCTGTAGATAATTCTAGGTTGGAAATCATTCCTCTCAGGATGTTGAAGATATGGCCCTTTATTCGCTTCTCGCTTACACTGATGTTGTTTAGAAATCCTATGCCATTTCTAATTTTTTGTCCTTTATAAAAATTCTCCTTCCACTCTGGGCACTTACACCCCCTCATCTTCGTCTCTGGTGTTCTGGAACTTCACTGTTAGCTTGTGATCCTCTCTCGTCGCCGAGCTTGTCCTCATGGAGCTCTTTCCCACTGAGCTCTTCGACCTCAGCACTCACGTCTGGGACATTTTGGTTCTGGGACATTTCTTGAATCGTGTCTCTGACTTCCTCCTCCGCTGTTATTTTATGTTTTCTTTCTTGAGCCCTTCTCCCTTGATAACTCGTGATTGCCTCTTTGATTCCCTGTCATCCTTTGGCTCTGCTGTCTAGAGGTTTCTTTGCCTTCTGCTCCCTTGTGCCTGGTGTTGCATTTCTGTTGTCATGGTTTTGCTTTCCAAAGGGCTTTCTTGTACTCTGCGTTTTTTTTTTCCCCAAATATCCTTCTCTTCCATTTCTCAACTTGCCCCTTCTCTTCTCTCTGGGAGTGTGACACATAGCTTGCTTTTGAAGTGTTTTTCTTGCTTAATAATTTTCCTTTCCTACAGCTTGATTTCTCTGTTTGTTTATTCTAGTCCCTGTCTTTCATTCTAGGGGCTTGCCTCAAATATGAGGTGATTCCTGACCATCTGCTGACATGCAAGAGTGGGGCACTACAGCACTGATTAAAAACTATCCCTGATCGTTTCCTGGTGGGGTGGTGGGGCTGTGCCCTTTCCCTGAAAAGCCTCCCACATTGAGCCCTTTAGGTCTTTTCTCTTAGCTGGTAGATTCTTAGGATCGTGCTAAGTCCCCTTGCCTAGAGGTATATGCCTGCTCCTCTGGGAGTTGGGTGGGGGGGTTGGGCGGGCTCCCTTGGTGGCTCAGATGGTAAAGAATCTGCCTGCAATGTGGGAGACCCAGGTTCAATCCCTGGGTCAGGAAGATCTCCTGGAGAAGGGCATGGCAACCCACGCGAGTATTCTTGCCTAGAGAAGTCCACGGACAGAGGAGCCTCGTGGGCTATAGTCCATGGGGTCCCAAAGAGTTGGACACGACTGAGTGACTAACACACTGGGAGTTGGGAAGGGGAGAAAACTGGGAGAACTTTAAAAGTTTATTACGTATTACTTTAGCCTCTATTGTGAGTAAGATACCCCTACCTTCAATTCAGGCACAGCAACATTTTTTTTTTTTTTACACATTTTCCAAAGAATAAGCTCTCTAGTCATCTGCTAGTTGCTTCTTAAGACCGACTCATTAATCCCTTCTTTGGACTGTTAGCTGGTGTTTACCCTTACTCCTAGAAGTGTCTTGTTCAGCAGTTTAAACGAGTTGTTCATTTCAATCAGAGTGTATTTTGGAGTTACCCACTTGCAGCTGAGAATCAAATTTTCTCAGGTCTGTCGAATTATTCACCAGTTGCTGGTCTGTTCTTCAGCTTTTAAAATTTTGTTTTGTTTTCTTTCTGATTCTCCTTTTCTGTAAGGGTGGTGCCTTTAGAAAGACTCTTAAATAAATCAATACTTACTCTTTATTGTGTCTCTGTTGTGATGTCCTTGTTCATTCGCTAACTCGTGTCTGACCTTTGCAATCCCATGGACTGCAGCACACCAGGCTTCCCTGTCCTTCACCATCTCCTAGAATTTGCTCAAATTCAAGTCCATTGAGTCGGTGATGCTGTCTCATCCTCTGTTGCCCCCTTCTTCTCCTGCCTTTAGTCTTTCCCAGCATCAAGGTCTTTTCCAATGGGTCGACTCTTTGCATCAGGTGGCCAAAGTATTGGAGCTTCAGCATCAGTTCTTCCAAAGAATATTCAGGACTGATTTCCTTTAGAATTGACTGACTGATCTCCTTGCAGTCCAAGGGACTCTCAAGAGTCTTTTCCAACACCACCATTCAAAACCGTTAATTCTTCAGCGCTCGGCTTTGTTTATGGGTTGACCCTCATTTCCATACTTGACTACTGGAGAAACCATAGCTTTGACTAGACAGACCTTGGTCGGCAAAATAACGTCTGTGCTTTTAAATATGCTCTCTAGTTTTGTCATAGCTTTTCTTCTAAGGAGCAAGCATCTTTTAACTTCATGGCTGCAGTCACCATCTGTAGTGATTTTGGAGCCCCTCAAAATAAAGTCTCTCACTGTTTCCACTGTTTCCCCACCTACTTGCCATGAAGTGATGGGACCAGATGCCATGATCTTCCCTTTTTGAATGTTGAGCTTTAAGCCAGCTTTTTCAGTCTTCTCTTCCACTTTCATCTAAAGGGCTCTTTAGTTCCTCTTTGTCTTCTGCCACAAGGGTGGTGTCATCTGATTATCTGAGGTTATTGATATTTCTCCCAGCAAATGTCTTGATTCCAGCTTGTGCCTCATCCAGCCCAGCATTTCACATGATGTACTCTGCATATAAGTTAAATAAGCAGGGTGACAATATACAACCTTGACGTACTCCTTTCCTAATTTGGAACCAGTCCATTGTTCCATGTCCAGTTCTAACCGTTGCTTCCTGACATGCATATAGATTTTTCAGAAGGCAGGTCAGGTGGTCTGGTATTCCCGTCTCTTTCAGAATTTTCCACAGTGTATTGCGATCCACACAGTCAAAAGCATTGGCATAGTCAATAAAGCAGAAATAGATGTTTTTCTGGAACTCTCTTGCTTTTTCCATGATCCAGTGGATGTTAGCAGTTTGCTCTCTGGTTCCTCTGCCTTTTCTAAAACCAGCTTGAACATTTGGAAGTTCATGGTTCACGTATTGCTAAAGCCTGGCTTGGAGAATTTTGAGCATCACTTTACTAGCGTGTGAGATGAGTACAATTGTGCGGTAGTTTGAGCATTCTTTGCCATTGCCTTTCTTTTGGATTGGAATGACAACTGACCTTTTCCAGTCCTGTGGCCACGACTGAGTTTTCCAAATTTGCTGGCATATTGAGTGCAGCACTTTCACAGCATCATCTTTTAGGATTTGAAACAGCTCAACAGGAATTCCTTCACCTCCACTGGATTTGTTCGTAGTGATGCTTCCTAAGGCCCAGTTGACTTCGCATTCCAAGATGTCTGAGTCTAGCTGAGTGATCACTCCATCATGGTTATCTGGGTCATGAACATCTTTTTTGTATAGTTCTTCTGTGTATTCTTGCCACCTCTTCTTAATATCTTCTGGCTCTGTTAGGTCCATACCATTTCTGTCCTTTATTGTGCCTATCTCTGCATGAAATTGTTCCCTTGGTAACTCTAATTTTCTGAAAGAGATCTATAGTCTTTCCCATTCTATTGTTTTCCTTGATTTGTTTGCATTGATCACTTAGGAATGCTGTCTTATCTCTCCTTGCTATTCTTTGGAACTCTGCATTCATATAGGTATATCTTTCCTTTTCTCCTTTGCATTTTGCTTCTCTTCTTTTCTCAGCCGTTTGTAAGGCCTCCTCAGGAAACCATTTTGCCTTTTTGCATTTCTTTTTCTTGGGGATAGTCTTGATCACTGCTTCCTGTACAATGTCACGAACCTCCGTCCATAGTTCTTTAGGCACTCTGTCTATCAGATCTAATCCCTTGAATCCGTTTCTCACTTCCACTGTATAATCATAGGGGATTTGATTTAGGTCATACCAGAATGGTCTAGTGGTTTTCCTTACTTTCTTCAGTTTAACTCTGAATTTGGCAATAAAGAGTTCATGATCTGAGCCACAGTCCACTCCAGGTCTTGTTTTTGCTGACTGTACTGAGTTTCTCTATCTTTGGCTGCAAAGAATATAATCAGTCTGATTTTGGTATTGACCATCTGGTGATGTCCATGTGTAGAGTTTTCTCTTGTGTTGTTGGAAGAGGGTGTTTGCTATGATCAGTGTATTCTCTTGGCAAAAGTCTGTTAGCTTTTGCCCTGCTTCATTTTGTACTCCAGTTTCATACTTGCCTGTTACCCTAGATATCTTTTGACTTTCTACTTTTGCATTCCAGTCCTCTATGATGAAAAGGACGTGTTTTTTTTTTTTTTTTGGTGTTAGTTCTAGAAGGTCTTGTAGGTCCTCATAGAACCGTTCACCTTCAACTTCTTCAGCGTTAGTGATTGGGGCATAGACTTGGATTCCTGTGATATTGAATGGTTTGTTCTGGAAACAAGTAGAGATCATTCTGTCATTTTTGAGATGGTACCCAAGTATTGCATTTCAGACTGTTTTGTTGATTATGAGAGCTACTCCATTTCTTCTAAGGGATTCTTGCCCACAGTGGTAGATATAATGGTCATCTGAATTAAATTCACCAATTCTGGTCCATTTTAGTTCACTGGTTCCTAAAATATTGATGCTCAGTCTTGCCATCTCCTGTTTGACCACATCCAGTTTGTCTTGACTCATGGACCTGACATTCCAGGTTCCTATGCCATATTGCTCTTTATAGCATTGGACTTTACTTCCATCACCAGTCACATCCACAGCTGGGTGTTGTCTTTGCTTTGGCTCCATCTCTTCATTCTTTCCGGAGTTATTTCTCCACTCTTCTCCAGTAGCATATCTGGCACCTGTTGACCCGGGGAGTTCACCTTTCAGTGTTGTATCTTTTTGCCTTTTCATACTGTTTGTGGGGTTCTCAAGGCAAGAATCCTGAAGTGGTTTGCCATCCCCTTCTCTAGTAGACTGTGTTTTGTCAGAACTCTCCACCATGACCCGGACCATCTTGGGTGGCCCTACACAGCATGGCTCATAGTTTCATTGAGTTAGATGAGGCTGTGATCCATGTGATCAGTTTGATTAGTTTTCAGTGATTGTGGTTTTCGTTCTGTCTGCCCTCTGATGGATAAGGATAAGAGGCTTATGGATCTTCCTGATGGGAAATCCCTTACGGTTTTATTCCAGCATGTTCTATATGGTCACTCAGATGCCCGGACCAGCTGTAGCCTGATGGAGGCTCCATGAAGGGCTGAAGGCGGCGCCACTGATCAGTTCAGGCCCAGAAGCCACTCCCTTTTGGCTCAGTCTTTCCCAGTGTTGACTTCTTCCTGAGTGCCTGACCAGCATCCGTGCTTCCCACATCCCAGTGGCTGGAGGACTAGGTGTAGCTTCCTGTTTTGCCTCATTGCCATCTCATCACACTTGATTGGAGCATCCAGGAGTTTCATCTCAGGACACACAGGTGTCTGCATCCCTGATGCTTATTTTCAGACCTGGTGCTAGTCTGCAGTCTTAAATCACGCCACTGGATCTTCTTAACTGCTCATGTGGCCATTTTTCCTACTCTTGTTCTCCTACTTATCTTGGAATTATCTGGCTCTTTTCCAGGTTTTATCTTCTTCAATCGTATTTTATCAGTCTCTATTGTAGAAGCAATTTCCATGGGCATCTCCTGTGCAGATTTTTTTATTGAAGCCTAGTTGATTTACAATGTTGTGTTAACTTCAAGGATATAGCAGAGTAATTCAATTGTACATATATATCTTTCTTTTCAGATTCTTTTCCATTATAGGTCATTTTAAGATAGCGAGTGTAGCTCCTTGTATTATACGGTAGGCCCTTGTTGTTTACCTGTTTTATATACAGTCATATATATATGTTGATCCCAAACTCCTGATATACCCACCACTGAACTGCCACCTTTGGTAATCATAAGTGTTTTTTCTTTGTCAATCTATTTTTGTTTTGCTAAGAAGTTCATGTGCCTCAGTTCTTTAGATTCCACATATAAATGATACCCTATGACATTTGTCTTTCTCTGTGTGACCTACTGCACTTAGTATGACAATCTCTGGGTCCATATGTGTTGCTGCAAATGGCATTATTTCAGGCCTTTTTACGGCTGAATAGTATTTCATTTGTATATGTACCCCGTCTTCTTTACCATTCACCTGCCCGTGGACATTTAGGTTTCTTCCATGTCCTGGCTGTTGTAAATCATCCTGCTGTCAATTGGGATGCATGTATCCTTTCAAATTAAGTTTCCTCTGGGTAGATGCCCAGGGTCTAGAATTGCAGGATCCTATGATAACTCTATTTTAGCTCATACAGCTTAATATCAAAAAAACCAACCCAATCAAAAATGAGCTAAAGACCTAAACAGATAGTTCTCCAAAGAAGACGTACAGATGGTCAACAAGCACATGAAAAGAGGCTCAATATCACTAATTATTACAGAAATACAAATCAAGACTACAATGAGTCATCACCTCACAGCAGTCAAAATGGCCAGCAATAAGTCTACAGATTGTGAATGCTGAAGATGGTGTGGGAACATGGGAGCCCTCCTGCACCATTGGAGGGAGTGTAAATTGTTGCAGGCATTATGGAGGACAGTGTGAAGGTTTCTTACAATGCTGTGCTAATTCTTGTGCTGATCTGAGAGCCAGTGTCTCGTGGAGATGTCTTTGCATTATCATTGTGCACTGGCTTTGGAGTTTTTCCAGAAGCTCCCTTGATTCTAGATGCTACCTGAGCGGCCCTATTGCCATTTCCCTTCATGTTGTAGGAGGTACTACTTCCCTGAAAAACTTTTTTGTTGAAGAAAAAGAAAATTAACCAACATAGAAGATGCACATATAGGCTCTTATATCTTGCCAAAGCATCATCTGTTTCCCCTGAAATGGAAAGTAGCGACAAGATCGTTCCCTAGACTTCTGTGCGTCTATCTCGAGGACAGTTATTCCATTTTTAAATACAGCTTATCATTCACTTTATTGTACTTGTGTGAAAAATGATGCAATGTGGAAGTAGTTAGTAATTGTGATTTTTTTTTTCTTCTTTAGCAAGAGCTTTCTTTCCAAAGAAGCCATTTGGAAAAGAAGAAAAAAATTCTACAGAAAAAAAATTTAATTGAGGGAATTATAGTTGATTAAGTTAACTTATGGAAGTCTTTCTTTTCCCAAAAGTTGTCCCAAATCTTTGGAATGTTGATGGAGAAGTTACAGTCCCTGAGCAGAAACCTGGAGAAGTCGCCGAGGAACTCGCAAGCTCCTATGAAAGAAAGCTCATCGAGGTAAGGCTGATGGCGTTGATGTGTATCTGCGATGTTGGTTGCTTAGAGGACTTTTCAGACACGGTCCTAGTGTGTCAGACAGATGTTAGCAAAACAACCAGTGGACACTGCCCCACCAGCAAACAAAATGTAAAATGGTAAAACCACACTGTAATTGGTATAGAACCCTAAGACGTGGTTCTCTGAAAGGTATCATTTAATGAGAAACCTGTGGTAAGAGAGAAAACATATCATGTGAAGAATAAGAAAACGGTTGTATCCTTGGATTTGGAGAATATTTAAAACAGAAGAGAGTATCACATCCAACTTTGTGCTGAGAAATGGGGTAATATGGATGCAGTGGACTGCAAGAATCCCATGATGTGGTTCATTTCTGGGTTGTCTCTGGCCAGTCTCTCTGACTCTGGGACCTTCCTGGTGGTGTGCGCATCGCTTAGCCAAGAAGGATTCCAGTGGGAAGCCTTCTGGGAGGATGGTGGGACTTGTGGGCTGGTGTCTTCTCTTTCCTTTTGACCTTTCCTGAATTCTTCTGGTTGGTGGTAGCTTGTTAGTTCCATGTTCCTTCCCGGGGCCTCCTGCTTAGGATAATTCGTGCAGGTAAGTTACTGTGGCGCCTGGCCAGGGTGGGTGGTTTCGGTCAGTGGTTCCCCTAACACCTGGAACGTCTCTGCCACCACCACGCCCATCTGTGGACCCTCATTTTGTGGGGTCATGAGACTAGAGTTGGCTGGTGGCAGAAAGCCCAGGTGGAGAGAGGAATGAGCCCCTTACCCTCAGGAGCTGGTGGACTCTGAGTCTCTGGGTGGCAGAGGCTCTCTTGGATCTCTGTATTCTCACTGATCATTTGTTGCCAAGTGGTGACTTTAGCTGAACAGTCCTAGAATGAAAGTATTTGAAATTCTCCTGGGACAGGGACATCTGTGGCTGCTGAATGAGTGACGAGTCACTGAGCTAGGAAGGGTGAAGGGTTCTGGTCAGAGGGAAAGGGCTTGGGAGCTTCTGTCCCTTCAGGGAAACCAGGACAAGGTGTCCACTTGTATGGATGTCGACAGACCCACCAAGCATAGTGACCAGTGCTCGTGTCCCCGGATTCCTGTGGACTCTGGGCCTTGGGCGGCAATCTAGGGGGCTGACATGCTCATCGGAAGCTCAAGCTTGAAAGGCGGTCAGGAGGAAGTAACTGCCTGACCCACTGAGGAAGCACCATGGTCCATTCATGGGCTGGCCGCTCGGTTGGTTGGCTGGTTGATTCAGTGTTTATTGGGTGCCCTGTCCCCACCCACTGTGACTGTGAGAGGGTCTCACAACCTGACTGTGTTCCAGCATTGACGGGCAGGAAAGGTCTAGGTGTCTGATGTGAAGTTGGTGTCCCACCCCGTGACATCGTTGCTCTTGTTGCCTGCGAGAGAGATCAGTGTTGAACTCCTACATCAGAGGGAATGGCAGTCGGGGTGGATTCTTTGTTACCCCTGGGAGAAGAGGAGTCAGTGTCTCTGGTCAGTGAGCTCGATGAGAGGTGAGGTTGGGGTGGAGATGGTTGTCCCACGGCATTCACTACCCTGCATTGATTTTTCATTGTTTTTGTTTTTTGTTTGCAAAGTGAGGTGCTGTCAGCCATGTTTCATTTATGAATAGCCTTCGAGCTGGATTGTATCACGACTTCTGCCAAACCCTTTCTGTTGGCCTTAATCGAGCCCATTCTTCGTGGTCCTCGTCTGTCATTTTATTAATGGGTTGGTTTTTACCAAGGAAGAGTTGTAAACACACGTTGGAGTGGAGTAATGAAAGGATGTGGGGGAAGAGTCCACGCACTGCTCTTTCCATTTCAAAGGGGCAAAAGAAGCAAAAACATTTCGTTTGAAGTAATACGACTATTTAAAACACCCCAACAGTTGAATGACTCTCCTCTGATTCATCCCAGTGAAATGGGAGTTCCCGAACCTTCTTTCTGTAGGTGTCTTTCAAAGCATTAAAACCATTCCACCCACCTGCACACAGCTGCACCGAAAGCACAGAACCCAGAGCAACAGCATACATAGTGGCTGGTGAGACTCAGGGGCCCCGGGCTGGAAGGAGTGTGCAAAGATAGTTCCTGACACCCTGTGCCGGTCAACTTTTGGAATCAGGATGGAAGAGAGTCCTGGCAGGTGTAGGTTAATCTGGCAGTATCAAACATCGTGTAAGAGCCGGGATAATCCTGGCAGCCTGCTGTCAGCACGCACTTTCAGTTCTGCTTGCTGCACTGAGGCGTCACGTCTCTGCACCCTTGCGGTCCTCAGCCAAGTTCCTTGAGGAAGCTGCTGTCCACTGATGAGATTTTGAGACGTGCAGTAGCTTGTCTGGGGTTCCTCAGCTGATAAGAAGCAGGACTGAGTTCAAATCCCTCAGGCCGTCTAGCCCCAGGGCCCAGACCCGTCTTCCTGCTGTGTACTAGAAGGCTGAGCTCCCTGAGGAGAAGAGTCTTTGAAGAGACAGGCTAGGCAGTGGTCCCATTGAGCCAGGCGTGGAGGGAGACGAGGGGGGGCCCCAGCGGTAGCTGACAGACGTGTGGCCCGTCAGCCATCTTGAACCTGCTGGAGGGGCCCTTGCTCACACCCTCACTTACTGCGTGAGGAAGAAACTCGTTCTGTCTGCTCTGGTACCAACCTGCTTCTGAAGTGACTTGCAGGAGAACGCCAGGCTGGGAGCTCCTCTGGCGACCTATGGCTGTTGAGTTTTTCAGGGTATATTCATTGCCCAGTTCGGCTCCAGCACACAGTAGGAGCTTTATAGGTATTGAATGGGACGACAGCCAGTCAGGTGGGTTCAGCTACTCAGGGTCATGTTCAAAGAGTGATAGACGGACTCCTCTCACCACTGAGGGTGAGAGAGGGAGCTGTGCAGGGCGTGCCTTCCACTCAGAGCATGCCGGTGGGGGGGTCCACATCTAACAAGAGGAGTCAGGGCTCTTTGGAGGAGACACGCGTTTCTCTGGCGGTCCGTTTTAGGGGGAGTTTTGGCTTGGAGAGTCTGGAAGGGACTTTGAGTGATGGATGGGCGGTACCAACTCATCCAGCACATATTTACCGAGTCCCTCCTGAGTGTCCAGCCTTCAGCTTCCTGTTCTCTACCTTCAGTGGCTTCCCTTCCCCCAGGAGCAGTAGAATTGATAACTCTAGAAAGTGAGCCGACAGAGATGTGGGTCTGAAGCAGAGACGTTCCTCAAACGGCTTCTTCCCTAGACTGAGTTTTCCTTCATTTTTGATTGCAGAGTCATTGATGTTTCATCCATGTGAAGCATCTGAAAACCAAGGCTTATGGGTGTAGGTTACACAGATGAACAAGAAACAGTATCTGCCTCTGGGGAAGCTCGCCTGGGTGGAGGGTGAGGAAGACATGTCCATTATGATCATTAAGAAACAGGTTTGAAGGGCCAGAGGTGCAGGCGTAGAGTGACACCTGCCTCATGGGCACCTTGAGCTATGTCTTCAGCAGTTTTGCAGTTTGGGTGTCTAATTGGAGCTTCTCAAATATTCCTCCCCTTTTCTTTGGGACTGTCAAAGATGATGCTCAGAAATTTCTTTTGTCCGCTTCCCATCCCTCCTGAAGATCTCAGCATCAGAGGAAATGGATTTGTTCTCACCAAGGGTTTTGAGGATAAAAGAGACTGGACGTGTCCAAGATAGATCTGCTCTAAGATTCTTCTTTAACACTTTCAAATACAGTTCTCTTGGTTTGGACTCATTTCCCACTTTTTTCCTAGCAGTTGCCATCAAGAAAAATGGAGAATGTTGGTGGCATTCAGACTTTGGACCCACGTCGCCTCCTATAGCCTGGTGGCTTGGAGAGCACAGGTGTCCTGCGTCAGACTGAGTTCAGCTTGGCCCCCTTACCACCGTGTACCCCTGAGCAGATCACCTGACCTCTCTATACCTCAGTGTTGCTGTCAGTAAAATTGGGCAGGTAATACCTACTGGTAGGGTTGCTTTGAGAATTAAATGTAAAGAATCTACTTCAGTGCCTAGGGTGGACAGGAGGTTCCCCTGTGCTTGCTTCCTCCCTTCTATGCTGACGTTCTTCCGAGGAATGGTGGCCCCACCTTGCCGTCTCAGCTGGGGGGTAAACTCTGCCCTCCTTTGGCCCGGGGGCAGGCCTGTGAGCTGAGCCATGGCAGTTGGGGCTTTAGCTCCTGAGTCGACCAAGAATGGCAAGAATGCTTGAGAGGCCATTTATTCAACAGCCAGGTCCTGATGACTTTCTATTTGTTCCTATGGGAACTGGCCAGAGCTATTATGGCCTCATTTCTTTCTCTGGGCAAAGTTCTCCTAATTTCCTGACTGTTGACAGTAATTCCTTTGTAGCTCAGGTTAGAATCTGTCTCTGTTACTTACCTCCAAAGTACCTTAGCTCAGGGGTCCCCGAACTCAGTGATCCAATGCCTGATGATCTGAGGTGGAGCGGATGTAACAATAATAGAAATAAAGTGCACAATAAATGTAATGCACTTGAATCATCCCCAAACCATCGCCACCCCCGACCCCCAGTCTGTAGAAGAATTGTCTTCCGTGAAAACTGGTCTCTGGTGCCAGAAAGGTTGGGGGCCGCTGCCTTAGTTGATACGAAGCTTTGAAAGTGTCTGTGACGCACAGACGCCTTTCCCTTTCCCGTCTGTCCGTCCGGCCTCCTCTGTTCTGCCTTCTCCACGCTGTCCTAGGTCTTGCTCACAGCCCCCACTTCCCTGCTAACTGCCTGCCTGTGTGCTGTGTACAATGCTGCCAGTCGGTCCTCAGCAAACAGATCTTTACTTCTTCCTGTGTGGAAGGACTCAGCTAGCTGTTGATTGATTTTTCAAATTATAGGATACTTATCATTTACTGTGTGAATGCAGTTAGTCCCTGAATTTTTGCTCATGGGTGAAATAAATGTGTATTAGTGGCATTTGTTCTCATTATAAAGGCAGAGTTACTATTAATGGAAATTAAGCATCAAGCTGGTAAAAAATACATTCATAATCACATGCCGTGGATAACTGTGAATGTGATCATCATTTTAATAAAACGGAAGAGTTCCTGAAGCAGCCAGGGCCTTGGGAGGAGTTATACCAGCAGCGCTGGCTTCATAAATCGGTACCAGTGGGTTCCAGCGCTCTTGATGGATCTGCCTGGGTTCTGTGTAAGGGTTCAGAATACCAAACTCTGAGCTGAGATCTCCATTAAACTGTTCCTCAAAATGAAGCTTTTGATGTGGGTTTGTTCTTGTGTTTTAATATTCCATGTTGCTGGGTGCATTGAGACTGCTCTCACTTCCTAAGGGGAAGAAAGATTACTCACCCTTCAAAACTGGGTATTGAAGTGCAGTTGTTACGTGTGAATGAAGACTGGTGAGGAATCCTCCTTTCTGGAGGGCTAGGGATAATTCTCAATAAAGTGTAAATGACTAACAAGGCCAAATCTCCAAGGAATTCTTAAAATGGAAGAGTTCCATCAGCCTCCAAACACCCATAATCTGGCTTTGACAGTTGGTATAATAACTCCTGGCCAGTCTTGCTTCATCTCTATCTCGTCCTATTCTCCAGTTTCTCGTGGTATTTTGAGTCTTCATATCATTCCACTTCTAAGTATTTCAAGCTGTATCTATAAAAGCTGTGCTTGCCGCTTAGTCATGTCTGACTCTTTGCAATCCAATGGACTGTAGCCCACCAGGCTCCTCCATCCACGGGATTCTCCAGGCAAGAATACTGGAGTGGGTTGCCATTTCCTTCTCCAGGGGATCTTCCCAACCTGGGATTAAACCCGAGGCTCTCAAATCTCCTGCATTGGCAGGAGGATTCATTACCACTAGCGCCACCTGGGAAGCCATATCTGTAAAAGATGTGTGTTTTGTGTGTGCGCGCTAGTCACTCAGTGGTGTCTGACTCTTTGCGACCCCTTGGACTGTAGCCCACCAGGCTCCTCTGTCCATGGGATTCTCCAGGCAAGAATACTGGAGTGGGTTGCCGTCCCCTTTTCCAAGGGATTGTCCTAACCCAGGGATGGAACACGGGTCTCCTGCACTGCAGGCAGATTCTTTACCATCTGAGGCACCAGGCAAGCCCTAAGGTGCCAGAGCGGCTTACAGAACTCATACATTTTACTCACTGGGTACCTCGTTTATTGTAGAGCAGTGTAAATGAGAAACAGCCGGATGGAAGAGACACGCAGGACAAGATATGCGGAAAGAGTGTAGGGCATCCGTGCCCTCTCCAGCCGCTCTGCTCTCCCCAGACCCATGTGTTCACCACCCTGGAAGCTTTCAGAACCCTGTCCTCTCCATTAAAAACACAAGCTTCATTACAGAGCAGGAGTGATGAAATCTTTGACCGTGGATGATTGACTCAACCTCCGGCCCCTCTCCTCTCCCTGGAGGCCAGGAGGTAGGACAGGAAGTTCTAACCCTCTCCTCACGGGGTTGGTTCTTCTGGCTCCCAGCCCCCATCATTAGGTGATTCTGAAAGTCACCTCATTGACGTAACAAAAGGTGCCTTTCTAAGGCCTTCTAAGTGTTCTTTCTAAGTGTTTATTTTCAGCACTTAAGAAATTCTGCAGGTTTGGGGAACTGGGAACTGTGGCCCAAGACCAAATATATGTTCAGCCACCAAGTATATGTCATCATGTGTGTGTTCAGTCATCAAGTCGTATCCAGCTCTTTGCAACCCCACGGACTGCAGCACACCAGGCTTCCCTGCCCTTCACCAGTTCCCGAAGTTTGCTCAGAGCCATGTCCGTTGAGTCAGTGATGCCATCTAACCATCTCATCCTCTGCTGCCCACTCCTCCTCCTTTTCATATGAGTAACAGTATTGCAGGGCCTCTGGCTTTCTGTTCGCCCTCTTCACTTTGTTGAGGAAGGAACCTTAGCACCCGATTCACGGGAGACGGCTAAGCCCGGGCCTTCCTCCCCTTTGCTTGGCTTCCTACATTAGTTCCAGTTAATATCGGCCACAGCCCTGTCACCAGCACAGCTGCACTGACCCTTGGATCTGGAGCAGGTTGGAGAGAAGGAGATGTGGTTTCGAGGCTTTCCCTGTGCCCTTGTGCACGAGTGAACTGGTTCCATGATAAAGGTCATAGGCAGTCCGTTTTTTCAAAGTACTTATTTTTTTGTATTTTTTTTAAAGAATTCTATCTTTTAAAATTGAAGTATAGTTCATTCGCAGTATCTTGTTAGTTTTAGGTGTACAGCATAGCGATCCAGTTATACATACAGGTGTGTGTATATGTGTGTGTGTGAATATATGTACATATATGTATTCTTTCTTCTTCAGTTTCTCTTCCCTTATTTAAAATGTATTTTTATTATGGAAACTTCGAATGTCAGAATAGACCGAGGAGCATAATGAGCCTTCGGGTGCCTGCCGCCCAGCTGCGGCAGCGGCCGTCGCGGCCAGTCTGGCCCTGTCCGTGCCCCCTTCCCCAGCTGCTCTTCGGTGCACTGAGGCTCATCCAAGCCACAGTGTTGTTTTCCTCCCAAAGTGTTTGGGAGATTGTCTCTAATAAAGCGTAAGGGCCCTTCTACTTTTTAAAAGAAAAAAGAAAATCCTATGATGTCACTCCTAAAAATTAGCAGTAATGTCTTAACATTATCAGATATCTGGTGAGTGTTCAAATTTTCAAACACTTGAATGGGATTCCAAACCGGGCCCATCCACACGTTGTGAGTTGTTAATAGACCGCTTCAGCCTCCTTGAGTGTACAGATTTCCCAGCTGTTTTTTCTCTCCTTTCCCTGCCCTTTTTTTAAAAATTGATTTTATTTATTTTTATTTTACTTTAGCTGCCGTGGGTCGTCATTGTGATGCGCAGTTACAGTGTGCAGGCTTAGTTGCCCTGCGGCGTCTGGGGTCTCAGTTCCCCGACCAAGGAGCCGACCGCACCCCCTGCTCTAAAAGGCAGATTCTCAACCACTGGACCACTAGGGAAGTCCCCTCTCCATTTAGTCTAGTTGAAGTTTATTCATGGAAGAAATTAGATTGTTGGTCCTGGAGAATTTCTCCCCCAGTATTTTCTGAGGGTCTGTTATGTGCCTGGTACTCTGTGACCTGTCTCCGGCTTTTGGTGACGTTTTCTTAGAGAAATGCAAGCCCCGACATTGGCAGCATCAATGGTAAGAGCAGTCAGCCTGATTGAGGGCTTGCCCTCTTTCTCGGCCCTGCGCTCATTGTGTCGTGTTGGACTGTGATCTGATGTTCACTGCACCTTCCGTTGTTGTTGTTCTGTCACTGAGTTGTGTCTGACTCTTTGTGACCCCGTGGACTGCAGCACGCCAGGCTTCCCTGTCCTTCACTCTCTTCTGGAGTTTGCTCAAACTCATGTCCGTTGAGTCGGTGATGCTATCCAACCATCTGTCATCCTCTGTCACCCTCTTTTCCTCCTGCCCTCAACCTTTCCCAGCATCAGGGTCTTTTCCAGTGAGTCGGCTCTTTGCATCAGGTGGCCAAAGTCTTGGAGCTTCAGCTTCAGTCCTTCCAATGAATATTCAGGGTTATTTCCTTTAGTATTGACTGCTTGCATCTCCTTGCAGTCCAAGGGACTCTCAAGAGTCTTCTCCAACACCACAGATCGAAAGTGGCAATTCTTCACACTGAGCCTTCTTTATGGTCCAACTTTCACATTTGTACATGACTACTGGAGAACTATAGCTGTGTCTTTACAGATGAGGGAACTGGGGCGTGGAGATGACAAGCCCCCTGCCCGCGGTCACCGAGCTTCACATATTGAATGAGGTTATGGCCTTGGCTGTCTGACTCCAGAGTTAGTGCGCTTCGTCTCGTTAGCTAGAAGCAGGAACCAGGCCTTCCTAGCTGGCTGGTTCAGCTTTTCACTCTAAGGGCGATGACGGCGATGAAAGCGTTGTCCAGCATGCTAGCTCTGAGCTTGTCAAACCTGCGGGACTTAATGAAGGGATGAGGAGGGATAATAGGAAGAAATTGTGGCTGATATAGTCCCTGCTGAAAGCCCAAGTGCTGGCTTAGATGGCCTGTTCTGATGCCTCTTTTGTTCGTCGTGTGTCCCTAACCATTCCTGTGCTCAGGTAACCCTCCCAGGGTAGCAGAGGGGAAGGTTCCACTTGGGGCAGCGTGCCCTTCTCGCCGAGAAGGACCTCTTTCTTTCTTGCAGGTCCCCCAGCCCTTCATCACTCAGTGCAGTTGGTCGGGGATGTTGAGTGGGGACAGCCGGGCTCCTGAGCAGACACGCCCACATCTCAGCCTTGTTAGCTCTCTCACGTCCCTGCCCATCTCCTGGTCCCTCTCGTGGATCTTTGGACTTCTCTTCTCCATCTCGTGGTGTGGCCCCTGCCCTCCACGGATGCTGCTGCTGCAGGCCCTGCTTTCTCTCAGTGTCTCCACATGATATTGCAGGCCCTGCTTTGGCTCGGTGTCTCCACCCTGGGGTTTCTCTTTGGCTCCCTTCCTGCTACAGCCTCGTTTCTGGTGGCGTCTCTGGAGCCTGCAGCACTTGAGATGGAACAGATGAAGCTCCTTAGAGAGACACTTGGAAAATGATCTGCTACTCCTTTCTGGGCAAGGGATAAAAATACTTGTAATTATGGTGGCTGGTTTTCAGCTTTTCAGACCCACACTATTTTGGGTCTGTTTTAGACTTGCTTTCCTTCTTGAGGTGGGAAGTGGCTTCATGAAGCTGCCTCCTGGGAAGGAGTTGTGTGGTCTGGGTGGAGGGGTGCAGGAAGCACTGTGCTGTCAGGGTCGGGCTCTGTGTGGAGGAAGGGGCAGGGCTGTCCCACGTGGATCCGCCCACCAGGAGCATCTCGGGGGTGTCCTCAACAGTGGGGAGCCTTGGAAACTGGAGGTGCGGGGGTGGGGGCAGGCAGATGCTGAGTTAGCGGGGAGGGAGGTGGTGAGTAATGCATGTGGACGGAATAACGAAAAACTACCCCAGGGCTGTCCCCCGGCTTAAAATTCCAGTGGCTCCTCTTTGCCCTTTGAGGTGCTTAAATGTAGTCCACGCTCCCTTTTTAAGACTTTATTTTATATTGGACCATAGCTGATTGACAGTGTCGTGATAGTTTTAGGTGGACAGCAAAGGGACTCAGCCATACATATACATGTATCCATTTTTGTCCCAAACTTGCCTCCCATCCAGGCTGCCACATAACATTGGGCAGAGTTTCTTGTGTTAATACAGCAGGTCTTTGTTGGTTATATAGTTTAAATATAGCAGAGTATACACGTTGATCCCAAACTCCTTAAGTATCTTTGCCCCTGGGTAAACGTTCTCCGTCAGAAACATCTCTTCATAAGTTCATTTGTATCATTTCTTTTTAGATTCCACATATAAGGGATGTCATCTGATATTTCTCCTCCTCTGACTTAACTTCACCCGGTATATCAATCTCCAGGTCCATCCAGGTTGCGGTGTATGGCCTTCTTTCTTTCTTTTTAATGGCTGAGTAATATTCCATTACACGTATGTTTATATATGTATACATATGCACATACATGCCGCATCTGCTTTATCCAGCCCTCTGCCAATGCACACTTAGATTGCTGTCATGTCTTGGCTGTTGTAAACAGTGCTGCAGTGAACATCGGTGTAGCCCCTTTCCACATGTTGCCGGGAGACGCCGTATGCTGTGGCTCTTGCCCCCTCCTTTGCGCATATTTCCCAGCTCACTGTGAGCTGGTGTCAGTCTCCACATGCACGTGATCTCACTCATCTTTGGACCTTGCCACCTGCTGGTTTCTTACCTGGAGCCCTGTTCTTCCTCCTTATTCCTTCCCCTCCCCATTTCCCTGGACTGACCTCTGAGCTTTCAGAACTCACCTGAGAATCCGTCCCCAGCCACCCTCTGCACTCCCCACGGCTGAGCTGTTTCCCCAGGTGTCTTGTCTCTCCTGCCCTCTCACCCCCTGCCACCCACATCTCTGCTCCTCATCCTGACTGTGCCGGGGGGTGTGTGCTGTTGTCTGTCCTTGCTTCCCTCATCCCTCCCCCGCCTCTCACTGTGCTGTGGGTTCCGCCGTGGCAGCTCCTGCATCGTCCTGTTCACTCTTGTGGTCCCGGCGTCTCCCGTGATCCCCGGCACCCGAATGGTGCTGATGTAATTTTGGAGTCTTTGGCTGCAGGTGACAGCGTGGCTGATCCCGCGGTGGCAGAGACTGTGCCGTGTGCGCTCATCAAGCTTGTCTCACTTCGCTCTCCCTGGATGAGCAGGGCTGGTGCGTTTCCCCGTCTCCCTTAGGTTAGACTGGGGCCACGGGATGCGTTCTGGCCAGTGGGCTCTGAGTAGACGTGATGAGCGGCCTCCAAGGCTGAAGCAGAGAAAGCTGGCATGAATTCCCTTCATTCTCATTGTCCTTGCCGTGACGGCCCCGGGAGCCATGTGCTCCCTGTGGCGTAGCTACGGGGTGATGCTCCCCTGCATCCCTGCGTCACTGCCTGGAAGGGGTTGGCCCCATCATGCTGCAGACTTTGGGAGAGCAGGAATAGACCGTATCTGTGCAGCTGCTAATCAGGGTTTGCTTGTTACTACAGCAGAGCATAGCCTACCCTGATTCTGCCTAGAAGGAGAATTTCTTGATTGAAGGGAGAGTTTGGCTTTAGGTGTGGCTGAATCTTGGCATATTGGAAGATGCCAGGCTCTGTTACCAGGCTCCTGTCTCTGTCTGTCTCTCTTCCTTACCTCTGCCATGTCTGGGTTGATACCATTTTGGTGGGTTTATCCCCCTTCTGGTCACAGTTGGCTATGATAACCCCTGGGTAGATAGTTCTTCCAGGTTCACATTTCAGAGGAAAAAGGAAGAGTCTCTTTCTTGATTCCTGGGCAAAGCCTTGACTTCCTTCTGATAGAGCCAGCTTAGATTCCCTCTCCCTCTTCAACCAATGGCAGGATACCTCTCATGTGCCAAGGCCAAGGGAAGAGCCCAGTTCAGACATGAGAATGAAGGCTGGGGTGTGGGGTGGCTCCTCAGTGAACACTGAGACTGTTGCTAGACAGGAAATAGGCGCCATAGGGGCAGGTGACCAAGATCTGCCTCAGTGCTCGGTGAATTTTAAATGTGTGCGTGAACGAATTAATGAGTGAGTGCCAGATTAGTGGATACGTTGATGACTCACCCTCTCTCGTGCTCCAGGGGGCTTGCACCCTGGCAGGGGAGTCGGGATCATAAAGGAGTAGTCAATAGTAGCAGTTGATCAGGAAATCAAAAAAAGTCACCCAGGAAAGGAGGGAATTCATCAGAACTGGTCATGGAGGGGCATGGCTCAGGGTATCTCAGAGACAGTATCGTGGAACCGTTCATTTCTAAGTTGGGTTCTGAAGGTAGAAAAGGAATTTGCCAGAAAGATAAGGAAGGACAGGGCGATCTAGGTTGCAGGCACAGCATGAGCAAAGGCTTGACCAAGTTCTCAGGAGGCGATTAGCTGATACAGAATAGAGTGAGACGGAGGCAGGCGTCTTCAGGTTTTCTTTTTACCAGCACTCTCCATTTATTATTCCTCTTAGAGTCTCTTCAGGTGCTACGATTAATGTTTATTTTTCTGCACTCTGTACAGTGGGACAGCTTTATCTTTCCTTTGCCTTCTTCTGCCCGTCTGATTTCTCCCTGACACCAAGACACGTGGACTGCCACACATCCCATCCCCTCTCTGCCCTCAGCCTCTGGATAGAAATTCCTTTCTAAAGCCCAGCCAGTCATCTCTGACCTTCTCAAGAAGGTGTAGTTTTGTGGGTCAAGCAGGTGGTGCTGAGAGACTTGTTTCTCTGCAGTTGCATCCTCAGGAAAGTACCTGAAGGCTTCCAGCTTGAAGATCTGTATTAATAGCAGTTCTGCTTGGGCGTGATTGGGACATATCCTGTGAAAAGCATTGCCTGAGGGTGTCCATCATTTTAGAAGTGGCACTTCTCCAGACCTGGGACTTTGCCTCCAAATAGCTTGATGTTCTTGCTTGTTTTATTTAAAGGATCTAAAACTTTCCATTACCTGTCTGTCTCCTTGCACCTAGAGGCCAACGCATAGCACAGTGGCTCTAGTGACAGGCTTGCAAAAGCCAAGGTTCGACCAACTCTGTCCAAGCTTGTATGTGAACATTGCTGCTACCATCTATCTGAACAACTTTCTTGTGTGGAATAAGTCAGTTCCACCCAAAGTGGTTCACTCACCTGGAAGTGAATGAATGATTACTAAGTACAAAATAATTCAGTTGATACCATTTAATAAGTGCCTGTGTGTGTATGTTCAGATGCCAAGTCATATCCAACTCTCTGCAACCCAATGGGCCGTAGCACACCAGGCCTCCCTGTCCCTCACCATCTCCTGGAGTCTGCCCAAATTCATGTCTGTTGAATTGGTGATGCCGTCCAACAATGTCATCCTCTGTCACCCCCTTCTCCTCCTGCCTTCGATCTTTCCCAGCATCAGGGTCTTTCCAGGTGAGTTAGATGTTCACATCCAGTGCCTGCTGCTGCTGCTAAGTCGCTTCAGTCGTGTCTGACTCTGTGTAACTCCAGAGACAGCAGCCCACCAGGCTCCCCCATCCCTGGGATTCTCCAGGCAAGAACACTGGAGTGAGTTGCCATTTCCTTCTTCAATGCATGAAAGTGAGAAGTGAAAGTGAAGTCGCTCAGTCGTGTCCAACCCTCAGTGACTCCATGGACTGCAGCCTTCCAGGCTCCTCCGTCCATGGGATTTTCCAGGCAAGAGTACTGGAGTGGGGTGCCGTTGCCTTCTCCGATCCAATGCCTACTATGTGTCAAAAACTAGACAGGGGCATCACATGCATCCTCTCAAACACTTTTACCAAGAGATCAGAAACTAGGCTCAGAAAGGGCGAGTCAAATATCCTAAGTCACGTGGCAGAGACGTGGTAGAGTAGTTTGTTTTCAGTCGAGGTTAGTTGCAGTGTAGTCTATATGTGCATGTTGTTGTTTGTTTGTTTGCTTCGCATTAGGTCATTACGAGACCCTGAGTTAAGTTCCCCGTCCTCTACAGCAGGCCCTTGTCGTCTTCCTCTTTTATCGATACTAGTGTGTATGTGTCGATCCCACACATCTGAGTTCTCTTTCCCCACCACCTGCTCCTCTTCCTCCGTGGCTCAGATGGTGAAGAATTTGCCTGCAATGTAAGAGACCCAGGTTCGATCCCTGGGTTGGGAAGATCCCCTGGAGAAGGGCATGGCAACCCACTCCTGTATTCCTGCCTGGAGAATCACATGGACGGAGGATCCTGGTGGGGCTATAGTCTATGGGGTTACAAAAAGTCAGACACGACTGAGTGACAAACACTTTTACATCATTTTCACCACCCCCTGCAGAATTGTTTTTTGTTTTTTTTTTTTTTGAGCCCGTTCCTATGGCAGCAAGGGCTGAGATCCCGCCACCTCCCCATTCAGCCGGTGCCTTCAGGTAGAGGTGTTACTGTGAGAAGTGACGGCCCTCCTTGGAGGTTAAGCACGTGGCTTCTATTTCCTGACACATTTTATGATGGTCTTCTAGTGGAATAGTCTTCCAAAGTTTGAAATAGACTCGAAGTTGGACTCGCAGCCACTTTGGGATTTTGACGCTTTTCCCAGCTCCTGGCGGTGGAAATTAATCAAATGAATTATGTAGCCCAGCTAATAACTTGCCTTGATCCAATGACTGTGTAGAAAGAATGAGTTGAACGGTTTTTATTTAATCCACTTTGGGGGCACATTTGAGTGGATTGAAAAATCAAAAGCACAAAGAATCCTTTGTGTCAATTAATGGTGAACCATTCTGTTCTTGGGGGCAGGTGTCTTTCTCAGTGATGGTTCAGATCCTTTCAAGCTGCCTGGCTTAATGTCTGTTCTTTTTTTTTTTTTATTTATTTATTTATTTATTTATTTTTTATTTTTTATTTGTTTTTAATGTCTGTTCTGTGCTTGTACAAGCCAGGCATTTTTCTGAGCACTTTATCTCACTTGATCCTAAGTGGTCTTAACTCTTTATCTCTGCTTTTTAGAGGAGAAAGGTGAGGCATGGGGAGGTGGCTAATGTTGCAGGTCACATAGGTAACTGGTGGGAGAGCTGGGGGTGAAATTCCAGGCCTGAAGCTCATAACTGCTCCCTGTTGAAAAGCACCTTGAATTGGAACTAAAGGAGCTGGCGGAGGTGGTTTATCTCGTTGTTGGGCAGAGTGTGAGGGTCCCAGTGGTGGCCCTAGCTATGTTACCCGGCCCTGTTACCCAGCCTCTGGGACTTGTCCTCATCTGTAGCCTGGGAATGTCGATTCTGATGTTTACAGATCCATCAAGGCATCATTCACACTGCTTCCTACTGGGGGAGCGACAGTGATGCTCCTGATGAACAGCCCACGCGCCCCAGGGCCGAGACGGGCTGGTAGGAGCACGCAGGGAGGGGGGGTGAGTCGTTTTGGTTTCCGAGGACAAGCTCCTTCCACCCAAGGTCAGGGAGGTCCATGGTCCTCACTCCATTTCCGTTTGTGCAGGAACCGGGGCAGCCGTGGCCTCCTGCTGCCATGGCAACCGCAGAAGGCGTGGTCTCTGATGACTGGGCGTGGCTTCTCGCCCCCATCCTCTTCTAGGAATTGAGTCCACACTTCCTGTCTGGGCCAGCCCAGGTCCTTCCACAGCCTGTCTCCCCAGGCTGGCTCCTCGCCTCCTGTGGCTTGCTGTCACAGGCTGAGGATAGCTTCTTCCACCACTGGAACTGCTCTGGACCATGCTGGGTCCAGACCACTGCTCCCAGTGCTGTCAGAGCCCCAAGGAGACGATGTCTCTGCATCCTCCCCTTCTTGGTTCTCCAAGCCGCCTGTCCTGGGATTGACCTGACTAGGATGAGGAGCAGTGGGATCATTGATCCTCTTTAGTGAACCCCACACCCCACCACAGGACAGTGTAGTCTGCCTCCTGCCTCCCTTGGAATTTACTGTGATGCTTTCTGGTTTTTGTGGGTTTTTTTTGGCCATGCCAAAAAGGGAGAGATCTTAGTTTCCCAGCCAGGAATTGAATCCACCCCCAGCCTACCGCCCCCCAACCCCGCAAGGAGATCAAACCAGTCAATCCTAAAGGAAATCAATCCTGAATGTTCATTAGAAAGATTGAAGCTGAAGCTCGAATACTTTTGCCACCTGATGAGAAGAGCTGATCCATTGGACAAGACCCTGATGCTGGGAAGGATTGAAGGCAAGAGGAGAAGAGCACGACAGAGGATAAGATGGTTGGATGGCATCACTGACTCCATGGACATGAATTTGAGCAAGCTCTGGGAGATGGTGAGGGACAGGGAAGCCTAGTGTGCTTCAGTCTAGTGACGGAACAACATCAGCCCTCACAGTGGAAGCACAGAGTATTAACCACCGGACCCCCAGGGAAGTCCAACTGTGACACTCAGGAGGGTCCTCACTCATACTGTCTGGAGGGGCTGCCAGAGTCCCTTGCCCTTCCTCCCCCTCCTACCCATCTCAGAACTTTCGCTGGCCAAGTTGCCGACAGCTCTCTGCATTTTATCAGAAAGCAACTCTGTCTCGCAGCATCCTTCGTGGAATTTTTTTCACCATTAGCATCCTGCTTTTTCTGCCTCTTCCGTTGACGCAGGTATGTTTTACCTCCGTACCCAGCGAAACTCAGACCTGAATACACCCTGCCTTCTCGACGTGACTCACAGGCTCCATTTCCGTACTGAATACCCAGCTTCTCCAGGGCAAGCTGTCAGCCTCCTTTACACAGTGACAGGTCCTTCTTAAAAGTTTCTTTCCCCTTCACAGAACCTTTAAAATACCCGATCCAACTTCTCTGGGTCATACAGACAGCTCTGTGGCATGCTTAGGGCAAAGAATATGACTTTTTTAGCAAAGGAGATCGAAATTGGGTTCTCTTGATTCTTTTTCCCCCCATGCCCTCCAGGGTGGTTTTTTAAAAAAAGATCCATTTTTAACAGTGTAAAGAGAGAGAAGGGAGGCCAGTCTTCCAAAAACTTGGAAATTCTTTTTTCCTACAAAGACCAACTTCTGTGCCCCAGCTCTTTCATTTCCAGGTGCCTGAGATGAATGCTTCTGAAAATGAATCTTTTAAATTCCGTAATTCTCCTCTAAATGAAATGTGTAACAACCCAATTCCTACCATGTAGAAATTATTTTTCTTTTGTGGAGAAAACTGGATTCAAATGCCAAAAATATTGCCTTTTTTGTCTTCTTGAAAAATCTTTTTTGCTTTGGTAGTTAAAAGCTTTTAAAATTAATGGAAAATTCCCCAGCCCTTTGCTGCAACTCAAGAGAAGAGCAAGAAATCAGTTTCTCTGTAAATAACATAACAACTGCCTTCCTGGTGTTTGAGGTTTGAGCTGCTTTGATGGCGTGTACTTTAAAGCAAAGTGGTGGTCAATTTGGATGAAAAGTGATGAAATCAAGTGGATTAAATTGGCCATCAGTTAAAATGTCATTTTGCATCTGAAACTTTGTGTCAACAGCTTTTATATATCTAGGGAAAGAAAAGTAAATTTCTGGCAATTTTTTTGACACATCAGAATTATAACTTGCTTTTCTGGTATAAGCACTTCACAGATTTTCATCATCGGTCAGCAAATGTCTTTTTTTCCTCCCCCCATCAAATGATACGTATTTTAGGCATTGTAGAGCACATAGTCTCTGCTGTAGCTACTCACCCCTTCTGTTGTTGTGTGTAGGCAGCCTCAGACAATACACAATAAGTTGACAAATGGATGTGGCTGTGTTCCAGTAAAACTTTATTTCTCACATCAGGCAGTGGGCCAGATTTGGCCAGCAGGTAAAAATGTGCCAGCCCCTGATATAGAAGATTCTCCTACTTGATGATGACGATGGTAGTGGTGAAGAGGGAATCACCGTGCTATCAGAGTCAGCCCCAGTTCCCAGTGCCTGTCCTGTGCCAGGCGGAATGCATGTTTATCACTGGTATGAGTATTGCTACTTTGTTGTTGTTCAGTGGCTAAATCGTGTCCAACTCTTCGCAGTCATGTGGACTGCAGCACGCCAGGTTTCCATTCCCTTCACTGTGTCCTGGAGCTTGCTCACACTCGTGTCCATCGAGTCGGTGATGCCCTCCAACCACCTCGCCCTCTGCCGCCCCCTTCTCCTCCTGCCCTCAGTCTTTCCCAGCATCAGGTTGTTGTCAGATGTGTTATTTGCTCTTATGTCCTTTTGGAAGCTTTCTGTTAAGCAGGGCCTTTTACAAAGCACAGTGGACTATCTTGGCGTCACATCTGAGGATGAATATGTTTTGAAATCTCACCATGTTCCCAAAGCTTTCCTAATTCAAGAGGGTCCATTCTAGGTTCTTTAGGAGGGTGTGTGTGTGCGCATGTGTGTGCTAAGTCACTTCTGTCGTGTCCCTATGGACTGTAGCCCGCCAGGCTCCCCTGACCATGGGATTCTCCAGGCAAGAATACTGGAGTGGGTTGCCATGCCCTCCTCCAGGGGATCTTCCTGACTCAGGGACTGAACCTGCTTCTCTTATGTCTCCTGCATTGGCAGGCGGGTTCTTTACCACTAGCACCACCTGGAAAATCCCCTTAAGAAGAGTGGCCATTGCAAATCAAGGTAATTTGATTAGTCACAATCTTGTAATCACCAGGAGTGAAAGTAGCGTAGGATCGCTGAAAAAAATTACAGTTAAGTAAAACTTAAAATTCACTTGCAATTCATCCCAGAGACTATCACTGGTGACACTTTAGGATCTGTTAGGACAACATTTTGTTTCCATAATGGACATATAAATATAGATGTTATCTTGCACATTGCTTGTTTTTGGCTAGAATGTATAGAGTTGTTCAAACCTGGCATCATACTCTCTGCTGAGTTTTGTAACTTTTATCGTTGAAGCCAAGTTTCTGCTCTGGAGGTGCTGTCAGTGGCGGGAGGTTTGGCAGAGCCATCTATAGTGCGCAGTGTGCCCCACTTGTGGCTGGTCAGAGTTTCAGCGCAGCAGCCTTTGAAAGGGTACAAACCTGTCCTTGGTCAGCAGCCCGTATGTCTTCCCTCTGGGTTTGTATGAGTGAGTACCAAGTCACATGTTGTTCCATCTAAAAGACTCCAGAAGCTCATTTTAAAAAAAGTGATATTCACAGACACCTGCCTGAAGGTCAGATGATCTGTCCACTTGAGCCCTTTGACCTGGAGTTAAGCCAGTTCTCGGCAGGAGCACAGGCAGCGTTAATCGTCTTCCTGCTTAGAGTGTCATTCTTTTGCCGTTTGCCGTGGAACTGCCAGTCTCTGTTGAAGGCCGCAGACCAGCAGCCCATCAGCAGCATCTAGCCCATGAGTGTATTTTCTTTGCACATTTAGAGATGATGCAGTTTTTTTTTTAAATAATTGCCAGTGGTTTTTTTTTTTTTTTTTTTTTTTAAATTTGCCTGCACCAAGTCTTAATCATGGCACGAGGGCTTGCCTAGTTGTGTCGCTCAGATTTGGTAGTTGTGGTGGGCGGGCTTGGTGGGCCCATGGCATGTGGGATATTAGTTCCCCGACCAGGAATCAAACTTGAATCTGCTGTATTGGAAGGCAAATTCTTCACCACGGGACCACCAGGGAAGTCCCCAAATGCTGTTTCTAAATTGAATTATTTTGGCCAGTGTTAATATCCAGGTTTGAGCCGCCCCTAGTGCAACACTTGGCCACAGACACCAGGAGGGACACAGACAGCCGTGCCCATGGCGTTGCTCGTAACGACAGAGCACTTGCTGCAACTGAGATATCTATCAACAAGAGAGGAGATCTTGTAAAAGGTGTGGCACAGAGATCAATACAGCCGTTGAAACTGGACGAGCCTCAGCTGTGCACGTCAGTGTGGATGGGCCTCAGGAATATTAGGTGGCAAATAACAGGACACATTTACATAAAGGTGAGTGGAACAGGAGTGGAGTGGAAGAGGAGGCAGGTGAGGAACTCACCTATGTGGTAAGCCATCCAGAAAAACCTTCCACGGTGGCTCAGTCGGCAAAGAATCCGCCTGCAGTGCACGAGACCTGGATCCGATCCCTGGGTCGGGAAGATCCCCTGGAGTAGAAAGTGGCAACCCACTCCAGTATTCATGCCTGGGAAATCCCATGGACAGAGGAGCCTGGTGGGCTACAGTCCACGGGGTCGCAGAGTCGGACATGACGAGCATACACAGAAAACCAAAGGCATGACAGATACAGAGGTCAGTGCGGTGCCTCCAGGGGAGAGGTACTTAAAAGAACCCGATGCTGCTGTATCTTAAGTGATACAGGCAGTGAGTGGGTGCACAGGCATCTGTTTTTGTTACTTGTCTCCTCTATGTATGTAAGATACTTCTTTCTCTGTATGCTGCTTCTTTCTCTGGGCCCATATTCACACACAGCAACTGTCAGGTTGTTGCCGAAACTCGGCCTCTGTTCACTGGTGCCGAATAGAAACGCAGAGACAGAGTTTCGGGTGAAAGAGCAAACAGTAGCTTTTATTGCTTTGCCAGGCAAAGGGGGCCACAGTGGGCTAATGCCCTGAAGACCGTGTGACCCACCCTGGAGAACGGAGTTTTATAGTGTTCGAGGGGCAGGGAGTGATCAGCTCGTGGACAGCTCTTGGAGTGGTTGGCCTCAGGATGAAGCTTCGGGCGTCATCAGCCTTCTAGTTTCCACCAGTCTAGGGTCTATGCTCTGCGGTCAGCAGTTTTCATCTGCAGGGCGTCCCCATGAATTGCAGCATGCCAGGCCTCCCTATTCATCACCAACTCCCGGAGTTCACTCAGACTCACATCCATCGAGTCCGTGATGCCATCCAGCCATCTCATTCTTGGCCGTCCCCTTCTCCTCCTGCCCCCAATCCCTCCCAGCATCAGTCTTTTCCAATGAGTCAACTCTTCGCATGAGGTGGCCAAAGTACTGGAGTTTCAGCTTTAGCATCAGTCCTTCCAAAGAACACCCAGGGCTGATCTCCTTCAGAATGGACTGGTTGGATCTCCTTGCAGTCCAAGGGACTCTCAAGAGTCTTCTCCAACACCACAGTTCAAAAGCATCAATTCATTGGCGCTCAGCCTTCTTCACAGTCCAACTCTCACATCCATACGTGACCACAGGAAAAACCATAGCCTTGACTAGACTAACCTTAGTTGGCAAAATAATGTCTCTGCTTTTGAATATACTATCTTGGTCATAACTTTTCTTCCAAGGAGTAAGCGTCTTTTAATTTCCTGGCTGCAGTCACCATCTGCAGTGATTTTGGAGCCCCCAAAAAATAAAGTCTCACACTGCTTCTACTGTTTCCCCATCTATTTCCCATGAAGTGATGGGACCGGATGCCATGATCTTTGTTTTCTGAATGTTGAACTTTAAGCCAACTTTTTCACTCTCCTCTTTCACTTTCATCAAGAGGCTTTTGAATTCCTCTTCACTTTCTGCCATAAGGGTGGTGTCATCTGCGTATCTGAGGTTATTGATATTTGTCCCGGCAATCTTGATCCCAGCTTGTGTTTCTTCCAGTCCAGAGTTTCTCATGATGTACTCTGCATATAAGTTAAATAAGCAGGGTGACAATATGCAGCCTTGACGTACTCCTTTTCCTATTTGGAACCAGTCTGTTGTTCCATGTCCAGTTCTAACTGTTGCTTCCTGACCTGCATATAGGTTTCTCAAGAGGCAGGTCAGGTGGTCTGGTATTCCCATCTCTCTCAGAATTTTCCACAGTTTATTATGATCCACACAGTCAAAGGCTTTGGCATAGTCAATAAAGCAGAAATAGATGTTTTTCTGGAACTCTCTTGCTTTTTCCATGATCCAGCAGACATTGGCACTTTGATCTCTGGTTCCTCTGCCTTTTCTAAAACCACTTTGAACATCAGGAAGTTCACAGTTCACATATTGCTGAAGCCTGGCTTGGAGAATTTTGAGCATTACTTTACTAGCATGTGAGATGAGTGCAATTGTGTGATAGTTTGAGCATTCTTTGGCACTGCCTTTCTTTGGGATTGGAATGAAAACTGATCTTTTCCAGTCCTGTGGCCACTGATGAGTTTTCCACATTTGCTGGCATATTGAGTGCAGCACTTTCACAGCATCATCTTTTAGGATTTGAAGCAGCTCAATTGGAATTCCATCACCTCCACTAGCTTTGTTCATAGTGATGCTTTCTAAGGCCCACTTGACTTCACATCCCAGGATGTCTGGCTGTAGGTGAGTGATCACACCATTGTGATTATCTTGGTCATGAAGATCTTTTTTGTACAGTTCTTCTGTGTATTCTTGCCACCTCTTCTGAATATCTTTTGCTTCTGTTAGGTCCATACCATTTCTGTCCTTTATCGAGCCCATCTTTGCATGAAATGTTCCCTGGGTATCTCTAGTTTTTTTGAAGAGATCTCTAGTCTTTCCCATTCTATTGTTTTCCTCTTTTTCTGTGCATTGATCACTGAAGAAGGCTTTCTTATCTCTTCTTGCTATTCTTTGGAACTCTGCATTCAGATGCTTATGTCTTTCCTTTTCTCCTTTGCTTTTCACCTCTCTTCTTTTCACAGCTATTTGTAAGGCCTCCCCAGACTGCCATTTTGCTTTTTTGCATTTCTTTTCCATGGGGATGGTCTTGATCCCTGTCTCCTGTACAATGTCACGAACCTCTGTCCATAGTTCATCAGACACTCTGTCTGACAGATCTAGTCCCTTAAATCTATTTCTCACTTCCACTGTATAATCATAAGGGGTTTGATTTAGGTCATACCTGAATGGTCTTGCAGTTTTCCCTACTTTCTTCAATTTAAGTCTGAATTTGGTAATAAGGAGTTCATGATCTGAGCCACAGTCAGCTCCTGGTCTTGTTTTTGTTGATGGTATAGAGCTTTTGCATCTTTGGCTACAAAGAACATAATCCATCTGATTTCGGTGTTGACCATCTGGTGATGTCCATCAGGCCTTTATGTTTCAGAAAATTGGGAGTTCGTTGGTTCTGCTTTGTGGCAGAAATGCAGTCTAAATTATTACCAGTCCGCTAGCCCCAAAGCTAGTCTTTGTTTTGACATCTTCACGTTTCCCAGTCATTGACTCTTGAGTCTGCATCATCTTACTGCGAAAGACAAGGGCACAGTGGTTTGTTCACAGGTTCAAGGTGGAGCTGAGTTCCCACTGCCTCCCTTAGGTGCTCTGTGCCAACCTTCCTGCTCATTAGAGCCCTTCACCAGCCACTCCTCCCTGGTGTTCCCCTGGCTCGGCCTATCTCATGTGTTTTCAGCGGTGTTTGAGTTTCTGTCCCCCTCCCTTGGGGTTTCAGGAGCTGTAGCCTGCTGAAAATGTTTGCTGTGTTTTCTACAAGCACATAGGTGAGAATGTTGGTGACCACTTACAACACATTGTGCGTAATGTGAGAAATTTCTCGCACTTAGAATGTGAATAATTTCTTTGTGAGAGAAATATCTCAGAGTTAAAAGTCCCAGGAATGATTCTCTTGACTATGCAGTTAAGTCTTACGGATGTTACAAACACTGTCACTGATCATGTTTTCTTCTTTGCCTCGGCTGCTAGGAAGCTGAGAGGCAAATGTGGGCCCATCTGGATGGAGCCGTTGATAGTGGAGACCTTGTAGTGTGTGCTCTCTGTTTAAGCTTGCTGTTGGCTTCGCCTCTTCTCTTGCCTCTCCTCCCTCCTTTATTTCCTCACTTAATTATAAAATACTGTTCTTTAAGACACCTGTTTGTAAGTAGCCATATTATTTTTGGAAAAAGAGCGTGTAAACAATTCTCATTTACCTAGAATAGCAGAATACAAGTTCATGAGAACATTCTGGAAATCTGAGCTTTATCCAGAGTATTTTATTCACAAAGCTGTCTTGATCATCTTTTCCAGTCATGTGGGTTACTAATTTTCCAAGAATGAGAATATAATTAAAATACACTTAACGCTGAAATGCAAGTGAACATAATTTGATATTCGATAATTTAGAAGGCAGTTAAGGAGCTTGCCTTGCCTCAAGGCCATAATTATGAACATCAGTTATATAATGTGACACTATAAAAAAAAAGCTGGTTATTTCAGCTTTCTGATTATTTGAAGCCTGTAGGAACTAGACTTTAGAGTCAATGCATGCAGTGTATATATATAATGGCCTTTCCGTTCCCCCCACCTCATATGAATAGTTCATATGTGATTTCATGGCTGATGAGTGTCAGAAAAGGGCAAGCATATGGTCGGAAGAGTTTGGTTTTCCAAACATTCACCAGGTATTAGTAGTTCCTGCCATGTCCTGAGTGCTGGAGAAGTCTTTGCTGTTTCTGGCTCGATGCAAAAAATTCAGGAATAATTAGGATTTTTGTTTTTTTCCTAAGTGTTAAATGCTTTAGCAGCACAGTTTGGTCTCTTACCGGAGCATGAAGTGGGTAATGAAGGGAGTCACCGTTCCAGGAAGTAATTCTTCCACTGCGAAGCACAGTGGAAGTGGGTTGGGGCTTGGAAAGATCTCAGAAGGCCCAGAACAGCCTGGTTTAAGGGGCTCACCCATTTTTTCCATCTTTCTCCTCATGGTGATAGAGGAGGAGGTGTTAATGATGGAGGTGGTATTGACTGAGAATATATTGATGAAGTGTATTGAAGAAGGATGTGATGGTGGTGGGGCTGTTTTTGGTGGAGGAAGAGGTAGGGGTAGAGGCCTTGTTGATGGAGTAGATGATGGCGCTTGAGGTGTACTTGATGGAGATGATGGTGGAAGCGTCACTGACGGAAAATGTTGGCGGTGATGGAGATGTTGTTGATGGAGTGAGTGGTGGGGGCGCTGCTTTCAGCGTTTACGGAGCATTTCCAGGCTGGGCACTATGCTCTGCATGCTTCACCCTTACTGTCTTATTCAGTCCTCATGGCAGCGCTCAGAGGGAAGGTATTTTTTGAACTTTCCATCTTCTAGATGAGGAAGCCAAGGTACAAGGAAGTTAAATACATCCTTCAAGAGACAGGGCAGCTGTGTGGAGCCCAGCCCCATCACAGCCTGTGGCGATAGGACAAATCAATATTACTCATCTTGTCTTGATGAAAAATTGTGCTGTTCTTTTCATTATAGATTGTTTTGCATTCATCTTGCTTTTTCAGAATGTTTCGAAAAATGTGACTTAATGGACTTCTCTGACGGTCCAGTGGTTAAGACTCTGCTTTCCGTGCTAGGGCATGAGTTCGGTCCCTGTCGGGGAAGATCTCTCATGCTAATAAGCATCGAAAAACAAAACCAAACAAACAGACAAACACATAACTTATCTTGACGCCTGATTTTTTGGGTGCCTTCTTAAGTTTTTCACTGGGCTCCTAGTCACCCCAGGCTCACCCTGAAAAGCAGATTGCTCTTGATCTTGGGCGTATCCAGGCTCTGAAAACCTCAGACACTGCAATTACAGTTTCTGAACTTCACATCTCTGGGCTTTGAAGAGGAAAAGACAGTGTTTCCACTAGAATGTGGTCCAATTTCTTGCCTTTTTTATTAGTATGTGTCAAGGTAGAGTAGCTGGGCTTCCCAGGTGGCACTGGGAGGAACCAGTAAAGAACCCACCTGCTAGTTCAAGAGATATGAGAGACTTGATTTTAACCCCTGGGTCAAGAAGATCCCTTGGAGGAGGGCATGGCAACCCACTCCGGTATTCTTGCCTGGAGAATCCCCAGGGACAAAGGAGCCTGTGGGGCTACAGTTCATAGACTCGCAAAGAGTTGGACACGACTGAAGCAGCTGAACACACATACCCAAGGCAGAGTAGCTACAAGCTGTAACCTGTCAAGACTCATAACAAGCCTTTACATATATCTTGAGATTTGTTGTAACAGCAGATCTTTGGCTGGAGAATTAGAATATTACAGAGCTTTTGACATCTTCGTCCTGTTCTGGCTGAGGCTAGCGTGCGTGTAAATGTCTCTGAGCGCACGTTCTGCCGCCTTTACAACCACACTCCCTCCAGTTGGAATGGAAGGGAACCTGCGTTTGGCATTGATGGCTTGCGGCAGCGCACTGCTGATGGCGGAGCTCCCGAGGCAGCGGCCTGGCCTTTGGGGGTCGCGGCGGGATGCTCCACTCTGCTTCCCCAGCACTTTGGAGATGCTTCAAGAGTTATTAGAGATGTGACAGCAAAGGACAGACTTACCCGCCAAGCTGTCCTGTCAAGCTCACCAGGAGCCCCTGTGTCCAGAAGAGGCAGAGTGTTGGTCTTGGTGGGAGTGGCAAGAATCGCTGCTCTTCTAAACTTTGTCTTAAGACCAAGAACATAGGGGGACTTCCCTGGCTGTCCAGGGGTTAAGACTCAGCACTTCCCGTGCAGGGGGTGCAGGTTCGATCCCTGGTCAGGGAATTAAGATCCCACATGCCTTGTTGCCCAGCCAAAAATAAATAAATGATTTAAAACTGGATGACCCAGAGAGATATTATGGGGAGGGAGGTGGGAGGGGGGTTCATGTTTGGGAACGCATGTAAGAATTAAAGATTTTAAAATTTAAAAAATAAAAAACTAAAAAATAAAAAATAAAAAATAAAACTAACTAAATAAATAATAAGTTAAATAACAAACCAAGACCTAGAAAAAACCCTAGGAAAAATACAATAAAGAAGAGAAAGAGACTGAGAACATTGGGATCATGGGGACGTGGCCCCTGAGCCCCTCTGCACCCCAGCTCCCTTGCCTTTAAATAGTTGAAGAGTGGGTTTCAGAAAAGAGCTCCAGCCACTGGGATGGCTTTAACAAAAAGATGCAAGTTCGGATTTGGGGTGCTCAGAGCTGCCTCAAGTCTGAATTTTCTCCTCCGTTGAATGGCCTTGTGATGCCGGCTGCATGTTGTCTTGGGGGTGAATGGTCACACGTATCGGGGCCCAGCAGACCGAGGGTGTGGGGATTAGTGGGATGTGGCGGTGAGGGGGCAGGGGATGGGTTTGTTCTTGCAGCAGTGAGGATGCTGTGATGTCATGAACGGGAGGAGCAGCGTCATGTGGAGCTGTCACCACGCACATGTCTCACAAATGGGGAAGCCGATGCACACGTGAGGACCTGTGCTGAGACCTCACGCATCTCACAAGTGCTGGTCAGGGTCCATTTTCCTCACCGTCTTATCCCAAGTGTCTGGCACAGTGTTGTGTAGCCTGGCATCTGTAAGCGTTTGCTGGGTGCCTGTCTAGAGAGGACGAGGCAGGAGGCTGTCAGTGTAGACTCTATGGGGGCCTTCAGGCTCTTGAGCCGTCTGCCAGTATCACAGCCCAAGTGGCTCTAGGATTCCCGGGGGCCTGTCTGCACAGCGGGCAGTGCCTGGCTGCCTTCCGTCAGGACTCGGATTGAGCACCGGTGTGGCCAGGCTAGTCGTTCATACGATCAGATACGACCCCCGGTGTCGGCAGAGTGCTGCCGCCAGCCTTCCGTGTCGTCCTTCACTTCCCTGGTGATCTTGACCCTCGGGACTCTCAGACCCTCAGCCTCCACTGCTCTGAGTGTGTTGTACAGCCAGCAGCAGAGGTGACACCTGGCTGGCCTCTGGCAGGCAAGCGCCTGCTGTGGCTCATCCTCCACCGTCTGGCACTCCGCCTGGTCCCCTCTCCGGGTGGCTTCTGACACCTGCAGCCTCTGCTCCGTCTGTACTGACCATGTGGCCTTGTGACCGTTTCCCCGCAGGGCCTGGGGGGTCCCGGCCTTGATCCCTGCCTCAGGTTCGCTGGGTGATCATGGGTTGCTGCACCACGTGGGCCCAGACAGGCGCAGCTTTCAAACCTCTGCATGGCTGCCTGCCTACCCTCCACATGCATCCTGAGCACCCACTACATGCCAGCCCCTGCCATGCATCCTGAGCACCCGCTACATGCCAGCCCCTGCCATGCATCCTGAGCACCCGCTACATGCCAGCCCCTGCTCTGGGTGCCAGGGGTCCACAGTGAACAAGACAGGAGAAAAGCCTGGGCTTCCTGGGTCCAAGGCTGACGGCTGCCATGCCTGTGTAATATTCGCTGTTGCTATTTACACAGAAGTGATGTTCCTGGACAGGTACAAATTAAACACAGTTCCATCAGTTTCTCAGTTGGAGAGTCTTGACAACACCTAAGGATTTATTTATCTCGTGAGCAAAACCTACAAGGTACGGCAATTATAAGTGTAATTATGTAAGCTGTCGGTTATGTCCAGACCCATTAGAAGATCATTAACCTGCTGTGTGTGGAGAAGAGAAGAAACGCAGGTCACAGTTGGCTGGGGATAAAGGTTCAAACATGCGTGCTTATGGCAGAGATTTTGTGTAAAAGGCAGACTTGCTAGGACGGAAAGGTCGTTTCTCTTTGGGGCATTAGCATCAACAGAAACTGCTCCAAAATAAGACAATCCACCATTGTGCTTGGGAGTGCTTTTGGTTTCTGAGGCTCCACTTTGATTTCTTGCGTACCCTGCGAGAGGGGAGCCAAGTGATGGGCTCCCCGGAGAGTTTTGGGTCCACTGGAGTCATGCTCAGTTAAGACCTTCGGTATAAACAGAGCACTTGTTATCTGAAGAACAGCGAGTCTCATCCTAAGCCCAGGGTGCTCGGGTGGAGAGATGCAAAGATACACATCTAACTAGCCGTCCCCACAGCCCTGCCCTGCCTGTAGCTGATGCTATGACAGAAGCCGACAGCCTGCCAGCGTTCACTGTCCTAAAGGTTTCGTGGTCCCTGCTCAGAGATGTGTCTCTCAGGAAGACCCTTCTCCCTGATCCTCGTCTCCACGGTACCCTGCCTGCTCCCACGGTGCTCTGTGCACTGTACCCATCCTCCCCCTTAATTTTCTTCCTTGCCCCCGCACATACGCTGATGTGTGTTCCCTGTGCCTTTCTTGGCTTATTCATCCTCTCCATGAGAGCAGAGGCTGCTTCGTGCACCAAGAAATCTGTACACATGGATGTTCTGGAATCTGGTCTGGGAGCTTGGTATCCCAGAGCCTCTGTGGTTCCTGGCATGTAATGGTCCTTTGTAGCTGTGTGTTGAATGAAGGACCATCATGAGGACTGTGGAGGTGGTGACGAGGAGGCAAGGCCAACTCACAGCTTCTAATCACCCGTGTCCATCACTGCCAGGCTAGAGATGTGGTGTGGTTTGGAGAAACTGGAAGAGTATCCCTTAGAAAGGGCAGTGGAGTTGAGACTCCAGCGAGGGTGTCATGTTGCCTTTGATCATCCCCCTGCCCTTGGCGTGGAATCCACGCACACCCCTTTCATCTAAACAGCTCACATCCAGCTCAGTGCTAGGTCATAGTTTGTCCTCATACTTCTAAAGTCAGATATGCAGCAGCTGGAGTTCTGAGAAAGAAGCAGAACCGCCAAGCAATCTGTACACATGAATGTTCTAGAATCTGGTCTGGGAGCTTGAAAGTAAGTGAAAGTGAAGTCACTCAGTCGTGTCCAACTCTTTGCGACCCCATGGACCGTAGCCTACCAGGCTCTTCCATCCATGGGATTTTCCAGGCAAGAGTGTCGGTCTGACACAATTGCAGAAGCGGGCTGAACCTCTGTAGGGCTGTGGTTTTCATGTGATGCTGGAGCTTGAAGTCCTCAGGGCGGCTGCTAGAAAGGACAGACAGACCTGAAGTGTGGGGTGAAGAGCAGGCTGGCACCATGCCTGGGTCAAGGCCAGGTTCGTTCTTGTTCCTTCCCCAGGGTGCTGTGGGTGCTCCGAAGCAGCTGGGTCCTTCATCACAGAGGTAGACCCGCAGCCCTGCCCAGGAGGGGTGACCCCCAGGAGGACCAGGGAGGATGGAGGAGTTGCAGACCCAGCTGTTGCTTCCCCCAAAGTCATGAGTCACCAGTGAGCAGGAAGGCACGTGAGCTGTGAAAGGGCTGCTTGCTACATTTCTGCCCCCAGATGTCCACTGGAGTCTCTCCATGGACCACCCTCATGGAAACCTGCAGGGAAAGTTGGATGTTTCTTCAGTAACCACTGTGGAAGGAGAAGAGGAGGCATATAATGAGATGAAGCTTCCCTGGGAGGACCATCACCTAGTTATAAATTGTATTAAAAATAAAGCAAGGCTTCCTTTAGATAAGGAAGTTATAAGCCAGGGCTGGTCATTTATAATCAACTCCACAGGGCAAGGATGCAAGGATACATCATTAAAAAATCGAGCTCTTCATTTGAAATCCTATCAGGGGTTCAGAGGAGTCACTTTCTAGCTTTCTGAAATCCCCTGAGCTAGGAACCTGATGATTCTTTCCAACCCTTCAGTGCTTCTCCTCCCCAAGGTTGCTGGACCTGTGTCTGGGGGTCTTCAGCAGGTTCCATCACAGAAGGAACAGATGGGAACTGAAGATTCTGAGGGGTGCCTCCTGAGCGCCTTCTGTTAGGCAGCTCCCGCTGCTGGAAGCACACCTTCTTGCCTATGGACGTCATTTGATATCCTGCCCAGGTGTTTGTTGTTGAGTAGCAAAGAGTTGGACACGACTGAGTGACTGAACAACAACCACCAGGTGTTGTTTCCTCCAGGCAGTCCTCCTGGACTTCTGGGCTGGTTTAGGTGCCTTCCTCTGTCCTCATTTCTGGTCTCATTCTCCCCACTGCTCACTGGACAGCCCTGCACTGGCCTTCTTCTATGTCTTCCCAAAGCCACCTCTGCCTGGAAATTTCTTCCCAGGGCCGGTAGCTCTCAGCCTTCAGGTCTGAGTTCTCACTTCCTAGAGTGGGTGTTTTTGAGCACACATGATCACAGAGATGAATCTCAAACTCTTCACCTTCCTTCCTGTGGAGCAACACAGTCTGAAGTACTTGTTGATGTCTGCCTGTGGTTAGGATGTGAGCTCTGTGGGGCAGAGACTGGCTGTCACTGCTGTATTCCTGGCACCTAGGACAGATGGGCTGCCCAAACCAGTCCATCCTAAAGGAAATCGACCCTTAATACTCACTGGAAGGAATGATGCTGAAGCTGAAGCTCCAGTATTTTGGCCACCTTATGCATAAAGCCTTTTCAGGAAGAAGCACAAGCTGGAATCAAGATTGCCGGGACAAATATCAATAACCTCAGATATGCAGATGACACCACCCTTATGGCAGAAAGTGAAGAGGAGCTAAAAAGCCTCTTGATGAAAGTGAAAGAGGAGAGTGAAAAAGTTGGCTTAAAGCTCAACATTCAGAAAATGAAGATCATGGCAACTGGTCCCATCACTTCATGGGAAATAGATGGGGAAACAGTGGAAACAGTGTCAGACTTTATTTTGGGGGGCTCCAAAATCACTATAGATGGTGACTGCAGCCATGAAATTAAAAAAAGGCTTACTCCTTGGAAGAAAAGTTATGACCAACCTAGATAGCATATTGAAAAGCAGAGACATTACTTTGCCAACAAGAGTCCGTCTGGTTTTTCCAGTGGTGATGTATGGATGTGAGAGTTGGACTGTGAAGAAAGCTGAGCGCCGAAGAATTGATGCTTTTGAACTGTGGTGTTGCAGAAGACTCTTGAGAGTCCCTTGGACTGCAAGGAGATCCAACCAGTCCATTCTGAAGGAGATCAGCCCTGGGATTTCTTTGGAAGGACTGATGCTAAAGCTGAAACCCCAGTACTTTGGCCACCTCATGCGAAGAGTTGACTTATTGGAAAAGACCCTGATGCTGGGAGGGATTAGGGGCAGGAGGAGAAGGGGACGACAGAGGATGAGATGGCTGGATGGCATCACGGACTCGATGGACTTAAGTCTGAGTGAACTCCGGGAGTTGGTGATGGACAGGGAGGCCTAGCGTGCTGCAATTCATAGGGTCGTAAAGAGTCGGACATGACTGAGTGACTGAACTGAACTGAACTGAGCTGATGCATAGAGCCGACTCATTGGAAAAGACCTTGATGCTGGGAAGAATTGAAGGCAAAACGAGAAGGGGGCAGCAGAGAACGAGATGGCTGGATGGCATCACCGACTCAATAAACATAAGTTTGGGCAAACTCCAGGAGATAGTGAAGGATAGGGGAGCCTGGTGTGCTGCAGTCAAAGGGGTGGCAAAGAGGCAGACACGACTTGACAACTGAACAACATAAACGGGTGGGGCTCGCTATAAGGAGCTTAATACAGACAGATTATCTTTGGGATAATCAGAAAAAATTACTTTCCTCTTACATGAGAGCTCGAGTTGGTATGGGGTCAGGCAGGTATGCAGCTCTTCTCCATGAGATGATTTAGACACTCAGGGTCCTTCATTTTTTTATTTCAAAGACTTTAAAAAATTACTTATTTATTCATCTGACTGCTCTTTGATCTTGGTTGTGGCATGCGATGTCTTTAGTTGCAGCATGCAGAATCTAGTTTCCTGGCCAGGAATGGAATCTGGGCCCCCTGCATCGGGAGTGCGGAATCTTAGCCACTGGACCACCAGGGAAATCCCCAGGCTCCTTCTGTCTTGTTACTCTGCTGGCCCTTGAGAAGGCGAAAGGGAGAGGCAGCTCCTTGACTGCGGAGACCCAGGAGTCGCTCACATCACTTGTTTACATCTCACTGGGTGGAACTTAGTCCCTTGGCCATGTTAAGCTGCAAGGGATGCTGGGAAACGTAGTCTCTCTGGCAGCCATGTGTCTAGCACAACTTATTAGCTTTATTACTTTAAAGCAGAAAGGATATTGGGGGAAAGGGAGCAGTCTCTGTTACAGTGCTTGATCACTGTTTGTTGAATAAATGAATAAATGAGTGAATGCCCCCTCCCATCCCAGCCCCTTGAGCATCTTTCTATCATAACACTAACAGCATTGTAATTTATTTATGACTCATCTACTTCCAAATTCCCAGTGCTTGGCCAGGGGCTGGTATAGAACAGATGCAGAGCACAAGTTGAGTGAATACCCATCACCCGTGTCGTAAAGGTTTTCCCTTAGCTCTGTGCCAGTTGGTGGGAGTTGGGGGTCTGTCTTTAAGAAAGCTCTGTCAGTGAGCACAAAGAGCTTTTCCTGTGAATGCAGCTGAAAATGAAGTGCCCCATGAGGCAGGTTTTGTCCCAGGAGCAGAGGTGGGGTGTGCAGGGCAGGGGAGCCCAGGGCCTCCTGTTTCTTTGGAGCTCGGGATCTAGCGCCTTATCTTCTCGTCCTCCTCAGGAACATCCTTTGCTGCTTTCCTGGGAACCAAGGGGTGCAGGAGATGCTTCCATAGGGCTCTATTATTTAAAAAATTTATAGGCCAGATAACTTCTGTGTTACGGATGGAAACGATTTCCTAGACGTGTGTGTTATCCACTCTTAGAAAATAGGAATAGAAGGACTTTCACAAAGTTGCCCTGAGACATTCCTGTGGGATCTGAAGAATAAGAAAACCAGTAAGTGTACTGGCTTTGAAAGCCCTCTCACAGAGGATGGCATGGCCCACTGGGTACAAGATGGCCTTTGGACTCAGAAAGGTATGACTTTGTCACATAGGAGCTTGAGACCCTGAGTCTTAAACGCTCAGGTGATACCTCTGTGAAATAAGTATGATGACGCCTCCCTCATGGTCTGTGCCAGGGTAGAATGGTGGTGCCCAACCACAGGCTGACCTTAGGACCTTTGCACATGCCCTTCTGTCTTCTGGGAAAGCCCCTGCCAAGTGTGACCTGGTACATTCCCGCCGGGTGAGAAGGACCCTTCCGTGACCCACCAGTATGAACTAGGACAGCTCCTATCCTGTTTCTTGTTATCTCTGGTCTTGATTGGTGATTATTGGTGTGAGCATTTGTTTTCTGTCTGTTTCATGACTGCAAGTCCCGTGAAGGCAGGGTGGTATCATTTTTCATCACCATTATATTGTTTGTGCCTCACCCAGCGCTGGGTGTGGAGTAGCTTCCCCATTGATACTGGTTCAGAGAATGATTTCATAAGTAACAGACTCTCTGTAAATGGAATCTTGCAACAGTGGTTTCTTATGATAAAGAGAGTGTTTATGATCTTAGCTCTTTGGTGTCTAAGCTTGTCATTCTTCCTTTTAGACTTCTGTATGTAGTCTTCGTTTAGACTGCTATATATATTCCTAGGATTATATGAAATATTTTAGCATTTGTGGATGACTGAACCGCAGATGAGATCTGTCCACCTGAAAGAAGAAATACAGAGTGATGGTTGGGGGCAAACTTGAGCTGGATGGCCTGGGTTGCAGTCTCAGCTCCTTGACATTGTAGCTGTGTGATCTCACCTGAGCTACTTACCTTTTCTGAGTCTGTTTCCTTACTTGTACAATGAAGATCATAGCATCCCACCCGTCTCCCCACCATCAGTTTGTCATGAGGACTGAATGAGTTAATGGAGATGAAAGATTTAGAACCAGTGCCTGGAACATGGGAAACACTATCTAAGATATGTTTTTTTTTAAAAAGTTGTGTCTTCAGCATCTTCTTCCCCTGAGCTTTTGAAACTGAGGTTCTTTGACTCTAATTGAAATTGTGGTTGAACCGAAAGGGAGAAAAAGCCACAGGAGGAATAGAAGCCAGACGTGTCTGGGGCCCTTGGAAGCGCTTGGTGGATAAAGGTGACACCTCAAGTGTCGCTTCCTCTCCTCCTGGAACACCAGACCCCTCTGTCCTCCGAACGGTCCTCCTCGCGTGGTTTCTGAATTATACTGCAGATGCTGTTAGCAAACTGTGTATCCTCACAGATTGCCGGAGGGCTGGCATTTGACAGGTAATTCTCTTCCCTTGTTTCCTGGGTGTATCTTAATTATGGCTTTGCGGGCTTGGGTTTTTCATCTCTGGTATCATACTGCGCGATCAGAGGTGCCTCAGTCACCGACCCAGGGGCGTGATAAGACTACTGGTGGTAGTGACACAGAAGAACATGCGCCGGCCCTCTGCGCTGGGCTTCTCTGGGGTCTTCTGATGAAGGGTCTTGGGAAAAACGAGGATCACTGTGACACAATAAACACAACAGGAGCCCAGCTCTAGACCGGGAGTCAGCAAGCTTCGGTGCAGGGCTGGTTGGGAAATGTTCCAGGCTCTGCAGATGTGCTGGTCTGTGTCGCAGCCACGCTCTGCTGCTGAAGCGTGGTAGCGGCCAGGGGCCGCGTGCCAACCATGGGTGTGTTCTCTTCTCTGCTGAGTTGTGTTCCCACCTCCTGCCCCAAATTCCTGTGTTGAAGCTGCCCCACCGCAGTGTGACTGCAGTGGACACAGGGCCCGTAGGTAGATCCCTGATGGCTCAGTGAGTGGACACAGGGAATGTGAGTTTGATCCCTCCACTGGGCAAGTCCCCTGGAGTAGAAGATGCCAACCCACTCCAGTATTCATGCCCAGAGAATCCCATGGACAGGAGAGCCTGGTGGGCTACAGTCCATGGGATCGCAAAGAATCGGACACAACTGACTGAGTAAGCATGAGGTCATAAGAGTAGGTCCCCGAGCCACCAGTAAGAGTGATGTCTTTGTACGAAGAGGAAATTAGGACACACACAGAGACACCAAGGCCGTGCGCTCACAGAGGAAAGGCACACGGGGCCACAGAGAGAAGGCGGCCATCTGCAAGCCCAGGGGGGCCTCAGGAGAGGCCGGCCCCTGACACTGTGACCCTGCACTGCCAGCCTCCAGGCCTGGGAACAGAAGTTTCTGTTACTGAAGCCTCCCTGTCTGTGGCATGTTGTCATGGCAGCCCTAGGAGAGGGAGCCAATGCCGATAAAACTGTATTCACAAAAACAGACAGTGGAGGGCTGTCAGCACCAAAGGAGGCAGTGGAAGTTTTGGGTCACATATTCTGGGCCAGGTGCTGGGGCCCTAAGGGGGGCGTGGGGCACACATTCTCTGCTGGAGTGGAGGTGACATTCTCGTTGGGGAGACAGTCAACGACGGCACAGATACACAGCCAAGCTGATCCCAGCTGGAGCTCCCTACGCTGCAAGAACCGGGTAACGTGACGGGGTGACAGCTGGGTGAGGGGCGGGGCAGAATGGTCAGGGGTCCTCTGAGGAGGTGACACTTGAAGTTCAAGGTCTAGGAGTGTAGCGTCCTGGGCAGACAGCCAGCCACAGGCCAGAGGCAGGATCAAGCTTGGTAGGTCAGAGGGCCTGGCGGTAGCCGCAGGCGTGGAAGGATCCAGGGCATGTGTCCCACGGAGGGGCTGACTCGTTGTCCAGTGGGGTCACCTGCAGAAGGCGCCTCTGCCGGCGTCAGGCCTTCCTCTCTCTTACTTCAGGGCCGGCCCGCCTAGGGTTACTCCCTCCATTCCCACTGCTGAGCCCCGCCGCCACCGCCCAGTGGGCTCACACGGGCACGACCCCTTCTCTGCCTTCCGCTCCTTCCTTCTCCCGGTTTCCGTGTGTGTTCCTCCATCTTGGCTTTTCCCGCAGCCTCCAGGTGGACAGAATGATGAAGACAAGGCCACTGTGCGGTGAGCTCGGAAGGTGGCAGGAAGTGAGCGCTGCCAAGGCCACGTGCAGAGTCGTCAGAGGGCTTTGAGCAGAGGCAGGGTTTAAAGGCGCCTCTGGCTGTCAAGTGGGAAGTAGACCATGCCGTGCTGGCCAGGGCAGAAGCCCCATGTCCCTCGGGATGGGACGCATCTCGCTTTATTATGTGACTCTGTTTTTAAACTAGTAAGTGGAATTTGACCTGTACACTTCTGGCTCAGTTTGCTTCCTACCTGCTTTGTTTGGAGGAAATCTAATCACAGTCATTCCCCTCCCGCCCGCCCTTGTCCTCCAGAAGGTTCTCTCTCTACCTGTCATTCCCAGGGCATCTCCTGCACTGCAGGTGGATTCTTTACTGTCGGAGCCGCCAGGGAAGCCCTCACAGACGGTGTCAGGTATTAAACAATTAAATGTGCACTGGATTGCTCACAAGGCAAGGAGGTGTCGTTCCCAGGATCCCAGGGCCTAAATGTGCACTGGATTGCCCACAAGGCAAGGAGGTATCGTTCCCAGGACCCCAGGGCTTCTCCAGGGAAAGGACTCCATGCACAGACTGTAGGCAGGCAGGGGCTGTGCTTGGCCCCAGGCCTCCATATGTGGTGCTCCCCACCTTTCCCATCTTGGGTCCTGCCCCCTGAGCTGGCGGTCCCCTTCCTCCATCGTCTCCTCATCCCCTGACAGCTTTCTGTCATGGCTCTTTCCCACAGTCCTCATGAACAACCCATCCTTTCTTTTCCTGTCCCATTTTTTTTTTAAATTATTTTTTGCTGTGCTAGGTCTTCATTGTTGTCCCCAGGCTTTCTCTAATTGTGGTGAGCGGGGAATACTCTTTTTTGCAGTGCTTGAGCTTCTCATCACAGTGGCTTTTCCTGTTGCGGAGCATGGGCCCTTGACACGTGGACTTGAGGAGTTGCTGCCCATGGGCTCAGTTGTTGCAGCTCCTGGGCTCTAGAGCACTGGCTCATTAGTTGTGGCGCACAGGCTTAGTTGTTCCATGGCATGGGGATCAAACCTGTGTCTCCAGCATTGGCAAGTGGGTTCTTAACCACTCGACCACCAGGGAAGTCCCCCCACCCCGTCCCTTTCCTGGATGCTGGGGCTTAGTGACTCATCTAGAGATGCTGGGGAGTTTGAGCAACCGGGCCCCAGACCCAGGGACCGCTCGAGTACCTGCTGGCCTTTCCTGGGTTCTGTCTGGAGACCCACAGTGACAGCCACCCTTCCATCCCCTGAAGCTGGGAGGCACTGCTTGTCAAGCCACAGAGAGCACTTCAAGTGCTCACTTCTTCACTTTGTGAGCAATTCAGTGCACATTTAATTGTTTAATACCTGGCACCGTCTGTGAGGGCTTCCCAGGTGGCTCCGACAGTAAAGAATCCACCTGCAATGCAGGAGACGTGGGTTCGATCCCTGGGTTGGGAAGATCCCTGGAGAAGGGGATGACAACCCACTCCAGTAATCTTGCCTGGAGAATCCGATGGACAGAGGAGCCTCGCAGGCTGCAGTCCATGGGGTCACAAAGAGTCAGACACGATCAAGCGACTAACACTTTCACTGTCTGTGAAGGTAAGGTGAAGGTGCCTGTCTGTATTAGGCACCATTGTATACATGGCGGCTTGCATGCAGTGGACACTTAATAAATGTGGAATGAGTATGAAATGAATCAAATATGAATTATTAACCGGTTGACCCTGGCCACGTTCCTGAAACTCTCTCAGCCTCAGCTGCTCAGAGAAGTGGTATAGGCAGCAGTCCCAGGAAGTGTCAGCTCTGTGTTCGGCACGTGTTGGCTCAGATCCCTCCTGTAACAGCCCTGGAGGGAGGGGTTCTTCTGGCTCTGTGGACTGGGGAGGCATTTAATCAGGAAGAAGGAAGAACTGGCATTCTTTCTCTGAGAAATTTTCCTGGACGGGTAAGACTGCCTGGGCTCGGCCGGCGTGAGTTTGTCAGGGCAGGTTCCTGTAGCTTCCAGCAGGAGGTCAGGGTGCAGGCTGAAACGCCCCTCCTGCCAGCTGCGGGCTTCCCTCATCACCGGCCGCACCTGCTCCCGAGGAGTCGCTGCTTTCCCATAGCTGAGCCCAGCTCACTCGACCAGCCAGCACTGAGGAAAACTGGTGGCTCTAGGCTGACCCATTGGCTTGTCCTTTTACTCAGTGAGATACGGAGAGATTGATTTGTGAAGCAGCAGATGGAGCAGACGCAGAGGACAAGCGTTTGTCCCAGTGTTCCCACCGAGGACCTGAGCCGGAACCCGTTGTCCCAGTGCTGCTGGTGGTGGCAGTGGAGCGGGGAGTTCCCTGACTGTCTAATCCCATCATGTGTTCCACCCTGGAGCCAGGAGAGGAGCCTAAAGAGTTACATGGGGTCGCCAGTGGAAGTCAGAGGCCATCACGGAAGGACAGGGAATGGATGCTGCGGGGTGGAGGGCACCAGCTGATCACTGCGGATCCTGTGGGATCCTGCCCCTTGGGAAAGTAGAAGCCTGGTCCTGGGTAGCTGAGCTGCTTTGATGGGATACCCCAGCTGATAAAAAGAAATCTTCAGTGTACATCTTTGTTTGCAATATGCATAGATTATTTACGAGACGAAGCAAAACCCTGAAACCTTTTAAGACATCGGGTAGACCTAGATCTAAATTGAAGCACCCGTGTTTCTTTCCGCGTCCCTGGGGATTGTCTTGAGCACCCTGTTCCGACGACCCTCATGAAGATGCACTTACCTAAGGCTGAGTCATCACCCGCCACATAGCTTCGCGCCGTCACCTTGAGTTGAGTCATTCCTATTTGACTGTCAGGATTTTTGCCGTATCTGCCCACCAGTACCAATTTAATATTTCCTGTAAATTGGTTCTCAGTTTTTACCTAACGTAAATGTATTTATAAGAAAAACCAGTACTGTCCTTTGCCCTCAAGAGAAAACAATTGCAAATACCGTGATGAATACAGAACCACCGGCCAGAAACTGTTGCCTGCCCAGAGGTGAAAAGGGAGAAGAGCACCAAGCTGAGTCTTCAGAGGCTGAGAATGTATTCAGGGGAGAACTTTGTCTTTGGAGCTCAGTGTTGCTCTCTGGTGTCCAGACTCC